>NW_020450529.1:976490-1115783 GCF_003343035.1 Apteryx rowi | reverse complement strand
GGAGCACTAGGGGGAAAAGAGAGCACTAGGGGGGAAAAGGAGCACTAGGGGGAAAAGAGAGCACTAGGGGGAAAAGAGAGCACTAGGGGGAAAAGAGAGCACTAGGGGGAAAAGAGAGCACTAGGGGGGAAAAGGAGCACTAGGGGAAAAGCAGTGCCACTGCCCCGTCTCGGCGGCAGCCCTCCCTCCCCTCCCCAGCCCAGCGCGGGCCTTCCCGGAGCAGGACTTGCCTTCCTGCCCGCACCCCCCCTTCAGCGGCTTCTCCCCGCTCCCCTGCGGCTCCTTCCAGCCCCGCTCGCCCCCAAGACGGGACACGGCTCCCGGCGCGCCGAGCCTCCCCTCTCGCCGCGCTCCCGCGTCCCGGGCCGTCCCTCGCTCACCTTCCCGGACGCTGCCCTGCAAACTCCCGGCTCCCTTCCCGGCGCTCCGGCGGGCGCCTCGCTCCCGAGGGATGCGGCAGGGCAGGGGCCGGAGCGCGCTGCGCACGGGCGCGCTGCACGGCTGCGCTGCGCGGCTGCGCTCGGAGCCGCGGCCGCGAGAGGGTGCGAAAGGCTTTGCGTGGCCGAGGGGGAGACACTCGTACGCGAGCGCGGAGGGGGGAGCCCTAACCGCACCGAGCTTCGCTTTTAATCCAAACCACTCCAGTTGTTTGATTTCCCCAAAGCCCTCTACTATAAGCGCATCGCGTTATCTTCATTTTATACATATACGTGTAAGCACACGAAATGACAAACGATGTCAGTACTCAAGCACAATGCTGCTACCGCTACGCTGTATAAATTGACATGATTTAAGTAGGCTCATTTCTTTCCCCCAAAAAAGCCCTGGCTATTTTAGTGCCTTTAGTCAGACTAGCCCAGCCTCCAGGTAGCTGGGAAAAGCAAAAACACATGGGGAAACACGAAGTGAATAGATGGGAGGTTATTTTCTTAGCACAACAGTTCAGAGCGGCAGCGAGGAGCTCGGGGGGGAGCCCCATCCGTTCGGGCTGCCTGGGGCTGCGCGTTAATTACTCTTTTTGTCCGACAGCCAGGCGATGTAAAAGAATGTCTAACATCAGTGAGCAACGCCCCTCCGAGCTAGTGGATTTACTCACGGAGAGGTAAATAGACGCTCCAGCCCCGGGGATCTCCGAGCGGTTTAGAGGCGGCTCGACTTCAGCTGCCAGAGCTGCTGCTCCCGGGCCACTTCCAACTCCCTCGCCGTAGCTGCCAGCTCACCGCGCTCCAAGCAGGAGGCTCACGCTCGGGTCATCTGGCAATTAAAACCACCACAACACGCACAGATTTTTTTTTTTTTCTTTCGGGAAGATTTTTTTAGAGTATTATTAAACCTTTTCTATAAGAGGAAAAAAAAATGTGGTTGTTTTATGCTGTTTGCCGTTAACACTGCTAACTCAGCAAGCACATTTCAGAGAGAGAAGGACTGTTTTTCCCGAGACTCAGGCCCAGGACAAGGGGTTCGGGCACCTACGACTGCAGATGTGGGTTTGCAGTGCAGCTTCTAGACACCTTGACATCCGAGCTGAACTGCTGCTGACCTCCGCAGCAGTCGCCAAGAGTCATTCCCAGCCTTTTAATCCAAAAAGTGGCTTCAGCACAAAACAGCTTGGTCTAACTTTACCGTCTCTTAACTCTAAGCAAAATTCAGCACTCTGGTACTCATTCCACTGTGCTGCTTTTCCCTGATAACCACATCTCAAACTCTACTTAGCCTCGCATTAGGCCTTGAATAAACATTTCTGCAGTTATTTTTAAAAATAAAGATTTTTGGGAACCTTTAGCTCTATGCAAGATGTAGAAATGTTAAATACTTTGGCAAGTTCTTCCCTCCAGGGTTCATGTTCTTCTTCCTTTAGGCAATAAAACGGCTGTGGGAATCGCTGAGGATAACAGCTCACCATGTGCAGTGCTTTTTTTTTCCATTGTTCTGCCTTTTTCGGGAGCRTTCTCTAGGAGGAAATGACCTTGGGAGAAATGTTGGCTCCAGGGAAGTCAACGAGAGATTTGCCATTGARTTCACGGAGCTACAGCTCCATCGTTCCTGTGGTGCTGCTTTGGCCTAGTGCAGGGTACGGAGAGCGGGTAAATCCACACCTGCAACAGCGCCAGGGCCAGGCCAGGCCCCCGCCGGACTCGTCCTGCTCTGCCACACCGCGGCTAAGGTGAGCACCCCGAACAGAGCAACCGCTGCCCCTCCGCGCTGTAAGATACGGGGTCGTCCATAACAGAATTACACAGGCACCGATTTCTTCATAGACTGTAACTGAACAGCTTTTAAAGCAGGAAAGRGTCTTACGCTAACTGAATTTCTTAAAAGTGATTGCAACTGAACTCCTCAAACAGTGACATGCAGTTGTAGAATACATTTAATTTCAACAGGGAATCATAAATTTTAAACTGTGAAAGAGATCTCCGAGGACTCATTTGGTTTGTCCCCTTGCCAATGGCAAGCTGTTCCCAGTGCTGCATTTTTCTAATGCTCCGTCTGGTCTGATTTAGAAGTGCACGAGTAGTTTATTGAATTGCTTGCTGTTTAGGTGAAGGATCATACTCCATGAGGACCAAAACGAGGATTTAAAACACTAAGTCATGGAAGGTTTTCATTAGCTTTAAGCTTTTTGCATACAGTTTAGGCTCTAGACTTACATCCCGCTTAGCGAAACAAGGTCCTCTCCTGCCTTGCTGCGGTGGTAGCGGCTCTGGGCAGGAGACCTGCAGGCTGCCGTTGCGAGCCAGAGGTGACACAAGGAGAACACAGCAAAGCCGCAGCTCCCATCATGAGCAGAATCAAGGAGCATCTCTGCTTTCTCATGAGCAGATGCAACAATTTTATCCCTCCCCTTGTAAAACTGGTCAGATAATCCAAACTGGAAAGAGACAAAGGAGACCGGATGGTGAGAAGATTTGAGGAATATGATCAAGAGAAATTCACACAAGGTAGCATGAAATAAAGCAAAAACAAATCAACTTGTTCATTATTGTAAGAGATGTCCTCCTCTGATGCAGTGGAGCAAGACATAATCCTGGACACAACACCAGACTGRACTGAGCTGGCCATTCCTGCTCTCTTTGCACCCTGACTTACTTGCCCGACGCTGTAGAAGCCAACACCAAGCGCCCCGAAGGGCTAACCACCCAAACGCTTACGGACAGGCAAAGGGTGGGAAGAGGCAAAGAAAAGACAGAGGGGAAGGTCACCTACTTAGGGGCATTTGGGAAAAGAGCATGCAGAAGCAGGTCTGGAGACGCCACTGTGCCCATCCACACCAGGGTGACCATCTCCTCAGCAGCTTTGAAGGACACATCTGGGAACGTTATATAAATAAAACTCTCCTCGGTGGAAGAAATAATTTGAGTCTTCTTGAACATTCACCTCTGTGCTACAATACAGCAAAGCGTAAGGATGAAAGCAAATGTTTCTACTGTCGAAAGGCTCACTAAGGTCTGCCCACAAAGCCAGCCAGCACTGAGGGTTTCCCTTAAACATGCTGCCTTTTCTGCACGCTCGCGGCTGATGCTTCTGGCAGCACCTCTGCTTGGCCRTGATACCAATGCAGATCTACCACACTGCACGGACCACCTGGTCTGGTGGGCATGGGACGGGGACGCTTTGCTTGTGTGCAAGAGGTTTGACCTCCCCATTAAGTCATTTTCCCAGGGTTTATGGATGGACATATTTTCCTAGGGTTTGTGGATGGACTAACATTAGTTAGAGCATTGCCTAGTGCTTCAAGCAGTTTGCCAGTTACGAAGAAAGCCAAAGTGCTCCAGTTCTCCTTGGGCATGAAGACATACCCAAGGAAATCAAGACCTACAGCATCTCCATCCACAAAAGAAGTTTCTCTCTTCTCCTGAGCCACTTGGAGACAGAAACTGTTCGCTGGGTTTTGGCATCTGCCTCACCAGTTATGCAACATGCAACTCTTCCATGTATTTTCTCATCTATAACCCCGGGTTTTGGCTGTCATGCTTTGGCAGTTAACATGTTTTTTTTAGTAAACAGAAGAGATTCAGACATGTCTACCAAAGAGGAAATACAAAAAGAAATCTCTGTAGTGGAGAACAAATTTGGGAACGGCAGAGCCGGCTGCTGCCAAGCCGGGGGCCGCCAGCTCAGGGCAGCTCCCGCCCCGCGCGCCGGCGGCCAGATGACTTGCAGCTCTGCCGCACCGCGTGCAAAGCCTCAGCGCTCACGCAACGCGAGGCAACGGCAGGGACTTGCTGCTCCTCTGCGGAGGCCGGGAGCGCACGTAACACAGTCGGCAGGACAAAACGGACCTTTTAACCGGTTTCTGGGCTCCGGCACGTTGGCGCGTGGCAGTCCATCGGCACATCTGTGCGGGCCGTGAGGTTCGAAGGCTGCAGCCACCCATCCCTCTCCTCCCACCCTTGATGGCTTGAGTCGGCTTTCGGACATCCCCGCGCCCCTCACCCGAGCCTGCAGAYGCCGAGGCCGACACAGCGCTGACCCTTCGCTAAAATACGAAAAGCGCAACCAGACGGGAGTGCAACCAGACGCCCCCGTTCGGCCGGCGCCCCCGAGCTAGCCGAGCGCGGCAGCGCGGCTTTCAGAGCACGTTCCTCCTTCGCTACGCCAGCGAGCAAGCTTGTAGGCAGCCACCTAAACGCGGGCGTCTCTCCGAGCCTTCCCCTACCCCTTTTCTCATCAGCCTCAGGGTGGCTCCAGAAAAACGGCAAGGCAAAGACAGGATCCCGTCGCATCCCACGCCGGGAACCAGCCGCCGCGCTCRGCTCCCGCGGCCCCAGCCGGCCAGCGCTCAGCCCGTTTAGCCTCCTGGCCCGGGCAGGCACCAACGCCGCTGTCGCKTGAAATTAAAATGCTTCGCTGTTAATTGAGGGTGTTTGCTGCCTGCTGCGTGTCTGCATGCTGGAGAAATGCTTTTTGGATCGGTATTAAAGAGCTGAATTTTTTCTGCTAGTTTGGCGCAGTCATGGATGCATGAGAGTCATTTTATCCAAACGCCAGTTTTCGCACGTAGATTACTGGGCGTGAAACCCCACGAGGGGCTCAGCAAAAAGGCACGCGATGCAATCGGCTTGGCTCCTCGAGCAAACGCCAAGCCAGGCGCGATGGGGAGGAGGAAGACGGCCCGGCCGCTCCCGCAGGACACGGCCACGGCGGGAGCAGCCGAGTGCCGCCGGGTCTGCACGGTCACGGCCGGGGTCTTGCCACGGCCGGCACACGGCCGTAATTGACGCTCCCTTTGCCGGCAACGGGAAGAAAACAGAGGAAAGCGCAGTAGCAACATACCCATCCTGCGCCGGACATCCCAGCTCCGCGGCCCTTGTGGGGCAGAGCTCCCATCGACCACAACTGCCCTGCAACTAAAAACACAAACCCAGGCAGTTTTAAAGACAAGAATCTTGCGAGAATCAGAGGATTTTCTGAGTCACCCTCAGCTCCTTCCAGCTTTAAAAACTCTATGATGCCACAGAGCTGGAAATATTTTTGTTTTAAAAATACATGCTTTGGAATAATCAAAAGCACAAAAGCTACATAAAGCTAAATTTAATTTCTTTTCAGTTTACTGCTGCATCTGAAATAGCTTTTTTCCAATAGCTATCTTGAATCCCAATTTTACAGCCCCCATGATACAAGAGGTCTGGCAAAACTTCAAGTCCAGGCCACTGTTTTGCAGAAGGAATCGCTGCTGCTCATGAACTCTCGCATACGAATGCGGCCCGTAGCAGGCATTGCAAGCGAGAAAGACAGAGTATTTTGTCTGGCTGCTTTTGCATGGGAAATTCTCTTTATCCTAGAATTTCTTCTTCGTCCTCACCCCTTGCATTGAGTTCCAAGGGGCCCAACTTTGGTAAACTCACTAAAAACACAGAAAGATGTACAATCCAGTGTGCACACCTCCCTTGAAAAGGCAAATTATTGCTTCAGTAAAAGGCTGCTGAATGTCATGGGCTTAGACAAAGCTTTGGGGAATATACTAAGGACAGAGAAATCAATATATGTATCTTTGTCTCTCTTAAATGTGTATATGGGTAAATTCTTAAGTATTATAGAAAAGTCCTGCACATCTAATTGGTATACTGATTTTTACAGAATTACACACCGAGATAAATACTGTTAAATGTACCATACTTGGGTCAACAAGTGTTTGGAGATGAAACATGGAAATACAAGTGATGCACAAAATTATTTGGTCCAGAACATCTATTCAAAATTTGTTGTGTTAGTGAGTTCACTGATTACTAGCAACACAGTGCTATGAATAGTTTTAAAGATGTATGTAAAAATACAGTTAAGCTACCATACCACCCATTACACCTTTGACTGCCTAAAAAATGATCTCAGACATGCTATTTCTTTCCATTAGTTTAAAAAAAAAAAACAAAAAAAACCACCCCACAATCCTGTCATTGATTATGGTAAATAAGCAGATGCAAAAATGCAGTTGAAACCCATTGCCATCTCTAACATTCCTTCTCTGTTAGCATACAAACTGGCTTGTTATTGTAGGGCTCTTTATAAGAAATGTTCTGATAGCTGTTACTTTGTTTTGGAAACAATATCATCAAAGCAGTACTTTGGAAAAAAAAAAAAAAAAAGGAAAAAAAAGGCCAGAAAACTGGCCTGCACACAAACGAAGAAGGGAAGAGCAAGCTAGATATTGCAATCACAAGCTTTTGAATGCATTCCTTGTAGAAAAAGAGAGTTTGCACAAGTTCATTCCAAGTGTCAAAACCATTTCTTCTCTTCCCTCCCTTTTATTTATCTAGGAACACTGAGTTTGAATAACTTACCCGAAGAATTCAGCGTTAAGATCCTTTCGCATCAAGTGATTATAAGTTTTATGGGATTCAAACCATTTCCTTCAAAGAAACCCTCTGGTTTTTGAAAACTGTCAGCCTTAGGTCATGCGGCCTCCAACTTATGCCAATGCAGAAGTCCACATAATGCTCACTCAGCTTTTGTAGATAACGTCTTGAGCAAAGACGCGCTCCATGTTTTTCACTTGGTCTCAAGAAATGCAGAACTGTGCAACCTCCTTCTGCAGGGCCAGTTTCTCCACGACGTCCATTCGAATCAAGGAGCTTAAGCCTATTTATACCAGAGGARGTTAACAGAGAATAACCAACAGATCCACAAACATGATGGTGGAAATATATATGCATATTTTTTAACAGACGAACACATTTCAGTTTCAAGCTTTTAGGAGATTATATAACAATTTTGCTACCTTATTTCAGGTGCCCTGAATGCTCGTTCATCAACGATGAGGAACAAAAAGCAGGACAAACACGGCGAGACCACGTACCCTGCCTCCGTCTCGCCCCGGGTGGCTCTAACGCGGGAACGTCCCTCGCGGGCRGCCACGGGGAAGCTTTCCGCGGTCGGCGGCGCACGGCAGGGTGGGGGCTGCAGGCTGCGACCCACCACGGCAGCGCGACACCCGGGCTGCTTCGGGGCCCCTTTTGGGGGAAAAGCCTCAGTCGTCGAAGCCAGAGGAACGGTTTTCTTGCAGCTTCAGCCGTCCTTCTTGCTCTCCGTCTCTGGAAACGGAGGGAGAAGGAAAGCAGCAAAGGGTGTAGGTACGGGAGGTGACCCGAGCCYGAGTCCCACCGCTGCCCGGGGCAAGTCCTGCTCCCCCCTCCCGCGGGCAAAGCGCCTGCCCGTTCATGCCACCGTTGGAGCTCGCCTTGCCGAAGCCRAGCCCGTTCCACCGAGTGAAGAAAACGCTCCTCGAGCGTCCTCAGACGCATCGCGCTCCTCATCGCCGAACAGGAACGCGGAGGAGAAGGAAGATCCCACGGYGGCGCGCAAGCGGCAGGGAGCAGCCGGGTCCCCGGCACCTCCGACAAGATGCTGACGACGCCTTCGGCTGCTGGAGCAAACGCTCGCTGCCGCCGCCACCGCAACCAGCTTGCGTGCCGGCGGCGCTCGTCCGCGCAGGACGAAGCCCCTCGCGCCGCATCCGGAGGGAGACGGCCGCCGAGGAGCGACGCGTGCCAAGGCGAACGGGGAGGCGCGGAGGGGGAGCGGGGCGCCCGGCGGGGCTGCGCAGACCGAGAGCAGCCCTTCCCCAGCTAGCGCTTTGTAACCTTTTTCTTCCTTCTTTTAACGCCGATTTGTTTTTTTGTCACCTGAACTTATCRACACAGGAGCAGACGTCCATTCACGTGTGCAAAATAAATACACTTTTAACAATAACTCCTGTACCATATCAAATCGCCTATTACTCAAAGCCACTGAATAAACAATGAAATCTGAAAAACATGGTGCAAAACGTAGAAACCGTTTAGAACAGAGGAAAAGGACAAAAGATGTTAAGACCTGATGAATAGCAATCAGAAAAAGGCATCTGCAGTAATAACAAGTTTTATGGGGCCTGCAAAACCGAGGTACAAAGTGATATATTCTTCATCACCACCTACTGGCACTTCCGTTATTAACTAAATATTTCCGTATACATAGGTATGAATCATTCTTGTAACACCAAGTACCTGATGTGCAAACACTGGCCCCTTACTGCAGGCTTAAATCTATGCATACAAATAACTACAGAAGCATGCTTTTGCCCATAAAAATGAGATATGCTTATATTTGAGCATAACATCTTACCTTGTCTCAGGGAGGACCAAAGACCCAGAACAAAAATGAAATATATATGTACATGTATTTATTTTATTAAATATACATACATATAAGTATTTATATACATATATATATATATGTACAGGAAAATAAATCAATTATGTTGCTGTATAATTGCTTCAATAAAATCTAAGCTGATTGATATGAGGGGACTGCAGTCCTCAGGATAATTAAGTATATATGTGTGTATTTATATTTGTTTGTATATAAGTATGTATATGTCTAGATATGTCTATACCAGTGTATTTATGTGCGTGTGTTTATAAGTGGGGCCAAATAAATAGAGAAGCAAGCTTTTCCTCAGAAAATGAAGCCCGGCTACATTGGCACAAGCTTTTCTGCCTCACCAATTATCCCACATTTGCAGTAATGTGTTTACTTTCTCCTCCCTCAAGTTAGTAATTTGTCCTTCTCTTTATTGAATTTCAGGCGGTTGATTCTGAGCCAATTCACCAATTTGCCAGAATCATTTTGAATTCTGGTCCCGTCCCTCAGAGCGCCTGCGAGGACTCCTCCGCCCTGCCAGGTAAGGAAGGAGGAACGCAACGCTGTGAAGAAAACATGACTATTTACTTTCCTTCGAACACAGAACGACTGGCTCTAAACTTGTCCAACGGGCAATAGCGGTGATTCGGCTTAAATTCCTGCACAGGGGTAAGAGATTAAAATTCCAAAATATCTGTTCTTCTCTCAAAAAGGACCCTGTTCTGCAATCCAGTTTTATTAATAAAGTTTCCTATCGCATGAAAGATGAAATGCTTTTCAGGACAGATGTTGAACATGTGTCTTTCCTCTACTTCCCAGCCGCAGTAAAGTCGGCAGGACTCGCTCTGCCGCTCGCCGTTCGCGGGGCTGGCAGCAGCGCCGGGGGCCGCGCAGGGACCCTCRTGTCGCCCGCTCTGGGTGGCCACGCGGCCCCGTCGGCACCCGCCGACTGCAGCCAACGTCCCTGCCTCCAGGCACCGCGCGCCCGGCGCCCTCGGCGGCTGCTGTCCTCCCGCTCGGGCTGTCCCCAGCCCTCGGTCCCGGTGACACGGCCCTGCCCCGGGCGAGCGCCCRGCCACGCGCTTGGCCTATGACCACCACCGGCGGTAGTTAACGTGTGGACCTGCTACCCAACGGAGTAACTAGTCAGGTACAAGCTTGGTTCAGCCTGGTTTTATGGAGAACATCTGACCGAAGCAGAGGGGAGAAGTGTGATCGGCATGTGAGCAACTGAAACGTCTCCCAACATTTGCCACGCTGGTTCAAGYTGCCCGTGAAATGCTAAGTCAATCTTTGCACTCATTTCTTGGCCTCCTTAACTTCCCCCCACCTCACCTTATATTTTAATCCAGCTAGACTTCGAACAAGCTGTGAAATTCAGGCCATGCTGCTGATGCAATTGCCTTTTCCGCTAGACTGAGAGCCAATGTCCCCCAGAGCTCCACATCCATCACAGGCAGCCCTCTGCCCTCTTGCTCGTGGGACATCACAGTACGCCCCCTTAAATTTCTCATCTTTTCCATCACAAATGCTTCGAGAGGACTTGCTGAGTATGAGACAGCAACTCGGTACTTCCAGCCAATTTGCATGTCTCCTTTTTTCCTCCTTGAGTCACAGATCGCCAGCCTGGTTCTTCAGATTCAACTCCAACTCCTTTAATGCAAATCCTTCCCCTTGTGGCAACCATTCCCCATCTGCTTGCCCAAGGCATCTCTGCTTTCCCAAGTGTTACGTAACCGCACAACAGAGGTATCCAGCTCATGTGCTTTCTCCTCAGCCTGTCCACCAGCTGTGCTCCAGGCCCAGGAAAGCTGCTCTGGCCTTGGCAGCAAGGGAGACATGTCAGATTCAAAGCAGAGTTTGGCCAGAACCGTAGTCAACGTCTGGCCCCGGACTGTTCTACCTGCCAATGCAAAYGGCGACGTTCCATAAATCTCAGGTACACTGAATTTCTTGTATACAGCTTTTAGGGARCAAAACAACATCTGTTTTATAAATGTAGAAGAGCTTGCTGACTGCTTATTCTTGGATGGACGTTTTAYGGTCGTCTATTACGAAACTACTTTCAAGGAAAACACGCACCTCTTCTCTTCAGCTCTCTACAGACAGGAAACCCGTCCCCTATGCGCCAGTGCAAGGCGCACACGCGTACCCCTGTTCAGTGCGAGCTCTCCAGATGTAACCGGATGCGTCTGCCGGGAACGCGATGCRTTTCGGCCAGGCAGTGGAAGTCGCTCTGCACCTGCTTCGTGCAGCCGCAGTCAGCGGCTCCACTGCAGCAAAAGAGTTGGCAGCGCCAGCGAGAGCAAGCAAAACTGGAGGGGCAGCAAGCATAAGACTCGGACACAGCTTGGAACTTCTGGAAATAATCACAGAATCAGGGGATAGCTCTCCTTAGTCTTTACTCCACCCACGGACTAGTCAATGTTTGCCATGTGTAAGCTAGCCAGCAGAGAACAATTTATTATGAAACTTCTTCTCAGCCGAAACCTTCCATTAAGAAGCATGAAATTCACAGAGAGAGATAGAATTCTCTTTGCCTAAACTAAACAGACAGGTTTAAAGACATTTTTCAGTATTATTGCATCAAATTTTCAAAAAGCTATGGATTTTTCCATCCAACCATTCCATGCTTCATGCTCTGTACATTCATGCAACTTTACACTCCCTTTTCTCATCTTACATACTGGTTACACCGATAGTCCTCAATCTCTTCCCTTCATCACCGCCTCACTGCGGACTTGCCAGTAAGCATGGAACAGCATGGCTCCTTTTGGAGAACGGGATACGCGCTGCAGACAACAGAGGACGTTACACCGAGCCCTGATGTGATCCACAGCCGCCCTGTTGACTGCACTTGCAGATTAAAGCAAATGCTGCGTGAAGGCATGCAAACAATAACAGAGAAAAGCAGAAATGCTTTGTTTGGCGTTCTCAGTATACAACATTGTGATTTCCTCATGAAAACCTTTCTGTTTTGGCATTCTTTTTACTTAAGAAAATATATATTAAAAATGCTTGGAATAAAAATGAAATATAATATTTAGATTTGAACAAAATACGTTCATTCAACCCAAAGCCAAAGAAAAGGAAATTAATTTTGTCACTTGCCAAAAACGTATATTAAAAAACTGGCTTTCATTCAACCAGAAATGAAAATGTTTTCATTTATCACCATTGTTATCAACAGCAAAATAACCCCATCATTCTACCAGCTCCACTGGGTGTTGAAAAAGGTCCTCAGCATTAACATGGCAGGCTTGCGCATTTTGTACCCTCCGTTGGGGTTAACGCCACGAGTTTCATGTCCATTAGCAATAGGAAGATGCTAGCCGAGTCCCTAACAGGCATGTGCACATCAGCAGTCACCCCGGGAGAGGAAGGCAAAGAAACATTGTGGAGGAAATACAGACTCATCTTGTCTTAACAGAGCACAGCAGTGTCTTCAAACACAGCCTGGAGCTGGTCCTGTCGTCTTCGGCAGGGGCTACTGAAGAAGATCAGGCTGCCTCCTGGCCGCGCAGATGCAGGGGGTCCGTCCGGCCTTGGTAGCCGGAGCTCCAGCCGGCCCTGGACCCCCCGTGGCCGCCTGCCTCCCAAGGTAGGAAAACCGAAGAACAGGGAGAAAAAACAAAGCACGGAGAGACTGGCCCAAACTCACACCCATTTTTCTGCAGGCAGCGGAGGTGCAACTGGGGTRAACTACTCCACGTGTCAATCCCAAGCCCACGTCTGAACACGGCTGGCCAAGACCCTGGAGACAAAACCCTCATCCACATGCACCAGGACGACGACTTTCTACTGACTGCACAGGTATTCCTGAAACTATGTTGGACGCCTGAAAACAGACCACATAAACAGTGTTTAGCTTATGCAGTTTCCTCAGATCTTGTTAACTCATTTTTCTTTTACTATGCTTTTATTCCYGAGTCTCCTCCTTGCATTGGAGCATAAGGTAAGATTACTTTGATTTGTTGTCTTAAGGCCTCAATATTACCAAGACAGTTCAAATTTTTGTTTCTGAATCTTTGCCTTTGTTATCCTTCCTCTTCACAAAACGTCTACCGGCCCAAGCTGGTATTTGTGGGAAACACACTTCTCGGAAACAATCTGTCCTGTGCCTGCGAAACCACTGAAGTTCTGAGCTGCTTTTTCACGGTATTTTGGGTGAATTCTTTTCAGCTTAATCATTTGTGTTTTACAGACATAAGAAAATTAATCATTTGGTTGAAATAGATTTGGGAACAGATGAGAGTGGATCTGTTACAAATTTATCCCTGCTTCACAAGGCTGTATGTACTGAAATTTTCCTATAAAAATATCAGTACCTGCAGGCATCTTTGTGTGTTTCAGTCAATTAATTGCACTGAATATGGCAAAAGGGAAAGATCCCACTGATCAGCCTACCAGCATGGATTACTTTTTACCCAGACTGTTTTAAAATCAAAGCTTAAAATAGCAGCAGCTTTATAAAGAGAGGGAGTGACTAGAAGAAATCCTAATCTCACATTTAATATTTCTGCTGATCAAATATTTCTACTTAAAAAATGTGTTGACACAGGGCAACAGTTATGCAACAGATCACGGTGCCCCAAATCCGTGGYTGGTGTGATTCTTGTCAATGATTTCAACAGAGCTGCAACAGTCTGACGGGCCAGAAACRGGTCCAATTGCCATGTTCCTTGAAACAAATCAAGCTATGTAGCCATAATCTTCTCACTCTGTTCTGTGGGGGGAGAGTGTTATAAAACTTCAGACTAGGGGTTCTCATATATGTCCATTACTTTAAAAGTCAACACAAGTAATAGAGGACAAGATAACAGCAATTCTTCTAAAAAAACCCGAAGCAGAGGACTTTGCATATGTGCTGCAATTTTCACTTATGCAAAATAAGTCCAAATGAAATAAAACCTTTTTTAATACTGATTATTTGGCATGCATCCAGACATATTCAGCTTGGTTTTAAATCAGGCCTTTTACATCAGCGTCAGTGGTGAGGCTGTCGTCAGATGAATCTGGCCCATTACTCATAAAAGGAACTAGCAGACAACGATCTCTTAAGAGACATGAGCCAAAACTAAACAAGCAAAAGTAGGAATGAATGAGCAAATCAGAAAAACAAGCTGTGATTTGTCATCCATTATCAAGGTAAAGTGAAATTAATCAGCTCATTCATTAATTAATGTCACTAGGTGCTAACAGGAGCACGCTGTGCCGCGTGGTCTCCTGCCAAAGGCTTTCCAGAGCACAGATGATGAAGTGCCGTCAGTCAGCCACGAAGCAAAGAAAACTGGGGGCTTCAACAGCGATATGAAAACCTGAGGGAGAGCCACATGTCAGAGTTTCCCAGGTGTTTGAAATTTTTAAGTTCTTTTCACAGACACATGCACAAATCTGATTACCCTTCTCTGCATAGATTTCACGAGCATACCCAAGTGACAGAAATCTTAACCGAGCCCTGCAGCAGCTCACTAGGATGGCAGGGCCTTTAAAATCCAGCTTAAGTCTTGGTTTGATTTTCCTAAACTTTAAAAGAKGTTTTACAGTGGTCCGGGAGCGATCCGAGAAGATGCAACTTCGCAGCCTGTTCTYAGGCATCTGCAGCAAAAGATCCGGCCTCCCCTGGGCGGACACAGCGTGTTCCTGCTGTTGTGCATCACAGCGACAAGCACCGGCACCCCGTGGTTTGAGTTACTCCGTTTGCCTGGTACAGACCGAGGAGTTAAGAATACACTGCCAGTCAGCRGCAAGAGCTGCTCCCAAAATTCACTTGGGACAACAAATTTTGGGATGCCAAAGAGAGCATCCCCAGGAGAGCGGCTGCTTTTCTGGGAAACGAGCAAAGCACGTTCCCCGGCGCCGTGTTAACCCAAGCAGGCACTGCGTCTGGGCTGCAGGCTGCGGGCAGAGCAACACGACCGCCTGCCGGTAACAAGAGACACGATTCAGATGTCAGCTRAAAAACGGCACCTTCCAGCTGCATCCAGACACAACTCGCCTTCTGAGCTCGCACAACACAACCAGAGCATCTTCAGATCCGTCCTGCCAACAAAATGAGAGGGGACCRTCATATCAAATTGACTTTCTGGATCACCGATTCCTGCCAAAATCCCAGCACGGCTCCGAACACCTTTGGGAAACCAACAACCCCTAGCACGGTGCAGTCAAACTCCATCTTCCACCCGAGGACCCCGACCTGCCCGTACCTGCTCACAGCTAGCTGGATCTACCGGCGTGAAAATCCATTACAGGGGCTGGGTCCCACGTATTTACTGCCACTGACCGTCTCAAAGCAGCTCTCCCTCCACCGCCCGAGAGAGACGTACATTTGTCCCCTCTGCCCCAAAGCCGACGCAAAACCACTTACTGCTGCTCAGTGCCAGGCTGCTTTCGCTCAGCAGGAGGTTCTCCAGCTTCACCGTCCCCACGGCAGCACCTGCAGAGGGTCCCCRAGAGAAACCTGCAGAAAATCCGGCTGAGTTTGGCGAGATCTGGGGGTGAGAGGGTCGCCTGGGGCGCGAGAGGCTGGATTCAGGCTCACTCCCGCGCCTCTGAACAGGGGCTGGAACTCGAACCCAGTTCTCCAGTGACGGTTTATCTTAAAGGAGGTTCCTGAACCTTGACTTTCACAGCCCACCTGGAAATATCTCTTTCTCTTCCTGTCCAGGTCAGTAAATAGTTGTTTATAAAAATTTAGGCCTCAGACACAAAGATGAAATTCTCACCTAGAAAAGATTCTTGTTGTTGTTATTTTTAATGGAAAAAGGCTTACTAACAAGGATGTTTAATTGAAACTTCATCAAATCACCTTATATGCATAAAATTAAATAGCTAATATGTACAGCCCAAGGGAAGTAGCCCAGAGCAAGGAGATGCAGGACACGAACCAGGGACAAAAGGACAACATGTGTTTAAATCCCAAACGCAGACGCTCAGAACTGCTCAGCAAGTGCCCTTTTCTCCATTTACTTTGCTTAGGGAACCAAAGTTTTTGACCGAAACATTTCCTACATATACAAYTTCACCCTTTGCATTGCTTTACCTTCTAACGGTGAGTCCAAATATTCCAAAGCAAGTGAAGACAAAGCTAGAAATTAGATGCCAGTTTTAAAAGGTGAGAACAAATCTGATTTGAAACCTTTCTGAATTTTGGGGCAGAATGCATAATCAGGATTAATGTTACATCTCGAGCATGAAATAACTGCAGAGGCAGCTCTGGGGTGGCCCCGGGTCAGACAGTCCTGCCCAGATGAACAGGGAGAGGTTGGCCTGCTCTGCTGGCAGCCGTGGCTGGCGATTAGCAGGCAAAGATGAGTTTCCCCTGTCAGAGACGCRTTGAATTTTGAAGTGCTCTATGGGAATGTTCCCTTCTGCTGCCAACAGCAAAAAACTTCCCTTTTGGCTTAATGTGCTTCCTACGCAYGGCATTTCTCTAAGCATAAAGCATCTTTTGCACGACTAACGCGCTGCCTACTTTCCAAAAGGAGACAGCCATGGAATTCGGAGCAAGAGCAAAACGAGCACCTGTGCTCAATGCCAGGGCAAAACCCGCCACGGGCTGCAGTGCCACGCTGTGCTGCAACGCAGAGGCTTTCCCCTTGGGTAAGTGCCTGTTACTGATTGCAGGACTTAGTGCCATGCACTAAGCGAGCAAAGAATCAATTACTATTAACTACCATCCTCTGGAGGACGGCAGCTCACCGAAATACATCTGCAGGAACAGGAAGCCCAGCAGATCGGGAAGACTTGCTTTCGGGATTCACAGACATTGCAGAAGCTTTAGAGCTTCTATGTACCGGGCAGTCCCTGTGAAATAAGAAAAGGTGTGCGTTTTGGGTGCGAAAGCACACACCTCATGCCTCTGAGACAAGGAAAGGCTATTTTACAGGTCTTGTGGCATTTTACAGAGGAATCGAGAGCGTTTCCCCCAGGTGACAGACATTTCTTAAGCTGGAGCAGAGCCGGGCGTTTAGCCTCGGTCTCCCCCAGCCCAAACTGGTGCTTTTTCCATTGGCTTTTCCATCCTCGCGCCCTGACGCAAAAGCGGTATCGATGGTGCACATATCCCACATCTGCCGAAAACAGGCATTTCTTCATTGCGTTTGCCTTGTGTCGTTTCTCCCTCTATTCCCACCGTTCGCACTCCAGCTTGTCTGTGGTTTGGGCCAATGCAGAATGATACACACTGATTCAAAAAACTGTTTGTTTTTTTTGTTTGTTTGTTTTTAAAAAGGTTTGTTTTGTTTCTTGGATTTCAATTTAATGTGAGCTATAGTTTATTGAATGTTTTGAAATGATGTTGAAATGACGTATTCATTAGCATCTTGATGTAATCTTGTCTCTTTCAGCTGAGTCTGGGATGGGAGGAAGGAGACACACACACACTTGCCTTTTTGCAATTCCTCTTCCCTTCAGTACGTACAGCTAGTTCGCTTTCCCTGGAAGGAAACTGCTTTTCTTTCATTTGCAGATCTATTTTTTTTTCCAGAAAAAACCTGAATGTTTTGGATTTTTAGCCTTGTGTCTGATTATTAAAAACTAAAGAACCACTTAATCCAGGCCTTGACCATGAGCCAGCCGAGACAAACACGAAGACTCTGCACTAACGAGAGCGTTTCGCACAGCGAACCACTGCCGGCGGCGTGCAGCGCCCGTCCGGGCGCCCTAACCTCACTGAATTGCAACGGCAAGCACGCGGGGACGCCGGTGCTCCTCCGGGAGGGTGCCAGGCTTCGGACCGGGAAGCGCTTGCTTCCCAGAGCTGTCCCAGCTCCAAAGCACTGAGGAGCTGCCTCTTCCCTCCAGCCCCCACTCGGAAAGGCTCGGAAAGATCAATCTGTGAAATTTCCAAGCGTGAAACACATCCAGCCACCGCACCACCACCAAATAACGCACCAAGGGGAGGGCAGGAGACGGCCGCAGACGGGAGCGGTATAGATCCAACACTTCACCTGGCTGGGAAGAGCCTCTCGGAGCGGAGACTGGGACACCAGGGACAAGACTGCGAGAGCACTTTCACTCAGGGAGCCTGAGAAGTTTTTAAACAGAAGAAGGAGAGGAAATGTCATTTAAAAGAAGCAGCAGTTGCATTTTCCCAAACCTAACGAGTCCAACAAAACGTTTAGGAAATACACATAGGCTGCCCCAGGGTACTGTTATGAAACGCAGCCAGAGCAAGTGATGTTGCGCTTTAGAAACCCAGGAAACAAAGCTGAAACGCTTTATAAGCAAGAAAATAAAATAACACCTGAAAGTCATACAACACTTTTATTCTTGCACGTCAATATGCTTTACAAAGGCAAAGGGCTTACTTCCAAAGGAAGAAACTTCAACACCAAAACGTGACGCAACTTCAGAATAAGCAGGATTCGAGACAGGTGTACATCTCCCGACTCGCTGGCCAAGTCTTTGCACTGACCCATGTTGCATCCTAGACAAGGATGCGCGTGTCTTTTGGCTCGCCCTTCCCTTTGCCAAGTTTTTTCTTAAAAACGTCTCTACAGGGAACCAAGAGCAGCCCCCCCGGCTGGCAGAACTTCACCTGAGACCGCTGCACTAGGAGTGCAAGCAGAGCGCTGCTCTCCAGCGTTGCGAGCCCCGGGTTTCTGGTGGCCTTGTCACCCCCTTGGCAGCAGCCACCGCTGCTGCTGCTGCCCCCAGGAAGGTCTCTGGGAAGCAAACGCTCTGCCCCTCCAAGAACAAGCCCTCAAGGCTCTCCAGAACGACCTTGCATTCTCCTTCCCTCTCGGTACCGAGGAAACAACACGAGGAGCCGAGAGCTTTGAGAACATCCTCATTGCAAGAGGGACGCGTGATCTTAAATTCCTTCTGTTACCGTGGGGCGGGGACACACCTGTGGATAGTCTCTCCGGAGCCAATATCACCATTACCGGTTCTCCTTCACACATCCGTGCGTCCTTTCCTTCCGTGCACGTCCGCTGCAGTAGCCAAGAGCCTGGCAAGTCGTTCGCACATCTGTAAATCCAGCCCCGTCACGTACCGTGAGGCACCGTCTCCCCCAGGCCAAGGAGCACTTCTGGTCCCCTCCCAGGGCTCCTTTGCCCCGCGCRGCCAAGGCCCACGTGCCATCGGCAGCTCACGGGGGCGTGCGGGAGGGACGGCCAGACGCGGGGGCCGGGCAGGCAACGCGGTCCTCAGGCTTGCCGACGAACGCAGCGACCGCTCTCGCGGGTCTCCAGCGCCGGGGAGCTCCATGGCGGGTCTCTCGGGAACGATTTGTCCAGAGATGGGAAAGCTCTGCCAACCGTCTTCTGCTCTCCTACCAGTCGTACCGCAGCAGAACGCCTGCGCAGCAACCCCACYGTGCCAGACCTTCGGCTTCTGCCCTGTGTGTTAAATCTCCAAAAGCTACGCTCAAACGAGCGAGAGCAATAGCGGATCTCACCTCCTCCCTTACACGTCTAGAGCATTTGCGGAGCGCTATAAAGAGCGAGGAGGAAGTTTCACCGACTTGCACACGCGTTCCCCTATTGAAAGGGAAAYGCTCCTCCACCTCATGCACCAGGACGTGCCTGGGTAGCCTTCAAGGCTCCTGCCATTACCGGTTCTGCTCAGCACAGCCCTCAGCAGTCCCAAATTTCCAGCGTGTGGCTGGATTTTAAAGCCAAGGTGAAAGGGTAGCTCCTGCCTGGAGAAGGAACAAGCAGCGGCGTTGTCCTGCCCGCATCGGAAAGCCAACTGCCTGGCCTTTTCTCCGAGAAGGAGCTGCTTTTCCCCCCGGATTGTTTCGGCAACGTGCTCTGTGACACGGCACAACCGGAGGATTAGCAAACTGTGGCAAGGGGAGTYGAACATTTCTTCATTGGCCTTTGCCATCCAAAACAGTGCATTTTCTGCAGCGTTGCTAAGGAGCAGCATACCCCGAGTGCCAACGCCACGGTCCGCCGAGCCCGAGGACGACTCTAACAGCGACTTCAGCCAGCACGCGCTCCAGCCTTCGGGCGTCCCAGCGTTTCCGCCGGTGCGAGCGCGGCGCTCACGCGTTTTGAAGCGACTCTGCACTCCTTAGACAGTCGGGAAGACAGATCGTCTCTTCTTCGTCAGTTCGGGGCATTCTGCTAACTATTGCGCTTCCTTCGTCCCGCAGGAAAGGATACGGTGCCGAAGGCGGAAGGGGCTTCCTATAGCTTTTACGGGAATCCTCAGCCGCTGGGCTGCGGGAGAGGCCGGACGCGCGGCTCCCTCGCCTCTGCCCGAGCACCTGAAAAGGCATATCGCGTTTCTCCCCCTGGACAAACCCGTCGTTAAAGCAGCGTTAGCAGTTGCTACAGATGCGATCCTACAACATCAAAGCGACGACACAAATCCCTTCCTTACACACGCTCGTCCTTCAGCACGTCAACAGCCTCTCAAGCGTTAGGCTACCAACGTCAGCGTAGGTTAGGCCAAATCTTAGCAGACGAACTTGCAGCTGGATCCTGCTCCGTCGTCCGGCCGAGAGCAGCTGCGACCCCTCCGCGTACAGCGAGGGACGAGGCCACGCGCCGCCCGGTCTGGCCCCGCAGCCGGGAACCGGCTCTCCRACAGCGCCCGGGACGCAGGGAGAAGCCTTGTTTCGACATAAATCATAGTTCAGCCTCATGACAAATCCGTGCCGTAATTTGATTTGTTGGAAGGCCCATTTTAACACTGGTGAATAAACATACTTTTGCCACAGAAAATATTGCCTTAAAAACGAGAAGCACCAAAATGTAAAATATTCAACCAGACATTGGAGTTGAAAAGGCAATGAAAAAATGAACATGAGTTAAAGAAAACAAATACTTTCTAGAAAAGTTTCCATTAACTGGAAAACCAATTCTGCCAGTGATAAAAGTTGAGATGGAAAATTTTCAAATCACCCGACCCTATGCTGATTTTTTAGAAAATGAAACCATTTTTCATCTTGTTCAGACTTTAAAGTATCTACAAAGCACAGCTGCTATTCTATTATTTCTGACATAGAACATCAAAACAAAGACAGGAAAAATTTGACAGTCAGTGTAGTTCTGTTTCAAAATAAGACCTTTTAGAAAAACAGTTGTAACTTTAACACATCTATTCAATTGCAAGCATATGTTCCACTCTGGAAAAAAGAGCAAGCTGGGGCAAAACAGAAGTGAATTCCTTGTTATTTCCTCCAAAACACTAACATTCCTGGAGGCCAAAAGCAATATTAGAATAATCCCATCACTCTTTTAAGCATATGAAGTACATCAGCTACAGCATTTGCATGTTCCCCGAGTCAGCTGGTGTTAGAACATTTTAACCCACTTTTCTGGGATGCCTGGCCCACTGATTTCCCACTAGAAGTTAGCAACCTCACAGAAATCTGCTTTTTTTATAATAGCTACAGCTGTCCCACAAATTGTGGCGATCCCTTTTGTTTCCAGTGACATTCTTGCCTGCAGAAAAACAATCTGATAGAAATTTCCTATCATCAGCCACAAAACAAAGCAAATTAATAACCCCCACCCTCTAAAACTCTGTTTAAAAATGCCTGGATATTGCATTTCACAAAGCAGCATTTAGTGGGAACAAGTGGGAACCACGTGCCCCATCGAACACGACTTCTATTACGAGCACTCCGTTATTCCCAGGACAGCGCCGTCTTTTCACATGACTCCCAGTTACAGTTTTGAGGGAAGGGTACGTTTTTATTGAGTATGTGATTATTTTGTTTCAGTTTCTGCCCCCATGCCCTTGCCTGAAGGACCAATCCTTGACTAAATTAATTTCCTCCTGAATGGATTTTTCTGCCTAAAGCAACCGTTCCCAAACTTTTCCGGTGGCGACCCCCAGCTTTGTGCCGCGTCCCCACGTGCCAGCACAAGTGTAGGGTTACGAGGAATTTCGGCCCTACTTGCGATTCCCCCGTAACTCCAGCAAGCCTAGCAACCCTGACTCCTCGCTTGGGAACCGCTTTTACGTGGGAAAAACATAGCAGGCACGTTTGAAGAGGGTCTGATCAAGTGGGAAAGGACTGCAAAAGGTACAGCATGGGAAGCCAGCAGGCAGTGAATAGACGGTCCCAGGGAACATCGCATCCGTCTGGGCTAACGAGGCCAGCACAAGGGATTCGTAATGGGCAACTAYCAAATATGACTAACTCTGTTAAAAAACAACCTAATAAAAAGATGCCAGAGAGAAGGGAATGAGGTAACCCGTTTTATGATGAATCACCTCAGAAACATAATCGCGGCTGGTACCTTTTCCCCCCTTTAGTCAGCCTACGCGCCTGATGCGCACAAGCGCTCCACGGAAAGCAAAGGCAGCGCTCACCAAGCGCTATTCAGCATTTTGCTGACCGTGACCGCTCGTACRTGTTGTCTTTGCTCGTCTTTGTTGTGATTTCTGTCCCGAGCCCAGCTGCTCGCGAGTCCCTAGTTGCTCCTCCAGTTGCCCGTCGAGCGGGTCAGGGCGGGCRGGAGCTCGTTACCCGAGGGAGCTGCAAGGGGACAGCTCCAGCAGCGCACGCCGTTTTGTTCTGGGTTGTTGCTTTTTTCCTTTGCGTTGTTCATTTTAGGCGAATCTCGGGCTGCTGAAAGACGCCCGGTTAAGAGCCCAGGAGGAGCTGTTTATGCCACCCAGGAGGCGACCAGGACGCCCTCAGTAGAAGCTGTGCCGCGCAGTTCATGCCACGCTCCGGAGCGGCTCCCGCAGGAACGCRGATGCCGGCCGGTCCCGCGGAGAGCCGCACGCCCCCGCGAGCCCTGGCGGGAGCCCGTGCRGGCGGAGGGGACAGCGCCTGCACCGTGCTCAGGCGGAGGGTGGAATGGGATGCACCAGACCACCAAACCCACCTGTTTTTCCTAAGCCTCTGTGTTTTCACCGACCTGGGCTCGGTGCAGCTGGGGGACGGACACCGGCCCTTCCACCTGCTCTGCTGACGGCCGCTACAGCGGTCACCAGGAGAAGCAGCCCGCCTCAGCCATGCGAGCGTGGCACCAGTTGGAGCGATGCGGCGAGCCGTCCCGCGTCCGCTCCGCCTCGAGCAGACTCCATCCCGGCTCCCCAGCGGCAGCTACGGAGAATGGCGCAGCACCTCCGCTGCCTGCCGGCCTCTCCCGGAGGGGCACCAGCCCCAGCTCAAGGCTCCCGCGGGCTCTGCTGAGGGTCCAGCCTCCCCCTTCACCTCCAAGGCTTCTTCACGTTCAGAAGCACCAGACTCAGCTTTTCCGCATGTGCAAACAAAATCACCTGCCTTTGGCTCTCACTCACAACTCATCATAAAAGGGAGAAAAACCCCTGTCTCAGCAACCATGCCAGTGTTTACACTGATCTCCACTCCCGATGCTCACCTGTGATGAAGAGCAGCCGGTTGACAGCTCTGCTTTCGACACGTGGCCGTGCCTGTGCTGCACATCTTCGGCAGGCGCCGACTCCTCAGCAAAGGTCTTACGTGGTTTCTTGTTCTCCTTTAAAGCCACAGGAGGAGGAGGTGACGCATCAACCATCAGTCTGGACCGTGCACAAGACGACCTCTGAAACTGGTGCAGATCCATTAAAAAAATCCCCCTAGGACACTCAGCTGAATCATGGTTGCAATCCCTGTGCAGGCTGGAAGGGTCCCAGGCTGGAAAGTTGCACAGCTGTTTCTTAAGCTCAGAGATTTCCAAGTATGTTAGTGAAGATTCTTACAACAGATACATTAAACAAAAACAAAATCTCTGTCTTCAGCAAAGATAACAATATTTTAAACGGTGATTTTAATAACATATGATATAAAAAATGAACCTTAACAGGCTGTTAGCAAAAAGTTTGATTTATGTCTATATTTAGTATGTCATAACTATTCCATCTCTACTYGATTATACCAAGTAATTGCTTCATTATCTTAAAACTCCAGTTATTTGTGGTAGCATGGCTCTCGAGCTTGTTTTCTTTGAAAACATAATTATCTGCATCCAGGCCAGTTCCTCGATCAAAGATGTCACAGAACTGACAACGTGCTCATCCTTGCAGACAAATGCCTTTCAAGGTCCAGCAACCCAGCTTGTTTGCCGTTGCTTGGGGAAAACCCTGTGGAACATTATTGATCCTCTAACGCAAAAGGCTTAGGAGTTTACTGAATGATGCCTGGCGAGGCATCAGCAACGTTGCAGTTTGCATTGAAGGATCACTAATATCACGCTAGCGCCTGAAGCCTGCAAGTCCAGGTTTTACTAGACAGYGGGGAAAAACTCCCCAAGGAGGAAACGTCCCTTTCCAGGACAGCTGCGAAGCTGTCACTGACAGGCTGCAGCAGGGTAACTGCTTGGTAGCAGTACTGGGTGGCCACCGGTCTGCCCACGCTCACCGAGAGAGTGCATCAGGAATTTTCCAGCTGGTGGGATGCTTTCTTAAAGCTTAGGCTCACCATTACATTTTTGAACTTCAAATGAGCTGCAATAACTATCCAGGCACATGATCTTACCCTGAAACAAATGCAATCATCTTGTTTCGTAGGCTTGTTTAATTGCCTAATGTTGGCATTGAACAAAGCACAGGCACAGGAGCGCGCATGATATTTTGTTAAGGCATATTGACTTGATTGCGAGCCTTCAGTTTGTCACTGTCAGTCAGAAGACCACAAACCCCAGAAACGATCTACATCGCTGCCCTGCTGAGAAATTCCCACACTGTGAATTTTTGGTACATCTCCTCACCATTGCAATAGGAGGAACCAGGTCAAGAGGATACTTCCCAAGGCTGTTAAAATTTTCATTGTTTAGCTAGTTATAAATGCRTGCATCAAGAAAGGCAGGGCTTGTTTGGGACAGGACAGGAACTGTGACCTTCAAAAAAAACAATGAACGTTTTCATCACACGCTTTGCTGGGAATGCGGTTAGCAGACATGTGAAGCACCAGGCTGAGGCACCAAACCACAATTTCCAATAGTGATCATCCCAAAATGAACRCAGCCCTTTCAATTCAGGATGTCATTATTTTATTTTAACAAGTATTTTAATGCGCCAAAGTAGTAGGCTGAGAACCCCTTYCCATGGAAAAAAGCAACTTCCCAAAGGTCCTGCAGTGAGATATGTCAGAGTCTGATAGAAACCCAGGCACCAGGTTTCCAGGCTGCCGTTTGAGCAGCAGCAGAAACCCGTCTTCTGAACAGATCTACCCCCCGGTGCCTCTTGGCTTAATACAGCTCTGGGAGGGGAGGGCAAGAGGAAAGGCCTCTGCGTCTGTCCTGACGCTTCCCCCAACTGCRGCTTGAGAACTGGGCGCACAACCGCAGCTTCAATTTTCCATGCAGTTTCTAATGGCTCCTRTGCTTCATTTAGGTCTGAAACAAGACAAGATGTACTCTCTGGGATTTCTGCTTTGAGTCAAAATTACATCAGGAAGCAAAAGATTTATGTTCATCTTTATCATTTTAAAACCCAAAGCAGTTCAGGGTCAGTTGGCTCCGAGGGAGGACTGAAAGCTCWTATTAGAGCTGATTTCTAATGCTCCCTTCTTAACCCCACAGGATTCAGACACCGGGATGTCAGTGTTTAAATCTCAGAGATGGGGATTTCTGCTTCTGAAGAAAATAGGCTGACCAGCTCTTTTACTCAAATTCCCCTTCAGAGAAGGCTGCAGGCGTCAGCATAAAAATTAAACGTAGCATACAGAGACTCTCTAACTTAACAGTGCGAGTTTAACCTCAGATACAATACCCGCCTAAGCATTTCTCGTAATAGGGTAAATAGCCCATTGCATCAGAAGCAAAGTAGAAAGCACAAAGGGGGAATGCACGGTTGATATTTGGCATGGAAAGGGGCTGATGACGTAGTGCCCCAAGGCAGGACGGGATATGAACAAACTTGCAAGGTTCGAGACAGAAACGCCAGCGCCACGCTGCTGAAGCTGCCGGCTCTGGCTTGCTCCGTGCTGCTGAACCGGGGAGATCTCCTTCACACGCTGGGTTTTGCTTGGCGAGGGCTCGGCTGGTGCGATGGAGGCAGAGCTCCTTGCGCGCCGGCGAGGATCCTTACGACGGCGGCACGCAGAGACATCCCCAGGACYGGCATCCCCGTCTCCTTTTAAAAGAGAAGTTGTTCAGAAAAAGCATTGGTTTGGGACCAGGGTATCAGGAGAAAATACAGCAATGAATCAAAAACTGGCTGAACTCATCCTGCCAACGGAGCACTGAGGCATTTGCCAACGCCGAGTTCACCCCGTGGCACTGGTTTAACATCCACATCAGGAATCAGCACGTCGGCAGTACCGAGCTGGCAACACCGGCTGCCCGAGGGAGCGTATTTATGCGGCTAAGACAGCCGGTCCCTGCCCTGAAAAATCTCTCACTTGTCCCCAAATCGGCAATCGAATTAAGACAGATGGCAACTCGTGACGGGAGAGCAGAGCAGCAGGCCTCCCGGTGCTCGAGAGCGCCGGCGAAGCGCTCGGAGGTGGAGCGGAGCGAAAGCCGCGGCGCGGGCAGCTCCCCGGGGACGGCGTGCGCGCTGGCTCCGGGCTCCCAGCGCGGTGCGCCGGACCGCGCGGGAAGGCGGCTGGCGCACAGCCGGCACAGCGCCGCGGCCACTCTCGCCACGCTTTTGCTATCCATCCGGCCTCCTGCCCAGCTCGTTCCCAGCGCTGCTCTTACCCCGCTGCCCTCCCCGAGCATCCATAGGCAACCGACACACGACTAATAACTGCTCTGAGAAACAACGTCCTTCTGGATAGACTCAACCTTTTGCACAGCGCGGGGAAACAAATGCGGACGCGGAGAGGTTCTGGCACGGCGACCACGTGTCGTCCTCGGGGGCAACCCAGCAGCGTGCCGAGCGGCTTGCAGCTCAGCCCGAGCCTCCTTCGTCTCCTGCAGCAGCCACCGATATCCTGAAAGACGGGGCCTTCCCTCCCCTCGYGGTCTCGAAAACCTCAGTATTTGGGGGCTCAGCACCCCCAGGCAGCACCGGCAGCTGCTACAGGAYGGGTTAAACTGCCCCGAGCCCTGTCTCAAAGCCACGGGCGCTGCCGGCAGCTCGGGGCTGCACGAAGCAAGCGAGCTTCCCYCTCCGTGGGAATGAAACAGGGAAACCACGGCTCCCCTTCAACTGCAACACTGACGCAGTCCGTTTTGGGACGCTGCTCGGAAGACACCATGGCACAGAAAATGCTGCGAAACCTCAGTGGTTTCGCTTAACCCGCACCAGCAGGCTTGTAAAAGACAAAGGGAAAAAGGCTGGTTTCATTCCAGATTGACATTTGAAAAATATTCGCAAATTTTGCTGGGTAAGGCTTGGAAGCTAAAGGGGTACAGGATGTACGTGTACCAAACAGCCATAAGTTTTGCAGTAATTATCAGCCAATTCATTTTTCTTTTCGAGTAATTATTCTGAACAGTCAGATTAGTTGCATTTTCCATCATTTCACCACTGAAGACAATGATCCAGATCCCGCATTGGTAAAAATCAGAGTAACTCAATATCCCCTTAGTGGAATTATTTGTATTTGTTCCACCTGGGAAAAAAAACGAAACAAAACAAAACTTCACAATGTTTTAGTCTCATTTTCATATACRTCTTTACACCTGCCAGACACTACCATTTTTATAGCAGCTCAGTGTTATTTATTGGATATTATCATGCTGGCTGCTGTTTACACTTAAGAAGCTCTCACAATGGGCTCAAACAGGAAAGTGATGTTTATTTATGAATGCATTCCAAAGACATTAAGTCACAGATCCATCTCCCCTAACTTCAGGGATTTAAATGAATAACTGACTTTAGGAGTTCAGCAAGACCAAAAATCTAATTTAGGCCTTTCACTGAGAGGTCTGAAGTTAGACAGGATGAGTCTAGGTCTAAGAGCTTCTTCAACTTCAGAGTCTGAAATAAGACGGTCATTCAGGCCCTTGTAAACCCTAAAACCTAGCGCCATAGTACATCAATAAAATTTTAAATCTTTGAAAAATTGTTGTGTGTTTCTTTTTGAACATCTAGACTTAGACTCCTCTAATTTTCTTCAGTACTGGACTAATCTTTTCTCCTTTGGGAAGAGAAAATATTCTCTACCAGCAACTGTATGGAGGTCACAGTGCGTTACTGAGCACTGATGCAATCTCCTGGTCTCTGATGACTCAGTACAGTCACCCGTATCCTATTTTGAGGCTTATTTACCATCTCCCTACTCCAGAATGAGGCTTGGCCTGCACAAATGACAGTTGTAACAGATGTACCAAGTGACTGTGCCCTTTTCAGATCTTCTACTAGCAGAGCCTCTACCTTTTACTTTGAAAAGTATTTGAAAGCTTTGCAGAATTAAAAACTACTCCTTATTTTCTGAGTTCACACCAGCTGTCTTTCATCATCTTCACTTTTTTTTTTTTTACGTTTTTTTCCCATATCTAGAAAAAAGTGTTACCTGCATCTATTTGAAATCACGATCTTTTTCACTTCTGCCAACCTTGCAACTAGTTGTGCTTCTGCTCTCCACCCCCAGGTTTGAAATGCTGCCTTCAATGTCTCCAGGTAACCGTTCTGACCAAAATAAAAAGGAAACATGCAACATTTCCCTGAAGGGAACCACTTAACTGACATGAACAGCATGGAAGGTAGATAATATCATACAGATCCAGCTAACAAAGGAAAGGATGAAATTACTCTTTTGGTGATAACTCCAGAATGGCCTGCCAAGGTTTGTGATGGGCATGAGCTAGAGCCAGCTTTAAAAGCAGAGAAGCAAAGGTGGACAAACAGCAAGCTGCTGGCCATACAGCAACCCTGGACACGTACGACCGGTCTGCGTCCATGCAGCGAACGCAGCACCAGGAGGGGCCATGCACGGCAGGTCAGTGGCTCAGATACCGTGGATCCAAGGAGAGGAGCAGGCACGAGACCGACAGTGTCCAGACCAGCCGGTGTTGGCAGGTCCAACCTAGTGCAGTGAAAACAATTAGAGCAAGTACAAGCTTTTATAGCATGCCATTCTGCGCAAATTTAAACCTGAGAATACTAATTATATCCCTGTGTGCTACAGATCTTTCCAAAAGCTTCTGCTGTTCTCTGCGCTTTGTCTCTCTACTTGCACAAACTACAAATACTTCAGCCTGTAATTTGGTGGTCAGAGCACCTTCTGGCAGAAACACGTCCATCTCTAACTGAAAGGATTCAAGGGTATTGCAAAAGATTTAAAATCGGCTTCTGGGACAGGCCTTGTTTCATTTGCATAAATCTTTAACACCTAACAACCTATTCTGCCAGCAGCAGGGAAGCGACCTTCAACAAGGTAGTGTGAACTCTACAAATCCTCCCCTGACAGCAAGCCAAGGAATAGATTAAGGCTGATGAGGGCCCCCAACAGCTTTTCTCCACCAGCCTCCCAAGCCTTCTCACGGCTGGCAGCTCCATTTGCTGCTCGGCCCTCCTTCCCCTGCCCCAAACGCAAACTCGGAAAGGCTGTGGGTCTCCAGATCCCCCCACCCACCGACCCTGCCTCTTTCTAATGAGCACCCCYGGGTGATCACTTGGGCAACTGAGCTACCAAAGGCAAATGAAGAACTACCCGCTGAAGAAACTACATGTGGGAGGAAAAAGGACGTGATTTCCTGCACAGATGCCACAGGGACCAGCGAAACCCTTGGAGAAGGGATTTACTGGCCACTGCTTTTCAAAACCCTGAAAAAATCCTGTCAGATGCGTTTTTAAGCTGTTCAGGAAAATGGAAATGTGAAAGACACTGTTCAGAAGAGTGTCCAGACCTGAGATAACCCTAATAGAAAAAAAACAAAATGAACATTTGAAAGCAGGAGCCCCAGCTTAAACGTGCTGCTGCAAGAGGACTATAAAACGATAGCAACATGGTTTGAAAAGGGCAACAGAGAACATTTTTCTTACCGAAATGCAGGGCTTATGCTGCTATAAAAGCCGCCTTTTTCCCAGTGTGAGCATGTCACTTCACCAAGCTCTTTAATTGACTAGATATTTGAGAGGAAAACTGGCTCATGTAGTTGAAAAATTCCTCTTTGTGTTCTTAACTCTAACTTTGCAGCAATAAAAGTGAAAAACACTCTTTATAAAATGCTTTCACACATCTTATGGGAGACTTGGTTCAAATTCGGACAAGACACTTCTGGGGAGTTGAGTCACCGGGATCGATCAAGCTTCCAGAGACCTCACAAGTTCTGTACAGCCAATTAAACATGTCACACGAAGTTTTGTGGAAAAATCAAGCATTTTGATAATGACTGCAGTTTTAGCACATGCACATGCTTTAATAGCGTTGTGGGGAGGGAACCCTTGTTTTCCAGCAACAAAATCTTCCTTCCTGAAACCTTCTGCATGCTTTCCTGCTACCTCAGAAACTTGTCAAGGCCCAGTGACAGTGGGAACTCAGCATCCCATGCTTGGATTTCCTTCCAAAATCTTGCTTTGAGTTCCTAGCTTTTTGTCTGGCAAAGATGTGGATGTATCACGTGTTGGGCCTTCCATCAGTGACATCAAAAACCTCAAGATCGCTAAAGATTGCAGTTGCAAGAAGAACAGCCCAGCCACACCTGAGAAATAGGCAGCGCAAGGATACTGGGTTATTAGTAATTAGATGGAAATCGGYGGATTTGAATGACAGCACGTATCAGTCCTAGCGTATTGCAGAACGTCAGTGTCAGAAGTGAAAGATTTCTATTTCTAACGCYAAACCTCCTTCAGCTACACTTATCAGAGAACACCTTTCCTCCACAGCTCTCACAGGGAACTGCCGTGCAAAGAGACAGAATTAAGGCTTTGTTACCGGCAGGGAAGCTGAGGCACGGAGGGGCATCGCTTGTCCRGGGCCACACAGCAAGGCAACAGCGGAGCCAGGAATAAAATTCCGTTCTTTTGAGCTTCAAATCCATACTCCAACTTCTTTAGTTCAGCGGTTCTGAAATTGGGATGGGAACAATTAGCAGGGTCTCTAAGTTATTGCAAACACTGTTGCTGTTCCACAAGACAATATTAAAAAAAGAGGTTAATTGACTTTATATTATTTTTGATTAAACAGTCTGCTGGTAATATGCATCACGGCCTGCTAGAACATGTAATGACTGCCGCTGATTCACAGTCCTGCATGTCTGAAGGACACTGGACTAAATTCACTCATGCTTTAGTGGTCTCCGGCTGTTGAGCCTGTGAGGAGGAATTTGACTGACGGGAGTTATCTGGTACATACAGAACACTTGTGACTATCCACATCCCAAGATCTCATTTATGGCTCCGGAAATTCACTCCAAATCAAATATTCCTGCTTTATTTAGTAAGAACACCTTGGCCACAGAGTGGGATTTCTCTGTGGCTCTGCTTAGAAGACACCACACTGATGCTCAATATTTCCCCTACTGTTAAAAAAACCCCCACATTTCTCTCATAACTCCCGCAACTATTTCCAGAAGAAAGAGCAATCAGAGGAATTGTACAGGCAGCAGTTCACTCAATATGCTCCTTCTTCAAACTCCTCTCTGACGGACCACAGGAAGCTTCAAGAAAGGAAGACGGAAAAAGAGAGAAAAAAAGACAGMAATAGGAGGAATCACAGAATATGCAATGTGCCCCAAAGCTATGCACAACCAAAACATACAGTATCTGCAGGAGTTTGAGGAGCCAGATTTGGCCTGCCTAGTTTTCTATCCTCATTTGCTTTGAACATGAGCGGAGGGAGCTAGCAATTAATCATTTGTACAAAACATAGCTCTCCTTTGCGTATGTAATTAAGTACATTAAAGATGCTGAGCAGTTTCCTGGCACACACAGAGCAATGCAATGGAAACCTGCATCCTAAGCCAGACGTGGAAGCGAAAACATCCCAGAGTATCACTTGCTGTGAGATCTACAGTGATAGGTTTGCCCCCAAAGACCCTGCTTAATTAGCACATCAAGCTTGAAGGAATTCCCTGCTTAAGGCGGGAATATGCTCAAGGTCACAGGTGCCCAGTTGGAGTCCTGGCATTCAGGACGCGAGACTTTGGCAGGGAAAAACCTGACGGCACCTTGCCAAGTCAGACAGAACGTGTGGTTCCAGTGCTGCTTGATAACCCCACAAACACCACTTTGGAACAAGCTCTCCCACTTCAGATCCTAAAATCCTTTACTCGCTAGGTAACCAAAATACTGACAATATATACTGATAGCTGACAAAGAACTACCGTAAAAGGAATAAAAAGGGCAAGTGCCCTGTGGCAAAGGTTATTAGTATCGATGGGACTAATAGTGACAGTGTCAATATGCACAGGAAGTGGAAAAGCAGGTAAGAATTAAGACAAAGAACTTACTTGAGGAATTACTCTTTGTACCTCTTTATTTCTGTTGTTGATCTCATCCCCATTTCCTTTCCTTCTCCAGTGTTTTCACTTTTCTAAAACCATCAAAGAGAAACTCACCCAAGGCCGGCAGGTTTCCAGGCACACAGCAGAGTCTCGAGCTTCTTCACTATTTGTCCTTACGAAGGCAGAACACAGGATCTTGTCATCTGCATCTTGACAACGTAATTTGTAACACAGCATCTGAGTGATTTTATTTTCCAATAGCTGTCATTGATTCTGCTCGAAATGAATTAACGCAATATGCATCGTTTTTTTCCTGCGCTATGACAGATCATTCCACAATGCTGTGGCTCCAAACCCGGACCACTTTGTTACTCTGCAGGCCTTCAGCCTTCTTTCTGGGGTGATGGGGACCCAGCTCAAACCACACAGCACCTGCATGTGGAACATCAGCATCTGCCTGACTACTGCACTTGGGAGGGGGGTTTAATACTGGATCCCCGAAAAGCCTTATCTGCCATCAGCAGGAAGAGCAGCACCCCATCGCACCTGCACAGAAGAGGGCTGTGCAAGGCAGGGTAGGGCAAGGTAGAGAAATGGACAGCAGTTTCTCGCACTGGGATGTATTGATGGCCACTGCATAACCTCTCCTACCCTCAAAAATTCCTGGTAAAAATTCACTTGGTAGTGGACATCTGTCTCATAAAAGTCCAAGTTTGGCCCTCAACCTGCAAGATTCACGCTCCCTTCTCCGTTTCCTGGGGGAGCAGCCCCAGGCTCATCGCTGCAAGTTGGGCTTTCCGGGGAGCGCTTTGCTTCCGATCAGCAGACTTCKCTTTGCTCGTATCCAGTTCCTGTGCTCTCCCCTCTGCGCTGTACAGGATGAAACCCAGYGAGTGCACCGGAGCCAGCCAAAAACCTGCTGCCTGCCTCCATCCATCCTGCCCTCCTCCGCCCTGCAGCGGGAAGCGCTGCCTCGCAGAGCGGCCGTAGCAGGTCGGGCCGTGTCGGCAGCCACGCCGCGAGCCCTCACCGCCTACGTGCAGCCAGGGCAGGAGAGTTTCAGAGCTCCTGGGACAGCACTGGCCATTTCAAAATATGCTGCCGCCTCCTTCGGTCTATGGAAGGAGTGAACTGCCATCCTAAAAATGTTCCTTGCCTAAGGAAGAAAAGAGAAAAGGCAATGAATTAGCTTTCTGAAAGGACCCCAAAATGTTAACTGGAACTAGCTGTTATGGATGGGAGTGACACAACAAAAATTTATCAACTCTCTAGGGTACAATTTACTATCGAGAGCAGCAGTCAGCTGATGAGAAATCGAGATGCGTGTTAAAACAGATGATGTCAGGTGGGAATATCTCCCACACAGTGCACGTCACGGAGATGGTCAAAGCCCAAGAACGACAGCTGGCAAGGAGAGTCTGAATTATGGGCTGTACCTCTGTGAAGAGAAGGGAAGTGCCCCAAATCGTGACGCTGCGCAGAGCTGCCTGCATTTCTCCAGAACCAACCTGCGCTTCGAGAGGCTCTGCGCGGGGCCGAGAGCTTGGTGCAAGGCACGCTGCTGCTGCTGCCACGAAAGGGCAGGAGCGGCGTTTATCACGCGTCAGGTCTACGGCTCAAACAGGACTCACTAACGCCGCATGGCAGAACGACGGGAGGAGAGGGAAGCCAAAAAATCCAGGTGGAAAGAGCTTCCCCCATCCTGCAAGGAAACCAGCGTAACACGGAGCTGTGCAGAGACTGTGCCTGGAGCTGACTGCTTGCTTTTTTGACTATCGCTTTTTGCTCCTGTTTCCCTGTAATCCATCAGCTGCCATCCACAGTCTCTTCTCCTGGGACACCCACTGCATCTTTTCTGACAGCAGAGTCTGCTGATCTGAGCATGAACCAGAGACCAAAACCGCAGCATTCCCAGCCACACTCCTATCTGCAGTGATCCAGGTCCCCGAACTCTCTGCCTAGCTCTCCTAAGGGCAAGGCGAAACACCCAAAAAGGTGCCTGTGCGCTACAGGGGCACTGGCAGCACAATACCAGCCTCGCCTGAAAACCTTGAGAGGAGAGACTGGGGAAGACATCTCAGCAAACCCTGAAGAAAAAAAGCAGCCCCTTAGGATGTGCTATCACTAGTGATGCCAGCACTGAAGGCAAAATAGCATCTTGAGCAGAAACAGAATAAAAGGTCTTAAAGAATGACAGAAAGGTAGTCTATGATCCAGCTGTGATCAAGATTGTTATTGCCACAGTGAGGATGAAAATAAGAATTCAAGTAATTTCAAAACTCTAACTTCATGCTTCAGGAGCATATCTCTTGAGGATGCACAGGCTTGACATACATGTCTGCAGAGAGATTTTTTAAATGTCTGCTTTCTTAGTCTGCAAAAACTGAACTGACATAAACATTATAATTCTGGATCACGAGTACTTTGATGCAGCAGTTTCTAAAACCAGAGACTGTGGAATTTATGCATTGGGTTATAAGCCCAAAATTTTGTTCAAAGCGGAGCCAATATACATGAGTCACCTATCCAACATAACTATACTACAGAGAAATAGTTCATTCTTCTGGGAAATGCTCCTAGAATGCAGAATCATTTTACTTTTGGTAGCTATATATGCTTAGATTAAACATGCTGCAATGAGACTTCTGTTTTTATTTCAACTAGCACAGTTCAGAAGCTGTGCTTCGGGTAAATCATTTGCATTTGTAAGTCAAGATCCAATGCGAATTGCAAACAAAYTGTTGACTGCAGGGCTATTCCAGCAAGGTATTAAAAACAAACAAACAAACAAAACTTCTTCCAGAGATCAGAAAATGGTAGTTGAATTGATTTTGATTATACCTAGAGAGGAGAGAGTGTCCTCCTTGCTGGAAATCAAAAGCATGCTAAAAATCGTTAGCAGCTGAGAGGACCTTAGCAGAAGAGATCAAATTGTTGTTTCACCAGTTATTGTAATTTACAGCTGCCACAACCTTTCTAGCCCAGAGACAACCCCTGTTCTGTCCACCGCCCATGTTGGGACTTTCCCAGAGCTCGAGGTCCGTGTCCCACAGCGTCACCCTGCCTTTAGGGCGTCCCCGTAAGTGCCAGCTGTCAGCCTGACACCAGGTCACTGCGCTGATGCCACCGGGCRACTTGCATTGCCCTCACTGGATTTTGGATCACGGATCAGCCCGCTCAATCCTAGGAGGAGAGATGAACATTGTGCTTTCAGAAAAATGCAGAGAGGCTGGAGATAACCAAGAAGAAAACTGAATAACTGTGAAGAAACAGGAATTTCCAGCTCCTTTGATATTTATCTGGGATTTTTCCCTTCAACCTCACCCTTGCAAGTAGCATGTTTCAGTGACAGTTTCCTGAATTCAACATCCTGGCATCCTGCTAAACCTCTGAATTACTTCAGGTGCAGCAAAGAACAAAAGATGATTTCAAAGTCAGGATTTATTAGGTACACATATATGAAAATGCAAGGAAAAACAGAAAGAAAGTAGTTATCTGGGATGAAGATGCTCAGGAGAATTGTACCCCCTAAACTGTTTAGCATCAGGCCATTTGGGAACATTGGGAAAACCAAGTCACCTCCAGGTCTTCGGGCAACCCAGCATGTCTACCTACCCTGCAATTCTGGGGCTGGCAAAGCTACACTGATATAAGCCTGGGAAACATTTGGGGTGTTTGCAAGAACTCCTTGATACTAGCACACCTCTAAAAACTAAGTCTGTACTTTAAATACAGCACAGGTCACACTAGCTACAGAAAGCTAGCGGAGAGAAACAGAGCTGTGACCACTTTTGCCCTGAAGCTCTGGAAGGGACCCGTGTGACAAGAGCAGCTACTATCCATTTTACTGTTCACACAGCTGAGATGAGTTGCTCTTCCCAGAGGCAGATCTGAGCTGCAAAGGCTACGTACAGAGGAGCGGGTGAAGACGGTGTCACAGCATACCAACAGCCACATAAATTACTCATGCCAAAGTGTCACCACTCTGCCCTTGAAGGAAATCAAAAAAKAAAAATATACCAGTAGAGAGAAGACTCTCATGACCTATTTTCCGCAAAGAAAGAACATTACTTAACACACAGAGAACCCAAATGCCCTGACATACCTCACTGAATAACTGAAGTTTATGTTACACAAAGCTGGAGGTCAACAGAGAGACTATAAACCACTAATTGCAAGGCTGAAAGGGTTTCCTTCCTAATTCTGAGTGATGAAGCCCATGTTCACATCTCTGTATTAATGCTAGGCTTGTGGAGAGATTTAAAGGTCACTAAACCATTACCATTAAGCATTTCCCTGGGGCACATAAAAAAACTGGAAATCACTGCACACTTAATGAGGCACTGATGTGTCTACATGGGAAGATTCACCCCATGTCCAAGCAATTCTCCTCTCATTCAGGCACAAAGTTATGCAGCAATGTAAAAAAATCCACACAGGATTTTCCTATTTACAAGCTCATAGCTGTTTATTTTAGCATTAGAAGAAAAAGGTCCTAGCTGTCCTCTAGGCAAAAGAGGAATATATAAAGGCACAAGGTAAGAAGTGCAGAGCAAAAAGAAAAATGCAGGGAAAATTCTGTTTTTATGAGAAGAAAGCCTGCTTGGAAGCATCGCACAGTCAGCTGCAGCTAGGGAGCTGAGTTCTTTTCCAATTTATAACCTTCTGCTTTATGGTCACCCATCTTTATTGGGAAAGTGTGTTCAAGAGCCACACATCGTCCAACTACTCAAAAGGTGATTTACAAAGCAATGGCAACCAATGTCAAGTGACTCTACATCATAAAGTCCAATCCAAAAAAGCCATGCTCGTCTAAATCTTGGAGCAGGGACTTGGACAGGGAACGTCTCTATTGCGCTGAGCTCCAAGACATTAAAAGCAAAYGTGCTCCCAGTGTGAAATCTCTTCACACTTCTCACTCCTCTCTTTTGCTGCTGCTGTTCCTAGCGCAGAGTAAAGGTCAGGCTTGCCGGACTCACCTGAGCACCGGCCACAGCAGTCACCCAACCGGCTGATTAGGAACATTGCAATGGTACATTGGCTAGTTCGGCTTTAGCAAGAGCTCACTGGACTGGAGTCATGTGCCTCGAAATCCTACCAGTACCAAAGAAAAGGTGACTGTAACAGATGTCTCTGACCAGCAGCCAATTCCCCACTGCCATTTCTTCATACAATTTTAATTTCCCCTTATCCAGCCAATACAGACAGTGACATTTTTCTAGGCACAAACTCTTCAAAGCAGTAAATCTACAGTGCCAGCACCAATTAGAACTGAAGCCCTGAGGAACCTCAGGTGAAGCACCTTCTTGCAGTAGCAAAATTGCTGCAAGTTTCATTACTGTGGTACCAAAGAGCAATCCTACCTTGGGACTCAYGCAGCTGTTATGGAAGATYTGATGGAGATGTTTAKAACTAACCCCATCCTTTCTTATTTTTATAGCAAGTAGGAAGATAAATAACTATTTTTAAAGACMTGAATAACTATGTAGATAACAAAGATGGCCAGAATTCTCAAAGTTTACAAAAAAATCTCAAACTTTGGGACTGTGATCCTTCCTCACTATTTTTAAACCCACCAGTGCTGAAATATAAACACTCCTGAGTTTGGGCAACACATCAAAGMTGGGGTTTTAAAATCTCATGCTCCAAACTGAGGTGTTGTTCTAACTCTTTGGGGGTAGGGTGAGCTTTTACAAGGAGAAGATTATCCTCTATGAACATATCTGGTATTAGGCATCCTGCAACTAAGGCAATGGGGTAAGACAAACTACATGTTGGGCCAGTTCTGTCAATTTTCATGGCTCACTGGATGGTTGTGAATGCCAATTTATCCCAGAGAGAATCAAGTGATATTTCACAAACCCAGCACAGCAATCTACAAGCTATTACAGGACCTCCRTCCAGCCCAGTTCAGAGTTAAGAGCTGGGAAACTAAGAACTATCCTCAGGAAAAATAAGGCAACACTTTCTCCACAACTGCAGTACATGGATGCCTCCCAAAAGTGGTTTGGAAACAGTGAACCTGACCTTTCACAGGGAGGTAGGCAGTGCAAACCATGAAACTTGCAGTAAGCCACGTGTTCAGAACAAGTTCCCCAGAGTCAGCTGAAATTTGCAGGTGAAAAAGAAGAAATAAGCGATGGGTGCACTGTCACGGGAGGGGCATTCAGCTCTTAATAGATAGGAGCTGCAATAACCAACTTATAAAAATGTCTGAATGTCTGTCCAACTAGAACCACCTTAGAAGGGCTGACTTTTCAAAACAAGTGCGCACTTTCTCTCTGAAAAATCAGGTCCAAGTATCTAGCTGGGAGTCCACAAAAGCTTCCAGAGTTTGTAAAAACAGCTGTTGAATGCCATGGATGTGGTTCCATGGGGCAGAGGTGGAAATCTCGTTGCTTCCAGGCTAAACCTCAAGAGAGAGTCCTCTGGGCCCAGCCCATTTATTCCACCACATTTCCCTGTGCTGGATTTGATTCTGACTAAAGCTCCCAGTGATGTTTCTGATGTCTCTTCCAGATGTGCCTTTATTCACCAATAACAAATGTTCTCTGCTGCTATGGCTTTGCTTTCTTTTATCTACTTTGCCAAGCATGGCTTGAGGTCAAAGCCTATCAGGGGACCTCAGAAGAAGAATGTGACAACTGCTGGGTCAGGAAGCCAAGGTGGGATTTCCTCTGTCCTTGCTGCCCCCTAGATCTCCACTAAAGCTACAGCCCCTGTCTGCTAGCCTTGGCATATACCATCCATCTCTGGTCAGCTTTTAAGCAGAAGAAACAGACAGAAGGTAGAAGATGAAAAGGCCTTATAATGCGGACATTTACTAAGGTGGGCAATAACAGAGCTAGCCCAGGACCTTATCTCCTAGGGCATTTACTGGGTACGTTTGTACTGATGGATGCCAGTCAACCCAGTCTGCTGCTGTCTGATCTATCCCCTGAGCCGAATACGAAGCAAAGAACAGCCCAGGAGCAAGGTTTATCCGTTCAGCTGAGCCCCTAACCAAGGTGCAGCATTCAGACCTAAGCCCACCTACGCTCCTGGTGCTGGGAGGTGTCTGAGGCATTGGGCAGCTCCAGTCTCAGCACCAAGTCGCAAGCCCAGGCACCTCTGCAGCAAGCTCAGTCTTCAGTGTCGTTGCACCTGATGAGTTACAGTCTAAAAACAACGGAAAGGACCAGATCTCAACCTTTCCCCTGTCAGCAGGTCTGCCATCTCACTTTACCAGCCCTGCACAAGCAGACCTCAGGTCATTACAAAATGCTTTAAAACGTGTCTGCATTTTTTATTTTGAAAATACAGTCACCTTGACTGATACCTGAACCCCTCCTCTGCCTGATGAGTCCTGACAGAGGGCGATGGAGAGAAGCATTCCTTCACTGATGCTGCTCTTGCAGGCAAACCCCACAGCTGCCTGGCCAGCACTGCCGATCACTGGGGAATGGCAAAGAGCAAGCAAAAAAAATCCCCAAAACCCAAAACAACAAAAAAACCCACAAACAACCTCAGGCCTACTTCTGCAGGAGCCTCCAGCGAACCATGGGAACACTGAGTACTCTCAGGAGATGCTCAGAACCTTGCAACAGCAGGTCCTCAAGGTGCAATATTTAGGGCCTGAGATCGAAAATGCTTCGTCAATTTTATGAGCCGATTCCCACGGTAATCCTCCTTTTTGTCTCTTTGGAGCCAAAATACCAACCCCTGCCCAGAATAGCAAACCACAGGCCTAGTGAGTCTCTGCTCTATGTGCTCAAATTAAATGTTGTTTGTTATTCTAACTGAAACGTAATGCAAGATGAAGAGTATGGCTGAAACCCAAATTTTCTGGAGCTTCCATTAAGCCTGATCATAACACAGTATACTTAAAAAGAAAGGTGAATTTGTGCATTCCCCAGTCCTCTGGAGGTGAGCAGAAGAAAAAAGGAAACGCCTTGCCATGCAAAGAGAAACCACCCAACGCCTGCAGAGGAAGGAGGAACAAACACAACACTAACTTGCTGAGATTTGTTTAAAAACTAACTACTTGCTTTTTAGGTACCATCAAGTATGTTTTCTAGAGATTTATTTCTATGCTGGATTTGTATGATTAACTGTATCCAATTAGAAGCCATCTTCTTAAATGCTTCCACAAAAAAAGGAAAAATAAGTGTACACACATTTGGGATGTAACCCAAAGGAAATATATCTGTACAGAAACGTGCCTCTACAGCAAGATATTCCAAGTGCTCCCTAACCTGGAGCTAGACTGGACCTTCAGAGCTAGACTGACACCACATCAGATAGACACACAAAAAAAAGACTGAAATCGTTTAAAGAATTTAGGTAGCCAGACACCAGAAGCTGTCATAGCCCTACTTATATCAACGGGGAACCGCAGCTCTGTATCAGCAGACCAATTCATTGTTCTTGAAAAACATGTCCCCTGAAAGGGAATCTCCATTGTTCTTAGTCTTCACATGGTGCTCCTTCCAGCCATCTAGCTTATCTTTTCATGCTTTTCAGTTTTTTTTCATTGTGCATTTCTCCATTTATTTGGTTTTTCACTTCATTTCATTTTGCTTCCTTTCATTTGTTCCATTTTTATATTTGCTCTCATCTGCTCTGTCTCTGAAGACACTTGTTCTTGAAAGAAAACAGTTGTTTACATCACATACCCTATTGTTGCCTTTAATTTTCTCAGTTCTTTGTATTTTTGGAGAAGACATAAAGAGGAGGTCCTGACCTATTGTGGTTATCGCTGCAGTTCCCACGGCCCTTCAAGCAAAAGTGAACCCGGATGTCCTTGCCAAATTCCAGCCTGAGTAATTGCATTCTGCCAAACTAGATTTTGTTTGTCGTTTCTACCATAGAGCATTCAAATCTCCTCACTGTCAAACTACTGCAAAGCGTCGTTGTCCACTGTTAAACATCTGCTAGGTTCCACTCAAGAAGCGGCTGAAAAACGCTACAGAGCCGGCAACACGCATCTGCCTTTTTGGCAGTGGCACATTAGTGGTGCGCAGCCAGCCTGATACCAGCCTGGGAACAGAACTTGGCCTGCGATCGACAGGTTTCTAACCTGTGTATCATCGCCTTACGATAATGACGATCGTTGCTAACATCCATAATTCYCATGTTCCTCGTGACAACCACCATTACCATTTCCAGTCTAGGAGTTCATTTGGAAGACACTCGAGGTTTCTCTGGAGGCACCAAGTACTGTCCTTCTCAGCATCCTACCATAATGGATATCTGCTCAGCATTTTTGTTCCTGCCTAGTGCTTTATCTTAGAAGTACGATATTAACTTTATCTTTACAAATCGCATAGCAAGGTTTTTTGGCAAAGCTAAGGAAAAGAAGTTATATGGTGAAAGGCAAAACACCAACTCAAATGTGGGAAGCGGATGTAAAAAAAAAAAAATCACCTAAATTTTGAAGACAACATGACTTTGGACATTCAGATTCAGACAACTTAGCAAGATCTCACCTGCAGAAACTGTTGGTCTCACTCTTGCAAATCAGGTTTCTGGGTACTTTCAGTCTGTTTTCATCTTTGATTTGGTAAAAGGGGCTTTAGTAACATCATAACAAAAGAACATTTCACAATACCTGCATGCATTTAGAAACAGAAAAACAATGCCATTATTAAAAACCACTCCCTTGTAAACACACAGTTAGCTACCAAAATGACATTATTTTAGGTAAGAAAATAATGCTTTAGATTACTGAATGCAAACTAATATTAATAATCAAACTTACTTTCTACCACAAATGTAGAAATGCATTGCATTCATGCATTGTCATGTATTGCAATGCATTCATGCATAGTCTTTCCCTCAGCTTGTGTGCACAATCTGAGTACTCAATTTCCCACATTCAAGGGTTTTTAACCAGAAATCCCATTGTTGACTTATTTAATTTGCAAGCACATGGAGAAGAGTGTGTGGGATTTTAGAAACAAGGAATCTTGATTTTTAAGAATTTTAGTTAATTTAAATTTTAAGTTAAACATAATGCAACAGTATCCTTTCTGAATAGGATAACGTCTCTTACTATCAATTATTATTTCATAGCCCCAAAGGTATGCTGGATCTATAAATATGTCCAGAAATATTTTTCTAATTTCACTGGTATGTTAAAACTTCACTTAAGTCTGTGAAAGCCATTTAAAACAGCCTTGCTTAAGTTTATATAAATTAGATATTCTAAAAAATATTTTTTAAAAGCTTTTCTCAGGCAGATCCTCTGTTTCTCATCACAAAAAGCAAACTATAGGACATAGAGGAAAGGGATTAGACTGCAGGGGGAGGCACTGGCTTCTCATATTCTTCTCTTCAGATCCTTAGGTTATCCCAGTCTGCAAAGGGCTGGCGTTCGTTAATAGAAACCACTACTTCTGAGAAAGAATGTTAATTCCTTACTGCTCTAACTCGCTTCTCACTGAAAAATTCACTTCCATTTTTTTTCCCCAGAGATCAGTGACTGCTGAGGAGGTTACTCACACGGAGTAAGCTAGGCTGGTCTGGCACAACCAGTTTGGGCCATTCGCACCAAACCAGGTGAGAACCTGGCTCCCCCATTCGAACTCGAGAGATTTCCGCACTTAGCCACAAAGCATCCCAGGGACGCAGCACTTACTGCTCTGCTGAAAACAAAACACAACACTAAACAAAAACGTTTGACTTTGTCCACTTGGCAAGGCCAGCATCATTCCTGGAAAGCTCCAGTTTGTTACAGAAACATGAAAGCAGACACTGCAAGGAGGGGAAAAAAAAAAAAAAACCCTCCAATTCTGCCCCGTTTCCTCGTTTATCAGCCGAATTTCTAGGAATTCGCCACAAGGAGCAGAAGAGGTTTTGCCGAAGCCATTGCCCGAGCTGCTGGCTCGCCGGGCTCGGTCACGCACGGACGCACGGGGCAGCGGCTGCAGCGACGCCGGGAACCGCACCAGCGCGCAGCACTGCAGGGCGCTGAACCGCCTGACGACGATTTTATGAGCTCTCGATGGCTCGTATCTGCCACCAAGCATAGTGAGTCACTGCCGTTCCACTTTCCTCAGCGGAAAATAAAATTTGGCTCTTTTATAAGTGTGGCTCGTTTACGAGCAGATTTGTTAATAAATTACTTCCTTCATAGTAACCATCCCCCACAAATACCCAGGACCTTAACTCCTTCCCACGCCAAGGAGCCTTGCTTTGGATTTCAAACGAAGTCAAGACGGGATCAAGTGCGAAATGAATTCCCATGAAGACAGAATAATRGCTGTGCTCTCGAGCCCCACTTTAACCTCTGTAACATCATTTGATTGAGCAGTTTACTCAAATAAACAGCAGGAGTGGCACTCAGGAGGCGCAGAGGCGCAGCACGCCTTCTGACTGACAGCGTGTCTCAGGGAAGCTTTCTGCGCGACAGGATGACGTCTTCACGAGAGCCCGCTATGTCTAAGCAGTGAATGAATCCACACAATGTATTTAATTTTACAGCTATCTAAAATTACTTGCGAGTCACTTCCTCTCCAGCCATTAAGAGCTTCACTGAAATAACCTTCTTTCAGCTCTTCTTATGAATGGTACCAAATAAAGTAGTCAGTCATTTTTTCTAGCAGTATTAAAAAAAGAAGCCACCAAAAAAAAAAAAACAAACCCAAATTGGTGCTGAGTATGTTCACACTACTGCTCAAATTCTAGCGATAATAAACAGAATTCAGCTAGAAGCAGGTGTAAGAAACTCGGTTCCTGAAGAACAGCCGATCAGTTCGTCACCACAACACCTCAGTGACATTTCTGTTGGCATACTCGGGTTTCATGTCTTGCTGCTTTTATTTAAGCCCCTTCATTCTGGCCACAGATGTTTATGGAGCTTCATTTGATTTCTGGTCCATCTCTCGCTCTGTAATGCCCTATTTTTGGTAAAGCTTTTGCTTTTAACATGGAAAACCAGACCTGCGAAGACGCTCAATAAAAGTTTACTACAACAAAAGTCCCAGCTGTGCATTCAAAATTAGGCGTACGTGGGATTTTAGTGGTTCACTGCTCCCTGTATTGAAGTTCACTTCACCCAATGAAACAAGACAGCCCACTCTGTTACTTTAAATTATAACGTAATACAAATATTTTCATGATCACTACATTGCTTACTTTCCTTGCTTGTATTTAATAGCTGTTCTGTTATCATTTATTAGACGTGCTATTATGCCTCTTGTCTGAGCACCGAGTGTCCTCAGAAGCACGTGAAGGGTGTTATAGAGAATAAATCACAGGAAATTAATCACGGTTCTATCATAAAGACTCTGTTAAATTAAAGCAAGTGCCAAGCTTGGTATACATCCTAAGCTGATTACAAAGCAGCAATTCAAAGCCTTAAGGAGCATTATTAGAAAAGAACTGCATGCCGAGACAACGGGCCAGTCTGCTAATTCAGACACAAAGACAAATGGCGAGGTTTGAAAGCAGGCGGCAACGTTCCTCTCTTTTGCTGTCGTCTCAGCTGTGATGAGTATTTGATACTCGGGTCATTTTGTGCCATGCCTGCTGGCATGGCAACAGCTCTTTTATATTAATCCTCACTACTATTATTTATTTAAATTACTGTAGCACTTTGGGCTCTACCTATAAACTGCGGTTCTTTATGCTAGATATTGTGCGAGGAAAGAGCCATGCACAAAAAAACAAACAAAAAACCACACACACCGAAAAACACATAAATCAAAAATGGTCACYACCTCAAAGAGCAAAGAATCCAAGCGCAGGACAAGAGAGTGCAGCCAGAGGCAGAAGAGGGGGGACACCAAGGAACGAGACAACGCTGCCCGACAAGGTGGGAAGCGGTCTCAATACGCCAACAGCCCAGCCATCGTCAAAAGCTCTTTTGTGGGCATCGTGAGAGAATTTACACAAGGCCCGAGAGCCCCGTGAGCTGGGCTGGAGACAAAGACGGAGCTCGCTCAGAGTGTGACGCTGCCGAGGAGACCACACAGGAGCGCTTTGGCCACTTAGGGCGTCCTGAGCCAGCTGGAGGCAAGAGATAGATAAGATAAAAATAGATAAGAGGAGAAGATAAACCAATAAACCATAGAGGACTGTGTAGGTGACAATATATATCACACAGAGTTGACTGAGGGGACAAATATTATGATGGAGGGGAGAGAGCCAGGAAAGGGATACAAAGAAGGGATTTTCAGAGCAATAACCCTGTAAAACGATCTTCTCAGCAGCATTCTGGATATGTGAGGAAAGAAAGGTTTCTTTCATTAAGGCCACTGAAAAAGAACTAGTTACAAAACTTGCTTAATGTGGTCCAAGAGAAAATAGGCTTCTTTAACTTCTAGAAAGTTTAAAGAAGGTGGTGATGAAACCCAATCTTTTCAGCTCCTCTCATCATGCCATTTATAGGTCCAGCTAGCTTTGAGGCCCAGGGCCTCAAACGGTTAAGGCCACTGTGTTAATGCAGTCCTCCTTGGCTAGGCCACTCCTTGATCATTTGCAATTTACTCTAATTTAAGCATGAGCTGCAGAGATGTGGCATGTCACAGGACTGGGACCACAGATTCACAGACAACATCTCTGAATCCAGCTGCAGAGCTTGGACTTTGGCTTACGCAGGTGTTGCATGCCCTCAGGTCCCTCTGAGTTATGTCTGAGGAACAGGCCCATTAAATTATCATCAACGGGGTGACTAATATAAACAGAGGCGGCAGGATCTAAATCAAGAGCCTTTCATGACATAGCTTCTAAAATGAGTCACAGCGCTAGATCAATAACACAGCATAGCCAGATCGATGACAATTCAGGCTAGCAGCTGTGGTTCAGGACACGAAAGCCAGGCTAAGAAAGAACAGGGCTAGTAAGAGCATGCTTGGCTATTACTTGGGCTTGTAAACCTGTGATGAAAGGTTCTTTTGCTGCTGAGAGCAGGCTCACGCATTCATGCAGAGTACTTTTTGTGCTTTCRGGTGAGCTGTACTGAGCCCTCAGATAGCAGAGAACTGAACCCTGAGGAATGCAGAGCACTGGGAGCTTTTGCAAGCCCTGGTTCAGGTGGCTAAGCGTCACCTAAAGTGATTTATGCATGCTGTAAGTGCTGTTACGGGRCAGAGACCAATTGCTTGCCTTGGCTTAGCTGCAGCCCCCTGGGTGAGGTGAAGCTTTCTGGAGGAAAGGAGAAAAATTGTTTCTTTTGGAAGAGTTGGTATGGTGGAGGAAGAAGAGAGAAGGGATTGCAGCAGGGGTATGGACTGGGAAACTTGTGTGGGTAGAAGAGAAAAGGAGTTTCCAAAAGACAGAGGTAACTGGAGGTTTGTTGGAAGACAAGAATCTGCTGAGAGCTGCTACCCAGGAGGTGCAACTAAGACACTCTTACCTGCAAGGACACAGTGGGCCAGGAGATTTGTCTTCAGACCATTTCTTCCAATCCATCTCCTCCAGCACACCTGAATTCACTCTATTTTCTAGTTTAGTGTTTGCTATTCCAATGGAACACAGCTTTAGCAAGTAAAATACACTTGTATCTTTTAGTATATCACTTTAAAGGCAGATGAGATCCATCTCGACCGCAGGCCCTCTCAAATTCTGCCTTTAAGTATCCCTGAGTCTTCGGTAGAGTCATACAAAAGTAATGGGTATCACTTTGCCAGGTGACTGTTATTGCTGGACATCTCTGTTGCCAGAAAGCTGCAAAGAGAGAAATTTCTGTTAAGTYCCTCATACACTGAAACTTGGAGCAAACAGAGACTCCAAAATTTAGCACACTCAGTAGCTAAATCTCTGCAGTGCAGAGATACTTACCTCTGAGTAAGGAAATCTGCAGCCTGATGTTCTGGCACCTAGAGAAATTGGTGCCTTTCTATCTCACTGTAGGAAGGGCCCTTTTAATACAAATCATGATAATAGCAAGCAAGTCTGATCATTTTAGGTCTTCTATAAATTCCAGTCCTTAACTGCTGCAGCACAGCGCAGAGATTCCCCACAAACACCTGCCTCTCTGWCCTTCTGAGAGCACATTTCTCACTGTACACAAGACAAATCTTTTCAGCGTATACAGCCAAGTGCCAGGAATATTTCTTCAGTACCAAATTCATTTTTGAAGGATTTCTTTTCATGYGAGTAGAAGCCACAAGGCTTTGTCCAGAATTATTTCTCTGTAGCTCATTTTCAATCTGTTCCAAAACTCAGGGCGTTACCCTGTCATTAGAGATGTAATAGATGTGTCATGAGCTGCTCTGGGTTACTAGTGAGCACGGTACTTCTGCTTCAGCAGAAGAGAGGGACACCCCACAGATTTGCGTTTTGTTAAAACAAACAGGATATCGCTGTTTGAAGTGTCAGGTTCTTTACAGACCCATCTTCCTCTCACCTTGAGTCAAGAGAAGAATGACAGACGTGGGGAGTAAGGGCAGCTCTCATGTCAGAAAGAAGAACATAATCATTACCTAGATTTACTTTTGGTTATAGAAAGAATGTCAACCCTAGAAAAGACCGCCTCTGCTTTTAGCTGTCACAGCCCCAGGAATAAAGATGAAGATTGAATTCCCTGCGTACAAATTTGCAGGTGGCCCAGGACYGAACAGTTTCCATTAGAAGCGAGTGCACCAGCTTGCATCGCAACCGCCTGCACAAGAGGACGGAATAAAAAGCACRGCTTGAACAAAGTATAGAAATAACAGACCTAGACTGAAGAAATACCAAGTGTCCTCCTTCCCTATGGATTTTAGCAGAAGCTGAGGATGCCCAAACCTTTACCAGACCCAGGCCTAGATGGCAATTATTTTTGTGGGGGAATAAAACAAGAGAGCTGAAAAATAAACAAGTCTCACAAGTGACATGACAAGACAAAAAGCACGTTATGTGGTATTTCATAAACCAAGYTTATATAACACAAAAAGCCTCCCTCAAAAATCAAATTTAAGCCTTTCTTTTTTGGATATCAAGATAAACAGTGATTGCTATTTATGATCATTTGGCTTACACGGGAAGGCTGTTGTCATAGAGCTGCAATGTCTTGGCAGGCAGCAATGGAAATGCAGAAAGCAAGTAGGTGAGATGACRTTTAGCAAGAAGCAGTAATAGAAACACCCCTCACCTCCACACACACTTTCCAAGGGCCCATTTGTTCTTCCCGACTGGARGATGGAAACTAGCTCGTGACCATTTAGATAGCTCATTTCCTTTTTACAAGCTTGGAGGGGACAAGCTAGCAACAAAGTGCTGCCAGTGAGATAGGGGCAAGTCTAGAGACTCCAGACACAGATCGAAAACCTGAAACGAGACCTAACATTGTCCTGTTACCTGGCAATTCATACAGCCTTCATCAGTGCTGTCTCTGAGAGCTTGCCCTGGTGAATCAGTAATTCTTTGCATGCGAAATGCCAGAGCAGGTAAGACCAGGCCACCAAAAGCAGCAGGAATGAGTAGGACTGGAGGCATGCCATTTGGAGATGCTGAAGTTTAGAGCTTCCACCACCTTCAATATCCCTGAAACTCAAAAGAAAGACTTGCATGAGGGGAGCTGGGAATCAGGCTATAAAATAGTACTTTGGGTATCAGGTGCCACTTTTCAATGGGCATTTGAATAATATTTGAACAAACATCAGCTGAAGGGGGCACAGCACGGGGGAACTTTTTGAAGACCCAAACTGACAAAGTACTGATTTCTTTATTCCTCCTCTAAGCCAGCAAATTTTCTTAATCTTTATTGTCTTACATCAAACTGTCCTTTGCTCTCATTCAAGTACAGTCCAGCTCCTGCACATCTCACGGGTTCAGTGTCTTTCTATTTGCCTTATAATCTTGACTAAGGTGAAGAAATATCCCTGGAGTACTGTTACAGCTGCTCCATCAAGGAAACCATTTCTCTTTGCTCAGGTAGGAATGACACTCCTGAGTTAGGCCCTGCTGGACAAGCTTCAGGAACAGATTTTATGAATTCTCCCATTTTATTCTTCCCTTTCACAGGCTATAGAGAAAGAACAGGAGGTTCTGCATTGCCTTCCAATATGCTATCACCCCTGTGCATCCGCCTTAAGATAAATCACCTTAATAACTGTTAAACCAAAGATACTCGCATCTTAAGCGATTAGTCTAAAGTCAGCTGCCTGCATAGACCAGGAAGGATGCTTTCCTCTAGTGAAGATGCAACCTGATTACTGGTCCCTTCCATTTTCACCTCTGAGAAGGGCACAGAAATCGCGTTGGTGGATAACAGTGGCTGCCTCAAGGTGAGCATTTGCCCCAGTGACAACTGGCAGCCACGTTAAAACTGGAGAGCCCCTCCGCGTGACCGAAGCGGCTGTGAACGCTGAGCTGATGGGCCGAGGGAAACGGCAGGTCAGGATTAAGCTACACGGCCGGAGAGGTTAGCCATGCCTGAAACACAGGGGCAGGTCTCGGGTTTGCTGTCTAGCAGCTGCTGGAAGCAGAGAAGCCAGCAGAGAGACAGGAGGAGCAGYTGGAAGCCTGACCTGAGGGGGAAGGAGACACACGGCACCACGTGAACCAAGCCTGAAGCAAGCCCCTGAGCAGAGAAACGGCCTCCACTCCTCTTCCAGCTACGTTCAGGGGAACAGGATTTTTCTAATCAAGTTTTTTCTCCCCATAAAACAAGATTTAAGCAAACACCACCTCATTTAACATGAAAGCCTGAAAAAGCCACTTTTCACCCAACCCCAAGCCTGAAGCATCAGCTAATCGCTCCCACAAAGAGCGACAACAGACGCGATGTCCGGACTGGATCTGGAAGCCCACCTTCAAGGACTTCTCTCACGTCAAAACACGTGCCGGAGCTCCAGCCAGGCACTCCCTTCTGCAGTCAATRCAACCGGGCAGTCACATATTTGACCCTGAGCTTTTTTGCTAGGCCCATCAGTAGATTCGGAAAAAAGCCTGGAGCCCCGTCACGGGGCCTGCATCCCAGCGGGACGATGAAGTCTGCCCGGGTGCCCGTCCCACAGGCTCATTCCCAGCCAAGAGCAGGCACAAACCAGGCTGAACTCAGCAGCTCTGGTCCTATTCTGTCCCGGAGGGAAATAATGCCGATTCCCTCCTCTTTCTGAGCCCGTCTCACGTAGCTCTAGTTTCCGCTAGAGCGGCCTGAGTGGAGCCTCACATACAGCAGAAAAAGCTATCTGAACATGACAAGACTTTAAATCTTCTGCCTAAAGAATCTGGTTTGGGAATTAGAGGAATATACTGCAAAACCAGAGAAAATGCTAGTGGATAAGAGCCTCCTGGCCTGTTCTTCATTCCCTTAGAAAAGGGCAGCTGGGAAAGCGCCCTTACACCCTAGCAAATGAATCCAGACACTTCAATCTGCATTYGCTTACAAAAACCAGATTGAACTATGAAAAAAAGGTTATACCCAGTAGGCTGGAAAAAAAAAAAAATCTATACAACTTTATATCATTGATGTCRGCTACGGTGACAAGAGAATAAATCCATAAATCTATGCATATTCATAATTTTAACCTCAGAGATAACAGAATATGCATCCCTCCAAGTGTAATCCTGTCACAAGCAGCAAAACTGAATGCAGTCAGTAACTATCTCAAGCACGATTCTGACCTCACATRTACCCATATATCTGTGTATCTTCCTACTCTTGCCAGATCAGTTTTCRCTCAGGGATTTCAAAGTGTTTTAACAAACAGCTCAGCATCTCGATTCAGTTTTTATGATTTGCCTGATGCTACTCAGTAGGCCAGAGCAGGAGCCAGAAAATAAATCACTGGATTTTTTTTGATTCAGTATTGTCCCATTACCAATGCAGTGTGAATTCAGATCTCACACCACAGTTTAAGACTGAAAAACTGAGCAAGAAAAAAAACCAAGCCTGTTCTCTGATCCTTGAGCACCCCCACTTCTCCCCCTGAAAGGGAGATCATGGCATGTGGGGTGAGGYGGCTTTAGAAAACACAAAACAAATAACAGTTCAAGAAGTGCACTAAGGAAACAAGCCCTCCCGCTTGGAACAGTTTGTTGTGGGGAAGTTCTAGACAAAAATTCTGTAGCCATTGATTTCTGTCATTATTCTGAGTTGACCTAAACTGAATTGGATCTAACAAACAGGCTTTATAGGGGAGTTTCTTACCTAAAGCCTTCAATACACACATAGTTAAATGCATGCACCCCTCCATTTTTTCAGAACCTGCATCCACAGGTACCAAAGTACCAGATTTTTTGACAGGAACTAGGAATACAGAAACGAATCGGAACCACTCCTGCCCTGTTTTTGGCAATATCTGTGAGCATGAGCTGTACATCAGCCCAGGCTCTCCGAGAACAGCACTAAACAGGCACCTTCTCTCTCCCCCATGTCCCCCCTCCAAAGCTACAGGGCACAATTAGGGAACTAGATGACTAACTCGGCCAGAAAGAGCTGTCCTAAAGGTTGTGCACCTGAATACCGGCTACAGGAACGCACAGTTATTAACATTATAATAAGCCATTCCTGTTGTGTTTGTTCTCGCAATAACCAGATGCTCAGATAGTAGGGCACCTGGGAATAATACCTAAGGCCTTGGCAGCTTTGAAAGCCTCAAATTATTTGTAGTAGAAACCATCTGCTGTGGTTTCAACCCCTGTGGTCAATGTCCAGCTACTGTAAATTGTCCTTTCTTCTGTAATTTTCAGGGCTTCGTACTGTACCTTGCCCTTTCTGTAGCTGTGAAATTGARATGCAGCTATTCCGAAGACTCGGAGGATGTCAGAGCATTTAAAAGGAACAATTATCACTGGCCGGGGGGGGGTCCCCTGCCAGCCTTCCAAAATAAAGATTCTTGGAAGCGTTAGGTTGGTTTTTTTTATATACGTGTTGATGATATTTCACAACCGCAGTGAAAACAATTTTAACCGTACCTGCTAGTCTGTTACTGATATACACCCGTAACAGGGAGGAGACACAGAAAACCTGCAAGTCATTTTCTTCAGATTCCTTTTTACATTTCAGGCTTCATTGAAATCCCTTTAGCTGTAATCAGGGTCTTTCCTTTTTATTTGCTGAGGGCACAAGAGGGATAACAGCAGATAACATTCACGGAGAGCAAGCAAATATTTCCAAAAAGTAAACTGTAAATTTGTTATTGATAGTATTTACAGCTGGAAGAGCTTCTCGCTCAGAGCCCAGAAGCAGAGCTCAAATTTCAGTATCACAGTAAATTAGTTCTAAGGACCTGTTGAAGGATTGATCATTAGAGCAAAAGCTAATATAAAATTTACAAATCCATTAAACCAATATGAACAACAAATAACTGTGAATTACTTAGAGCTTTTAGTGGAAGCTCTGTGAGAAAACACATGGTTAAGCCTCCCTAAAGAAAATATTCATTGTGAATTAGTTGCTCAGCGGCAGTCAGGAGGTACACTGAGTATTTAATAATGTAATTATTTGAAATAGCTTTTGAAAGGCTTTTGTAAAGATTTACCACTTAAAGGATTCCAGGAGTTAAGGAAGACGGTGGACCACAGCAGTTCTACTACTGTTTGGGAGAAGCATTATTTTTAATGAAGTTGCTTTATTACTGCAGTTCTCTCCATTATATTATAAAGATGGCTTCCTACACAGTTCATGCCAGTAATAAAAACCTCTAGGAAAGTGAAATATTTTCTTTTATTTCTAAAGTGCCTGCACTGTGAAATGACTTCCAAAATTCCTATAAGCCTGGTGGAGACACTGCTGTTGTCTTGTACCACAACGAACAGAAGGCCCTAATCATTCTAAAGTGACGTGGATTTTCCTGGATTTTCTGTTGCGTGACATCACCTGTTTCTTAACCAACCCTTCCGCAGTGAGACAGTGGAAAAAGCTGGCCACGTACCACGACACCACTGCAGCTGTAACATACAAAATCTTTCCATATTTATTTGTTCCCACATCTCCTCAATAATGCCAAAAAAACCCTGCAAGAAAATGGTTATCTATCTGTCCTCAGGGAGGAGAATTTCACGAAGGCTTTGCGATTCCCTTGTTCTAATGCACTTTGCCTGCAGTCAAAGCAGTGGCATAAAATACATCTTTGCATCAAATAAACTTGTATTCACCCACCTTTAGCGATATTGAATCCTCCTATTGCTCACATTCTCCATACGCACGTAAGCATTCACACATAATAGTCTTATTAAACTATTTAATAATTAAATTTTGGTAGTACTGGATGGCAAGCAGGACTAGGGGTCCTGCTGTACTAAACATTGTGCCAACAGCTGGTAGATGTATATTCTAAGACTATTACACATTGTTGGCTACATGTCCAAAAGCATCTCCTGCTGAAGACGATGCAATACTCAAGACTACATGACACAGACGAGAGCAGGATTTAAAGTGGAAATATAAGAAATGCAAGTGTTATAAATTAGCAAAAGACTATTTCACTAATTTGAAGCTTTGCTAAGCCAACAAATTACTAATGGCCAACTGCTTATCACCTGGTGATGAAGCACTGGAAATATTAATTAAAAATTTTGCTTTAAAACATGAAGCAAAATGGGAATGTTCAATCATTTGTTGAGAATTTTGACTTTAAAGGCTTAAAATACTGTACAGTGCCTGATCACAAGTATGCATCCTCTAAATGGATAATTTCTTTTAATTTGTTTTTTTTTTCAGTAATGAAAGTCTGATCACATAAGAGTCATGTAAGATTGCACAGAATTTTTCAGATAAGCATAGCACATCAGCTTCCTAGCCATTGAATACTTAGCTGAATATTTCCTACCTGAAATTTCTCCTATTTCTTCTGTTTCCTTGCATTTTTCACTCTCCCTTTTGAACATATGAGAGGATACTTGCTTACATGTGCTCTCAAGCAATTATCACTTGTCTCCTTGGAATCAGCTACTTGCCAGGGCTGGACATAATAATCCGTTCGGAAAACTTTTGGCAAGCTTGACAATCCCTGAAAATAAGACAGATAAGAACCTGCTGTGGAACGATACAGTATCTGTGATTAAAGTTAGTGTTTCAGATGTTCACAAAACACCTTCCTCCATGGCATGAGTGAACTTTCTGGCGAGAGAAGAGGAATCTCTTTTATTTTTGTCTATAGAGCATGAAATATTTGCTGTGTATGGATAATGTCAGCCTGTGTAAGGTCACTTCAGACAAACAGATGTCTCGCTGCTCATTCTGTCCTGCCAGTCTTAGGACCTTTACTGTGCTATTAATGTGAAGCATTTCAGAGTCCATTAACTAGGGTCAATATTCTGGCTGCACACATTTTAAGTAGGTGCAAGTGCGACTTCTGTCAGCATGTGAATGCCTTGCCCCAGTCTCTGCACTTGCATCTATCTATTCCTGGGGCTTTAACCTCCAGAATAAGCAACACAGCAACCAGCTGATTTATTCCTGTATGCAAGCTGGGAAACTAATGTCAACATCTAGATACCACTGTTTCCATTATTCGCATGGATTGTGTTTCTGTACCATATCCTTCCTTTGCTATGTACCCAGCCTGCTGCCAAAGGAATCAGTTCTAGCAGGGAAGTAGATGGATGAGCAAAGAGGTTACCAACAGCACCACTGAGATAGGCATCACGAGTCTTTACTCCGCTTTCACGCCTTGAAGGTGTGTTTCAGTCCAGCCATAGCCAGAAGTGGTGAGAATCAGCGAAGATGTAAACATCCATGCAGTCCATGTCCACCGCTATCATTATGGCTAGTCATCAGCCATCAAGTGTCAAGCAAAAATAATAACGCTGAGGAGTCGCACATGTATTTCTGCTTACCATAGCCAACCAAGAGTCAGCTCTGACAGTAGGTCTGGAGCAGCCCGGTTTGTATTGCCTTTCACAAACGGCTACATTAAAACATCATCAAGCCTCATCAACATGCAGGAGGTGTATCTGCTTAACCACACCAATTTAGTTTATGCAATACAGCATTGCACGAGTGTGAGTACATGGGAAGGGGAATAAGCTCTTCTGGCAATATTGGAGCAGTTTATAATCGTATGAGGCATCCTTGTACCAGTATGATTGCACCCAATGTGAGGAGGTACAGAAACAAAAAGATGTTGGAAGACAAAAGATGTGCAGGATGAAGTCCTTATACTCATCCTTGTGATCCTTCATCCTGTGAGAAAATCCACGCAGCCAAGGGAAACTGGTAACTAGAGAGCACCCCAAAAATTACCAGACAGTTCAATTAAGCCCAAGAGTCCCAAACACCCCTGTTCTGTGACTTCTCAGCGTGGACAGGCTGCTTCTGACAACTGAGCTAATCACATTTATTTCTCAATGGTTCGAGTCCCCAGCAGCAGGCTTTGAGTGTGCCATTTCCGAGATGAGGTGTGATGAGATGATCTTGGCAAGAAACTCTTTTCATTCATCTTCTGTGTGCACTGCAGCAGAAAGCACCTGAGGAATGACACAGACTCTGAGCTGCTGTGACATACCAGCTGCTGTGACACCAGTGACTGCGTCGAGCGTAGATCCATCGATGCTGCTGGATTTGCACCGAGGTGGCTGCAGCGCTCAGTCTACCAGGGCTGCCTATTTGCTGCCCATCCTCCGAGCCACCTCCTTGCTGGAGTCTTCTGTTAGCGTCTCCCATTTGCAGCTTCAGCTTGTCTTCCGAATTTCAGATGCAAACTGGGAAGCTTCCCTTGCTGAAACTTGCTGCACTAACAACGATTTCAGAGCAAGGCTTGGCAAATAAGAACAAGGAAAAAGAAAGAAGGAAGGGGGAATCCACATGTAAAGATACTATTACTGTCATTAAAAATAAAATAAAAATCACAAGATGGCACAAGATCCTAAAGACTAAAAGACGATGTATTTTCTAGTTATTGCAATAATCTAGTAAAAATAAAAGCACGGGACTTTCAAAAGCACTTTGCACTGTCTTTACTCTTCTCCCTGGCTTCTCCTATTAAGGACGAAAACCCTTTTTAAACCAATGAAATACCTTCTTTTATGGCACCTCCCTTGTTCTAAAGATCTACAAAATCAGGAATATCTATGTAATTTGGAAAACAGACTAACAATTCCTTTAACTCCTAAATCATAATGGTGCCTGCTCTCAGTTGAATAAAGCAAGGGAATTCTTTGCTGACTAGCTTAAAATACACCATCTGCTACTGTTTCAAAAACAAGTCAAGAGCAAAACTAGAGCCTCTACAAAATGATGCTTTCAACAAAAAAAAAATGAGCTAAAGAAAGAAAATCACCAGGGTAAATTACTCCCAGTTGTAGATACATTGAATTAGACCAATAGTTAACTTCATCACAGTTTGAGCCATCAGGCATACTAGAAACTCTTCAAATGCTTTCAGCACAAATCTGTGGGAAAGTTGGGTTTTTTTTCCTGAAGAACTCCAAAAGAACAGGAATAGCACATCCTGTCATTACACTTGGGCCCCTCCAGATCTGTTTGGTATGGGTGTGTCTCAGAATACAGGCAGGGACAGGATCTAAACTCCTGGACATATTACAGATCCTTAGAATAAAGCCGTCGTTATACTCGCGCACTGCGTCAGGCCGAATGACAGAACGAGCCAGACGCCAGGAGCCGGCGGGCTGCGGGGCCGGCACAGAGCCCGCACAGCACGGCGCTGCACRACCACGGCGCGGGGCACCCGCCTAATTAGCACCATTCCAGCAATTGCCCCAGTACCTCTTTACGTCACGTACTTCCATACCTCCACGAATCAGAGGAGCTTGCACCAGCTGGTGTCCGGCTATGTACTGACAGGGCTCTCGCTTTCGGTAATGCACTTGCCACTGTATTCTCTAGGCGTGTGTATACGTACAAACAACATTAACCCAACTCTGAATATTTTCCAATATTGCTTTAGATAAGGGTATACTTCCACATTGGTATTTCCACCAATCCTTGTATTTCCCAATACATAAACTCAGCAAGACCTACAGCAGAGCATGCATGCTCCAGGCTTTATCAGTCTACTTCGGATTCTCATCACTTAGAGAGACCTGGCTTTCTTTTAGCTGCAAACGGATGCTTTAACACAACTTCATGTCATTAAAGAGTAGAGTAGACAAAAGGTCCTCTTCTGTTTTCCTGCCCATTTGAAGTGAAGGCAAATTTTGAGGTGTTGAAAGTCAAGAACAATTGCTATCCTCTAGCTATCAGTTCACACCGAATCTCCAATTCTGCAGTGCAATACTGTAGCATTCATCTTTAAAAAAAAAAAAAATTTGTGCAGTGGTTCCTCAAGTTCAAAGGTATTTTCCAAATACTCTGAAATAGTCTGTGTTCTCAGACTCTCCCAGACATCATCACGTAAAGCTTAAAACTTCTGTTGAAGGTCATTAAAAGTGCTAAACCACTTTCATAGTTGCATAAACTATGGCACAGAGAARTTTAGGGACCTGCCCAAACCCAACACCTAGCATTAGGAAAGAATGTCATAAAAGCTAGCAGAATGTATTTGCTTTTCATCAAAAACTGATGTTATACTGTCACCTGACTGCTTGAGAATGTAAGTATTTTCATAACTAGATTCTGCAAGAGTACGTTATGGGAACTGTAGCTGATGAACCTGATACTCACATTTTACCCTGTAGACCAGATTCAGTAGCCAAATATCTCTTACAAGTCACCACAGCTGCACAACTGCTGTAAGGAGCAGCTGCCACCTCGACGGGAGTCCATGGTGCATGACTGAGATTGCAATCAAACAGACTCGCCTGCAGAGGAAAATGGGATCATAACGTACATGCAGCACCGCTCTCGTAAGATATTGAGAGCGCATTTCGTAAGTCAAACATTTCAGATGTGACTTGCTGCTGAGAAATTGGCAGCACATATCCAGGAAAGATCTGTGTACAGCAGATAACAACAAAGCTAGAGAGAACAAAACAGTCCCGCGATTTTAAAGTTCCTCCCTTTTGGCTTGTAATGCAATTTATTAATTAGGGCTCAGAAGTAATGGCTATCAAACCTTCGTCTTTTAAACAAACGATACGGTGGAGTGGATTTTGAAAGGAAGCAATACTCAAGATTTGCAGAAAATGACAAAGCTCCTAGCTTGTTCTGTAGATGCACAACCTGGCTATTTGCATTTTACAAATGATCTCCAGCTGGGTGCACAAAATATTAAAATAATGATTTAAAAGGTATTTACAAAAGGCTTATTAACTGATAGAGGCTTTCCTTCAGAAGCCTATTAGTGAGGTTCTTTTTTCCTCGAAAAGCACACCACCACATACAAGTAAGAAATGATAGCGCTACTGTTACGTCTTTCGGGCACTGTGTAGTGTATACAGCAGACAGGTATATGGGACTTCTAGGGACTCAAAATTGTTTACTCAAATAATGCAGGGAGCATATGATGCAAATTCTCTCAGATACTACCGTATAGCACACAGTTGAACTTTATCTTCCAGAAAGATGTACTTTTTAATCCTTTGTCACATTCAAAGCAAAGTTTTGATCATATTTCCATTTTAAAAAGTGTTTGAAATCCTGTAGTTTGTTCCAAACTCAAACAAATATAAATTCTCTCTATAAGGCACAAGGCAAAAACCTCCAACCTCAGACATCCAAGTGTGTTTTAGGTGTCAAAACAGAGCCAACAATGCACTACTACCTTGACCTTCAAAACACACAAAATATTCTCCAAACATGCTCTTCTGCATATTGTTGTCATTAGATATGATCCCTGTTTTTAGTAAAAGAAAGATTAATGAGTCAAATATGGGTGATAAGTTAAAAGGGCTTAAAGGGATAATATTAGTCAAAGTAATTAGAATTAATTCTGATTCTTGAAATATCAGAACCAGAACTATTGAATTTAATGGGGAACATAACTGAAGGAAAAGCCCATCGAGGTGAGTCCAAATCATCTCCCATAGCCTCAGTTTTGGAATATGGTTGGTGAATGTGGGTGATAGCAACATGCTTGACCAATATTATCTCAGTATACTTTAGGCCTGATCTTACTCCATCTATTCCAGACTGTTCAGAGCTGAACTCCTTACTATTTTCCATTCTATTTCTCAGAAACTTTTGAGGTCATTTGTCCTTCACAACAGCTTCATACCAAGAAAGGTGGAGAAATCTACCCCTCTCAATTGTCTTTGTTCTCTGACACAGAAAGAGTAATTTTGTTTTAATCCTGACAAGATGGAGCAAGCAAACAGCAGAGATTTCTTAGCTATTTTATTTTCTAATGAAATGTTCTCAATATGAAATAAGAAAAATGTTATCTTGTTATATTTGTAGCTAAATTTGGTTGGTCTTATCTGTAAATATCACTGCTGGCTAAAATAACAGTACTGAGAAAAATAACTAATATACACAGAGGATTATCTCATGAGTAGATACGAGAACAAGTCCATATTTATGAAGATACAAACTACTGAGTCTCTGAAATCTGAAACATGACTACTTCATAGCAGTTTCCCTTAACAGGCATCATCAGATATATTACAAAAAGGGCTGATGCTTGGCAATAAAATGATATTAAAAGTTAATTCATTTCTTTGATTAACTGAGATGAGAGATACAGGGTTAACTTGTAACTGCTTAATGAACTCACCAGGCAACAATCGGATTCCACAACAGCCAGAGAAGTTCAACTGCCCGACTATTCTTCAAATGGTTTCCTTTGGATGGAAATCACAGATACGACTTGTTACGTCTTCAAAGACATTCTTACGATGCTCTATTCTGTTCTAAGCATGTGCTTGGAAGAAGATTTTGAAGCTATTCAGTCTAACCCCCTTTATTTCCACATTGGACCCATGCAACATTAAAACCCAGTGCACCTCGATGACTTCTTGTGGGCTGCATCAGAACCTCCCTGTTCTGAAGCCTGTTGCCAACCACCAGTATAAGTTTATTCTTGGACAAATATACACCTCCTCATGCATTTCCTTATAGATTAAAAGGCCCTCTCCCCGAGGGACAGATGCTATAATACTATAATACTTAGTGGATCTCTGTATACTTGGGTGGATACTAACCAGCCAATCAAACCATTCTTCTCTAAACGGTCTGATTTCTCATTTTCAGTAAACACATCAGTATTTTTCTTAGATAGAATTTCTCTTAGGAGGACTTTCCTAAAATGAGGATTATACAAAAAGGCTTCCAATCATGTTGGATTACAATGAAATGTGTAGAGTCATCACCAAAGTTATYTTATTGCAGACTGACATTTTCTCTCGTTAGCTACACGCAAGCCAGAGAGCACTGAATCTGAATATCAAAATTTCTGGTTCATTTGCTAGTTTAAGCAAGCGTATTTTTCTTAATGAGGACATATATTTGAATTTAAATAATCAAAAGACAGTAAGAGTTGAATCTCGTGATATCTTTATGAATTCACATTTCAAAATAAAAATTCTCTTTAGCTCTATGTAGATAGGAAGGCTTAATCACCAAGACACCAGATGCCATTGTTAACTCAGCTTTTTACAACTGTCTTCCATGTGTGTACAAATGCAAAACTCTAGTTCAATCCAATAATATAAGAAACTACATACAGTAGAAATTTCTATCAAAAGAAATATTTTTACTTTTACAGTAAATGAAGCATACTGTGCTGTAGATAGAGACCACTGTAATAACCTAATGATAAATTTGACAGAAATACCACTTTCTTCCTACAATCTGAAAATTGAATTTAACTTCTTTAAACCTTCCTGATGATGCTTTGTTCTGTAGTTTAGCTTTCTGCGCACATCTGCACATAAAATTTTCTGCAAAGGATTTTTCTTCTTAGCAGTCTTTGCCACTGATACACTATTATTTGCAGCAAGTTTCAACTTTTAAAATTATTGGTGATAAAATTCTGGCATTTGAAATTTGCAGTGACAAATCTTTGGCTTGTTATTTTTCATTTGACAAATTTCTGGCAGCAGAGGATTTTTCAATGCAATAACCCTTGCCAGAAAAATATTTTAATATCAAGCTTTTCTTCCTCATCTAGGCAGCCCTCTTTTGGAAATAGATAAGTAGAGAGAATACTTTCAGTAAAAGAGAAAAAAACCTTGTGTGTTTGTAAATATGTATTCATACGGATATTTCTATGGCCTTATCCTTAAGAGATCTGAGCTCTTTGCAGTCACTTATGAACCATGACCTTATAACATTTCTACTGGGAAGACAGTACAATTGACAAATCAGAGTTCAGGCAGATTTAGCAACTAAGGTCACAGAAAATGGTACTTGAGGAATGGTACTGCTCGCTTTGGCAACCCCTCTCCAGGATGCCGCAGATGGTTTTCGCTTTGTCTGGTGTGTCTGCAGCCCCTACACAAACGGGCAGGCTTAGGAGTAGCACAATGAAAGGTGCAGAGATTTTCCAGAGACACTTAAATCTGTACCTTAAATCTGAGGATGCCTTAAAAAAAAAAAAAAWAATAATAATAATAAAAAATTAAAAGAGAGAGATTTCACATACATTTGAAATATTTACTGCTCAGACAAACAATCAAGTTACCCCAGCTGAACAATTTACTGAGTCAGCTGAGTAGCGGTAACAGACCACATGCATGGTCCATTCGCACACAAGACAAGTGTGATTCTGCATTAACCTCTCTTATTACAGGATAAACTAAGCTGCATTACCTTGCTGCAAGTGAAAGCTGACAGGCAAGCAGTTACCACAGTCCTGCTGATATGCAGTAACTTGATAAGCCATGATACAGGGACATATGCCTGAGCTGTTAGCAAATAAAATTCACTGCAGTGAATTGGAACTGTACAAATACTTACTGAAAGGGAGCAGCAGCTACATTTAATGAGGTCTTTGAGCTGCAGGATCAATTCAAGATGTAATTTTCTGTTTGAATAGAACAGACAAATTGTTGCTAAGAAATATCAATTCTGAACATTAAGAATTGTCAATTGAAACCTTTCATGGCTCACATGAGTCATAAGTCTCTGTTATCAATAGGCAAAGAAGTTCCCAAGAGCTTCTATTTAGAACACAACGTACACATTAGCAAATAATTTTGCTATGCCCAAGACTGGGCTGAGTTTTGGAAACAAAGACATCTTGCAAAATTGTATGTTTGATGGGAGATAAAGGGAAACGAATAGTAAAACATTTTAAACCAGTTTGGCAGCAGAGATGAGAAGGTATCCAAATATTCACCTGAATGTATCATTTTAATGATTTCAGGAATTTAACCAAGGCCCCAAGAGTTGCGGCTTTTCTGCAGCAGTCGGTCCCTTTTCCAGTGCTAGCTGATGACGCTAACCCTAGCTCTGTCTGTGTAAACAAACAGACAGAACAAATAGTATAGGGAATCACATCAATTTATTTTGCAGTAAGAACAGATAACTCTTACCTTTTAATCTGCTCCCTTAAAAGCGGGCAGAGTTTTCAGGTCATTTATGCCAATCTTGCATAAACCTGTACTTGCCTTATAGAAATTACAGGGTTAGTAGAAAATCTAATGCCCATGTAACTAGCTGTGGCACAACACCATATTTAGGCAGCATCTGCTGCCCAAACCCACTAAGCAATTACTTGAGTACCAAATACATCTGAATGTTTCTGGCCGTACATTTAAGTGCAGAACTGTAAATACCTTCCAAACAAGAGGCTTATTCAGCATCTTTCGGTACAGACAGTTGAGACATTGCTCAGTATCATAGCTGTCATGCCAGAGATTGGAAACAACTCTCACAAATGATTTCAGACAAGCTGCTGACATCTGGGTGGAACATTTCCACGGAGTGTGAGAAGATTCAGCATTTTCAGGACATAGGGAGCAAGGCCCGCTCTCCGTGCTTACCAAGTCTCTAATGGAAAAAGACACTGCTGCAAAGCCTTTCAGAACAAGCAAAGGCAAGACCTGCCAGCAAATGCAATAGCCGTCTCCTCCTTCACCAGTCACCTATATTTTATGGTGCTTCTGCCTATAATATCTGGTATCATGGCTGGCATCTAGGCTCAAAAAACTATCAGGGAGTTATTGGTATGTCAAACATTTAGAGAAACACTTCAGGCAAAGGTTTTTCTTTAAATGTACCTTTGATCTAGCTTGGAAGGAGGTTGATTTCAAGGTTTCCTGTTCACTGTAGGTACAAAAAAAATCATAGTGAAAATCTAAGCATTTTCTAATAGATGTATGAAAAGTTCACCTTTCAGAAAATAAAAGATGGCAGAATATGGCTCTACATCACTCCAATTATACAGTGCAAACCACTGGCTGTAATTTGCTAAACCATAGATTGAAATTAATAATGACTTTTTGCAAGTATAACAGTAAATGCACTAGCATGAGAGAATTTGGTGGTTCACTAAATCTAGGCAAGAATCAGGAGATTATTGCGCATTAGCACCTCATTACAGACAGCGATCTTAACCCCACAAATGTGGCTAAACAGTCAACACTACTATACATTTGCAGCTGTAAAACTAGTCAAAGAAGCAAAAGATGAGAATGCTGACATTAGGCTGCTCTATGCATAGCCAAACACCATGTTGCAGATGTCTTCTGTTCATCATGCACGTGAAGTAACGTCCCTCTGAAACAGCCCCAGAACTGGTTCAATTATTTATCAGACCAATCCAGAACCTACCAAAATCATGGCAGTCCTTCAGTGGGAGCTGGATGAGATTACTTCCGAAGGAAATGCTGGCAGAACATTCTAATCTAATTTTCAGTGTTAGCAAACTGGCAATTCATCTGTATTGTAATCCAGATCTTCATTACTGGAAGGTGTTTTATGAACTACAAAGGAAGACCAAGAGGTGTCAGACTGGAACTAGCACATTTCAGCTGTAAATGCAAACAAGGACAAGTTAATTCTAGACAAAAAAATTTATGGCTTATTTCTGTGGGTGGATGGTTCAGCAGAAGACCAGAAAGGGTTCTCCTTCCTTTATGATCCCAGTTCACACCAAAAATAACAGAATTCAGGGACAAAAAATTCAGACTCTGAGGATGATCATTCTATGACAATGGAGCCCTTCCCACATCAAAAAGTTAATGTCCTAAAATTTATACATGACATTGTATTTCATTTGATAATTGAATTAATTTCATTGATTTAAAACTGCTGACACTGCAGAGTTAAGAATTATAGGTATAAGTTAAGGTATATTGTATATTGTATCGTAACATTCTTCATAAATAATATATCTTGATAAATAAAATGGTCATAGGAAAAGAAAGTGCAATCTAAATTAAAATCTTGTTATTGCAAGCAAGAGATTGCATGGGTTAGTTTCATTCAGTTTATTAAATCATGCAGCTCTTAAAGACAGAATGGAAATCTCACCTAGGCTTCTCTCACTGTACAGGAACAGGGATCTGCTCCAAATCTCTTGAGGCCCTTCAGCTCACTGTCATCTGATATACGCCATGTTTTTCAGTATCACAGAGATTCTGCAGTATCTTCTTCAGAAGTACCAACCATTGCTCCCATTTTGCCCAAAAATGATTTCAAGAGAACAGTAAAGTCAGTGCTAAATCCTTTCCAAAATCATACTGATCCTGTGAAGCCCTCATACCCTTGGCTATTTGGCTTACTTTTCACATGAAGGTTTAAGACATTTGTGGGGATGATGAAAAGACTATGATTCATTCTTGGTGTTGGCTGGGTCCCCTCAAGGTTTTTTGCTCGACTAGTAAATGAGTGGATGCATCCTCTGAATCCTTCTTTTCTACTTATGCTTCCTGATACACAGCATAGATGAGAATGTGCTGAACCCTGCGGTAGGAAGGGACGAGACCATTACTCTTAACTCTGCCACTTAATTCTGTGGTAACAATGAGAAGATAAAGTATAAGAACAGCATGGCCAACAGAACCTTGACAATCATTTCTTTAGATTCTTCTGCACCTTGACCTCAGAGCATCTTTATTTCAACATAGCCTGGAATGCGTTATTACCCTGGAAAAACAATTACTAACAGTCAGTGGCTGGACTCAGTTGCTGCCTTGGCCCATGCTGTAACCAAAATGATCTAAGGGAGCAAAACCAAAGTCAAAGAGACTTGCTTCATCATATCTGAGAATCCCCAAAGGTGATCTCCAGTTGTCTTGTATGCAGTTGTAGGTGCAATTTTCAGATTTGGAACCCAGCACTATACAGCACACCACGGGCATCAGCCCAATAGCTATACTGATGATGCAAGCAATGTCAGCTTTAAATGCCAAAATCAATATAAAAAGTAAACATCTGAGGCTTATATTTGCAGACAATGAAGTAAATACACACATGAAATAAACATTTTGTTTTGCATTTGATCTGAAAAGAGCTCTTTGGGGAAAGTCAGCCACAGAGTCAACATAACACTATTGCGGTTCACTGCAACTGACAACAGAAGGGTTTAAATTCAGAACATTTGCAAAAGATTAAAAAATGGTTATAAAGTTTAATGTTTCTTCACATTGTGCCCAGGCTCATAGAAAAAGAATCCTCAGAAACAAATACCAAAGAAGGATCAAACATCTTTTTTCTTAGAGAAATAACAATTTGATTGAATAAACAGAAGGAAAACAGAAATATCCAAAGCTTAAGACTTTTTATACGTTCAAGATTATAGCTTCAAGAGCAATAGCTTTTCTTGCATTTTTTGAACGCAAGTGAGATATTTTGAAGTCAGCACGAATTTCAGAATTATACACCGGCTATTTACAACCCAAAAGCAGACTGAGACCTCAACTGCTCAAACATCAGAACAACTACCTGAGTGACTACCAGTGTTGAATGCCAGATTAGACCGAGATCTGCTGGGCTGTTCAACACCTGTTGGTTTGCTAAGTTCCTCCCACAGGGCAGTCATTCTAGAATTAATACCATACCAACAGGCCTAGAAAAAAGAAAATGAAGCTAAGTTAATGCTGCTTTATTACTAAGCAGTTGTCTTTTATTGAGGCATAAAACACATTGCAACAGAACAAGACTTTTCTACATCTTTGATTACAGTATTGTCTACAATTTGGCAGAAGGGGACAGCTTAACATCAACGGCTGTCAACTGAGAACCAAAAACCGAGAGCCCCCTGCATTAACACAGAAACAAAGAATCACAGAGCTGGAAAGGAACTCACAAGGTCAGTTTGTCCCAGCGTGAGATCATCCAAAACATCTCACTCTTAAGAGGTGCTTCTCTTAAATACCTCTCACCATAGGCACTTTGAAAGCAATCTATTCCAGTGCTTCCTTGTCCTTAAGGGAACTGAGTTTTCCTTACTGCAATGTAACTACTGCCTTTCTGTCCGAGTCAAACTGAACAGATTATTTCTCTTTCCTGGAAACTTACCACGCCTGTTTAGTCTTCTCTTCCTTAGCAAAAATAACCCCAGATCATTTAATCCTCCCTCCCAAACTCAGGCTTCTTGGCTCTCTTCTTCCTTGTTCCTTGCCTTATCCTTACATGATTTAGCACGGTTTGTTCCTGACAAATCCACATAAGCCACTTCTCATCTTGCTCTGTTCTGCATGATTACAAACAGTTGATTATCTCTTCTAGCATTTTGTTTTGTTTTGTTTTGTTTTTAATAATTGATGTTAAGCTAACACCACTAGAATTTTCCAAAATCTCTTTGCTTTTTAACCACAGACGCCATAATTACCTTTTGCAGATTTCTAATACTTCACCCATCCTTCATGAGTCCTCAATTGGAAATGACAAACTTGAGCAGCCAACCTCCAGCCACCCTGGGGAAAAGTTCACGAAGCCTTGCACTAGCCCTTTCGTAACTTGRCATTTTATGCCTTTTTTTTTTATTCGCCTTCCGTATTGATTTTTCTAAGTACATCCTAGCCCAAACTTACTTAATACATTAGACTATTTATTCTTACTGGCTATTGAAATACATTTTCATCTCACTTACATCAGCATTTATTGCCACTAACTACAAGTTTAGCTTTATGAGTGGCATCTGGTTCCAAAGCTAAGCAAAAAGTATCTGCTATTGATAAAGTTATATGCATAATCCATTCACTGGTAATAAAAAAGAAAGCACCCAGTTAAATAAGTATTGCAGCATCCTAATTTTCCCTGCTGATTCAGCAGAGCTGAAGACCTCATATGGTTAGCAGCCGCTGGATTACCACTTCCGATTTGACCTTTACCAAGTCGGTCATTCCATAATGAGTAAGTTGTGCTGAGAGGTCTCAGCCTTATATTCCACAGTGCTTGTTTGTAATCGCACTTTGAAACCAAAACAGCAATTCTGTAATTTCAAACGCCTGCTACTGCACCATTTAAAAAATGAATGATATTTGTGACTAATCCTGAACTGTAATACACTAGCATTTCATCAGATTCAGACCTTCACATAAGCACAATTGGTGGCTTAGGTCAAAAAAAACTGTGCCTCTTCAAATTTTATTAAAGGTATATTCACATTCCTACTTAGAGTTAGATCCCATTTTTTAAGTTCTAATAATATTTGAGTTTTCTGAGGCTATTTTCTGCATATGACAGTGACTATTATCTTATTACAGAAAATGAAGTCTTGCTAACTCAAATGTAAAGCACATCGATAAAAGCCGCCAAAAGAAAATGCTCAACAGCAGATGGAAACTGCCTTACTCACCATGAAGTTCAGACATACTGACTGTTACACAACTGCACAAAATATAAATCTCTCTGGTATTAATTGCTGTGAACTGCACTATAGACCTAAAAATGGAAGTCAATATTTATTCTCTTTCACATACTAATGAAAAAGTTTACAATAATATTCAAAACCAGCATATTCCTGTAGAACTAAGATAATTTGAAGTATGATTTATTCCACTTGTAAAAGTCAAATTACTCAGAACCAAACAAACATATCACTCCTCAGATACACATGCTTATCATCTCAAAAAAGCAAGGATTTTCATAGTCACATACAGCCAGAGCCTCAGAAGTATTTCTGCACCTAACTTCCCGTTGAAACCGGCAGGAAATTAGGCTTCCAAATTGAATTAGGAAACTAGGCAGAACCCACCTGCCGTATCGGAAAGTGACGACAAGAGGAGGAACTTCCCTGGATTTCTACTCTACTTCAGCAGGACGACGGGTCTCAAGGCAACGTGCCAGCCCGTGTCCTCGCGGGTGTTAGGAGCAGTCCTGCGCAGGGCACAGCGGGCCCGAGGTGCCGCGCTGGCCCCAGCACGCGGGGCAAAGCCGCCCCGCCGGGCCTGGCTCCCCACCGCCCGCGGGACCCTACCAGGCAGGGCGCTCGCCCCCGACTCGCTCACGCGGGTAGAGCGAGTTTCTGCCGATACGAGCAGGAGCGGGCGCGAGGTGGGGAACCATCTCCCTCTGCTGCGGTGCGGACACCCGGGGAAAGCAGCCAAAGGTCTCTACGGAATTCCAGTATTTCATGCCCAATCTTGAAGTTGAATGGCCCACAGTGCTGTCAACAAAACATGTCAGTGCACTAATCCAGTGATTTTTAAGGCAGTTTGAATGACAACTGTGCAAAGTTTCAGCGCTTTATTAAGTGCTCGGATACATTGGAAAAAGAGGAAGCAAGTAAGAAGCGTTGCGCAGCTTTAAGCCTTCTGCACGGTTTTAAACTTCACACCACTGCGACACTAGCTCTTCTTCCGCTTACTCTTAGGAAGCAGTTGATCGTTTTCCAGCATTCTGGACCGACGGAACTTCCTTTTGTTAACTCGCAGATCTGCCATGCTGCTGAAAAAGAGAAAAAGAAAATACGGTTTTAAAGATGCTCTAATTGTGGCTAGTATTGAAGGCTATATTAAAGCACTGTAAGAATTATGCAGGCATACACACAAATACATTTAACATGTATGTGTTACTGGTGGTGATGAAAAGAAATATTGCTCCATCTTCCCATCTGCTTCCTGGGCATGAAAAGAAGTTGGAAAACAGATCACCTTACACCTCATTTCTCTCTACAGGTAAAAACTCCTGGAAATATCAGCTATCAGAACAATCTCTTCACTAATTTTGATAGGTACATGAAATAAGTACCTCCATCTTTAACTACAAACATGCTTTGTCCTAGATTAAAGGAAACACCAGAAAATGTACAGTTTTATGTGTTTATTAAAAAAATAATAATATTTTAGCTTTCCTGGCTGGAACCAGTCTCCTGGTGGCCATCATCATAGCTCTGGTTATGTAATATTCAGGGTCAGCAATGCCAGATTACATATACTTAACACAAAGGACTGAACAGCAGCCATTTGGCTTAATCCTTGAAGTGTTTCCCCCCAGTTATCAAGTTTGCTTTCTATTCATTACTTTCCTTTGAGTGGACAACACCAGTGCCTGAGACTCTGACATCAAATTGGTTAAGCCAAATTTTTCCTATACAGAACTTAAGTCTGACTATATTGTTACGTTCATTGGCATGCCTAAAGGCTTTCAATTAGGAAAAAAAAAAGTCATTTGCATGAAAAGTTGCAATACAAGAAATATAGATAATGCTAGGTCCACAGTCCAGCAAGAGGCTCAAACGCATGCTTGAAACACAAATGTACTCCAAGGAGTCAGTGACCATTCCTCCCCTGGCTCAAACAAGAATAATTCCATTGCATTTAATGCAGTTCTGCCAACATACTTGTTACTCGGCCCATGAATACATCTTAAATTTCTACCATCTCCTCCTCTACACTGAGATGAATGTACTGGCTTGGAAATTTGCAGGACAGAGAGACAGGGAAGGAGAAAAATATGCCAGCATTTTAGGGACTTGGAAAGGAGACAGGTAAAAGCTTTGGTTCCATCTCAGAACCTACGCTGGACTTCAAGCGGGGTCCCCCCATGCCGCAGGTACATCCCCTCGCCACCCAGCTAAGGAGGGGAGGGCATTCTCCATTTCTCGCTTCTGCCAAGGGATCCTACATTTAAAGTACTATTCTCATTTCAGTGCTAGGAAGACCCAACTGCTACGCCAACACCTGTTGATTTAAAAATGCAATGGGATTTCTCTACAGTTTCAGTCTGGGTCTCCAGCATTGCAGGCTGGGGCACCAACCACTGTCCTGTTATCCAAGAAAGGCACTTCCCTAGTTCGGAGAAGAAATCCAGAAGCCAATATATATTCCTGGAAAATCCAAACCTTATTCTCAAAAAAACCTTTTGGTTTCCCAAGATGGCATTTTCCATCAAATTAAAAATGTTTCACCCCCAAATCCCTAATCAACTCTATAACTTGGCTAGCTAAGCAGTTACCAGTACCATGATGCTGGTAGCAGGAAGCTTCAATTTTTAAAAGGTACTGATAAATATGGAACTAGAATAGACTGGGGACAAAATAACCAGTGTGACAGAGAATTGTGCCCTTGAACTTGCAAATTTCCTGTCTTCTAAACCTCAGTGTCACTAGCAATAAAACAGGATTAATGCTTCAAAGGGCTACTGCAAGGATTAGTGATGTCTACCATAGATACGTGGAAGACACATCACATTGCAGAACACGCAATTCTAACCTGAAAGCTAGCTCTGCAACTTTAGTTACTGTTACGCTGAAAGCCAATTTCTGGTACACTCAAATTCTAATTCAAAGTTACCCCTCAGGTGATGACATATTATATATAAGAAGAGGGTAAGGAGATGTCAACAGTGATTGAAAATGAAGATTTGGGAACTAAGTGTAATGATGAACTGAGGCAAATACCAGCTGCAACAGAAACCTATTCAGTTCTAAAAAAAAACGTTTACATTAAAGCCCAAATTTTGGTTCTCCTTGGAGCGGTGGAGTTTCAGAATGACAGCATCCATGAACTGTCCTGTTCACCTTGTTGCTCCTTCTGAAGAGCAGGGACAATCAGACACGTATTAGCTCCCACTCCACAGCCTGTCACAAATTAGCTGAACACAGAGTCTTGGGGCAACCAAGACTTCATCCACCGCTCGCTGCTGGCTACAGCGTGTCCTTCAGGTACAGGTAAATAAGGCAGTAAAGTCTAGTTTCCCTTCCTCCTGTCACCAGGGACCAGTTTTGAACACTAAGAAATGGCAGCAACAGACACAGAAAAAGACACTTGCATCATTAATACATTTCCTATTTCTTGCACAAAGCCTGCACTGAAGGTTGAATCTCTGTTATTACCTAACATAATTACATAATCACTATTATATAATAGTGTACTGTAATACACTAGGTAATTTCCAGGCCTATTTTGAGTCCTACAATAGTATTACTGTTGACAAAACCAAGACATTTTATCAGAAAATGTCTACTTGAAAAAGAGTCATCCTCAGCGGTACAGCCACTAAGAAAAAGGACAAGTGATTTTGGTTAGTTACCCAACAAGGAAAATATGTGGGACTTCCATCTTTAAACAGTTTCTCTTTGCCAGAGGCGCTTCTTATTTATGGACAAGGAATTTTCCAATGGAAACTCAAAGAAGTGTTTTCTCCTTAGCCATAGAGTTAATTTTAAAAGAAAAAAAAAAAAGTTGTTAAACTAGCCACGTTTAAATTAAGCAGCTAATTTCCACCATTTGGCCTCAGAGCTTGAAATTCCACGTAGTGTTAACGTGATATTGCTCATCCACCCATCGCTATTACTAATTAAAATTTCATTAAAAATACATTCTGTTTTTACCATTCCTACCAAGCTAGGATGAATTCATCTCGCAGGGACCATTCATTTGGCTTCAGCTGGGAATTCACAACTGAAAATAACAATGGAAACACTCAAATGCCAAAGTCAGTGTCTCTGTCGACTGCTGAAAGATGTACGCTGGAGCAGATCAACAGGAACAGCTTGTATTTCAGAGCCCAAGTCAGCATCAGAATGAGAACAGAACTCCAGCATCTATGAAATCATTAATCACGTCGAGGAGGATCAGCACGAATCCCAAAGCAACAGGATTTGGGCTGTACCTTTGGAGACAGCAGTATAATCAGATTTCACCCACCTGCAGAGCTCAGAAGAAACAGGCTATGCATGTGTAACCCTATCCAACCCTCCTCCAGTCCTCAAAGCCACAAATCCTACAAGTGCCATTTCTATAACGTATCAAGACCAAAGTTGAAAGCCTTCCTCTTCCAGCTTTACTCTCCCTTCCCTGCTTTCAATCACCAGCACTCATATCGTGAAAAGGACCACTCATTTTAGGCTAGAAGTAGCTAAGACTTTAAAATTACTGAAATTAGGTGTTAACAGAAACTCTTTATATATGTGCTACCTCTTTCTCTGCTACAATTCAGAAATCTGCTTCATTTAAATTCAATGCAAATGCTAAGGCTGAGTATTGTAAAATATCTCATTACAGTAATGCATTGCCAAAGGCAGTCCCATACTGAACTAAAATATAAGTTAACTTATGAAAGTATGCATAAATGGATGCACATACGTTTTATGAATGCCATGAGGCAAATGATTCTTTTCTTTTAAATCAAGCTCTAAGGCAGATATTTTCAATCAGACCTGAGGGAGTTACTGCTGTTTGTATCTATTGTAGCTGACTCTTTCATGTGAACCGTATCTTTAGTTCTAGATCAAGAAGAATTTGCCATCTCCTTTCAAATCTGCACTTGTATGACAGAGAAGGAGAATCAACCTGCATGGTCTTAGGTCGCTACTGAGTCTCTGATGAATGACACTGGAGAAACACGTTCTCCGTGAGTTAAACAGTCCCTAAAGGAGACGTACTAGTCTTTCTCCGTAGCATCTGGTTTTGGCCACTAATGCACAAAGGATCCTGAGCTGAGTGGACGGCTTGCCTGATTCAGCGTATCACTTCGCTAATCCCATTCGCTTTTCCCATCCCGGGGATGCTTTGCTAACTCAGGGGCACCACAGCAACCTTACAGTTTCTCCAAGCCAAATGGAGCACACTTTAGCTTCAGACATCTGGTACCAGAAGGCTACGGCCTTGACACTGAACCTCCCACAAATGAGAACCACTCTCTGGGCCACAATGTCAGAAGATATCAATCCTAGCAGCAGCCACTGGCAAATGAATGAATGCATGAAAAAAATCATTAACTCCTGATGGTCCACAACGCACTTACTGATTGCAAAACCAGCCTGACAAACCAATGAAAGTAGCTTTTCTCCAGTGCCTAATTGCATTAAGAGGAGCTAAAAATACACTGAACACTTTCTTAATGTTTCTTTCCCTAAAACTAATTGCTGCAGTTGCCCAGAGACATTATTCTGTTATAAATGAGCAGAAATGGCGCACACAGGCAATGCTGGAGAAAAGGGGAGTTTCTTACTAACTTTTTTTTTCCTTTTTTTCACTCCTTCCCCCCTCCCCCCCCAATAGTCGAGCTTTTCTTATCAAATACAGTTGGCACACTGGAGAAGTTTGGGAACAACTGCCTTGCTCTACTCATGAATTCTGGAGTCTAGTTTGATATGTCCTTTGTATTGGTTGACATAAAACTGCTAAGAAGTAATTTCTGATATTCAGTAAACTAATTCTAATATTATTATATAATTATTATAGAGAAAGAACATTTGACAGGGCAAGATTAAATGTAAATTCTTGGAAATTTTGTGAACAACTTTGTTTCTTTTCAGTTACGTAGCAAATTATTTTTTCCAAATCAAACATTTTTAATACTTGCTTGTCAATTCCACATCTTCCTATATTTACCGATCCTTCTGCAGATTCCAGCAATTTCCTAAGTTTTCTTAATGCTTGGCCAGAATAAGTGCAGTATTCCAGGTCACAGAAGAGCTGAATAGGTAATTCCCTCCCTGCTGTATTATTGAGCATTTCTGACAAGCAAAATAGCAGCACAGCTAAACTATTTTATTTTCTAATATGAATGCTCAGATAATTTGCTATTCACTTCGAGTCTCTCAGTATCATTTTCTTCATACTGGTTTTGTATGCGTTTCAGATTACTGTCATCTCACAGATCCTATGACAAATCCAACTCTATTACACGCTGCCTAAGACACTACGCAGGACGGCCTGCACAAGATGTCAGATTTGCCGTAGAAAGGCATACTAAATTATGGCCTTCAAAACTCCAGCAGCTATCTCATAATAAGCAGTCGCTAATATAATAATCTCCCCGGCGAGGCGCATTACGAGGAAGGAGACGGAGCACCGGCACACGAGACGAGAACAGATCCAGGCAGCGGCCGGTGCCAGTGTTTGCAGCAGCCCAGCAGGTCAGCGAAGCAGGCAGCAGCCCAGGGGCGTCAAACACCGCCAGACCCGTTAAACTAACGATGTACTGCGCTATAGCATCCCCTGCCTTGAACCAGCATTGTCCCTCTTCCAGTAAATAAAAGCCTAAGCTTGATTACCTATTTAAATCTGCAGAACATTATCTCAAAGTGTCTCCATATGTCCCTGTAGCTTACGATGGCACGTAAACTCTGTAGCAGCCTTCATCTCTTACCAAATATCACACCGACAAATTAATTCAATTTCAAAGTGTTTGAGGACAACCAATTTTTATTTTTATTTCTATACATATTTTATATTATCCTGCCTCTATTTACAAGTATTTCAACCACTTTATAGATGACCTTACAGACGCCACTGCCTGTACCGTCCTTTTATTAAATCCACATTTTGTTATATAAGCAAATATCTCAGAATATTTTCTACTTCTGTTTTGCTAAATTTAACAAAGAACGCAAACATTAGAAAATAAAATTAACTATCAACAATAAGGAATCTGTTCAATTATTTTCCATGCAAATTAAAAAACGGAAACTGCAAAAGTGGGGAAAAGGTAATTACAACTTTTAGTAATCTAAAGCTTTATAACTACCACTAAGCCAGAAAAGATACTGGTTACAGAAACCTATTCTAGGAAATAACTGATTAAAATCAGTCTAAAGACCCACCCTGCAAATCCTATGCCTTTTGTCTTAGCCGGGACTGCTCACATGAATTATAGTCGCTTGCGCAAGTCTGGAGCCCTGAGAACGCTGTGGGACAAGTCCTACGAAGCCGAGACATAGCGATGCCTTTACAATTTGCCAGAATACCCAAGTGCTACACAACTCTAGTTGCCACGAGGACATCTCAGTTTCACTGTCCTTATGCAGCTCAATTATAGTTATCACACTTCCCAAACCTTTCAAAATAAAGCAAAGAACTAATTCTTCATAAATAACATTTTAAGATAAGTAAAGAGACAGAATTGGAGACCAGCACAGGGGACTCCATGATTTCAAAGGATTCTAAAACCAGAGTAAAGGAAAAATATCACCAATGCAAAGACACCAAACTCCAAAGGGTCCTGAACTTCAATGTGTCTCTCACTGCCAAAAGAGAATTTGGGCTGTAATTCATCAGCAGTGCAGAATATATTAATATGGAGAATCTTTGTTAGGGATGCTATAAAGTGTGAAGCTGAGTAACTTTTCAATGCATTAGATAGCAAAAATGTGAATCTGCTTGTGTAAACAATATTCCTGAGTACATCTTGTGTATTAGGAAGGCATCTATTGCAAAAAGCTGAAAAAAATCGAAAAGAATCTAAGAAACCTAAAAACAAAAATAACAAAAAAAACTAAGACAGCGATGACAGCTTCCATAAATTTTTAATTTAGTTTACAAACAAAAAAAGTTGGTTAGCTTTACAAATTCTCCAGTGATTATGAAATGGAAAGAATTAGAAATAAAAAGACTGTAAAAGAAATGCAACCATATTCACTTTGAGGGTAAAAAACAGGCAACACGCACAGGAACTGTACTACGATAGCACTACAGCAACACCCCACACCATTTACAGAAACGAGATTCAACTCCTAATAGTATCGCAAAAGTCAAGTAGTTTTCATTTAGTTTGACCCATGATATCTCTAGTTCAAAGCCCCCAGATACTAGGGCAATTCACAACGTTCCTGAGAGAACTCGGTGAATATTGCTATTACTAAAAAACATACAAGTGACAATCTTTACGGGGTCACTGTCCTGGTTCGCAGCAATATCCCTATACTCAGGCCAGCCCTGTGGCCAGCTTTGTAGAATCAAGATCCAGCTTCATAGAGGTAAAGCGTATCAATCTTTAAGAATATATACTGACTTAATTAACCGCGAGTACTCATGGTGAGCCTCTGCAAGGGCAAACAAGCCTTGGCTGGTTCATGCTTTAAGTCAGTCATTCACTTCACTGATTTCAGGAAAGTTTGCAACATCCTGCTTTACACTCGGTCCCAGCTATTGCAAATAGTAGAGCTTGTGACTAAAAACATGTGTAAAACCTCATCAGAAGTCTTGAATGAGAACAGTATTAAAAAAAATTTTAAAAAAAGAGAGAGCATGTGCATACAAATGAGCGAGCACACGAGTGTGCACTCAGCCTGCATTTTCATGAAGATTCTATTTGGTTTATGGCACTTTATAAGAAAGCCTTCATCTATATTTAAATATAAAATCAGAAATATTTCCTTTAGTTCCTTTCTGTTTGTCTGACTCAAAGACAGATTACAAAGACGACAGGATGTGCATGTCTCCTCATTTTGAAAATGTGTGGTAATATTTAATACCTATTTAATACCTCTACTAGCAGTTTAGCATCTAAAGGCAAACATTTATCCATTCCTTTAGTCATGCAAAAGAACAAGAAGCATCTGCGAAAGAGAAAGCTGAAATATTCAATGCATTTTTCACTCCAGCCTTTTCTGACATTTAGCATGTTTTACTTCTCCGGAACACGCTAAGCAGACGTCTTAGCAGACTAACCAAGAGCGCTGCAGAAAAGGCTCTCCGACTCCGAGCAGCAAACTCCACGCTAGACACCAACGGATGCCGATGCCACACAGGCAAATCTCCTCCCTGGCCAAGTGTAAGACTTTATACTCGGACAAAGGTGGCATTTATTGAGTAGGGTCAGCTACAGCAACACCTCAGCTGCAATAGCGCGCATATGGGACATTGCCTTTCCTCACCACTCCCCAGGCCCCCAAAGGAGACGAGGTTTAGAGAACATGACTTAAAAGCAAAGGCTAAAGGAACTGTGTTAGTTTTCTCAAGAAAAAAAAAAAAAAAAAAAAAAGAGTACACCAAGGAAAGAAATGGTAAGTCTTCCAAAGTGCAAAAATTCTGCTTCTCTCTTTACCAGGTTTGTACATGTCAGTGGCTCACTTTCCCCATAAAGAAAAAAAAAGAAAAAAGAAAAAAAAGCCCTTTTTCATGATGGTGATAGTTAAGCAAAATAACACTAGGAGACACTAGAAATTTGTATGAACAAATTAGATAAACACCCAACAGTTCCTTTCCACCATCACATTTATAGGATTTTATGAAAACATGAGACAAGCTACTGGAAGCTTAGTGATTCATCAAAGACCCATTTGAGTTTCTGAACACTGTCTGATACTATTTTTTACTTACTATAGTTACAAGGAACACAGATGATTGAACCTGCAGAACTTCGGAGAGAAAAATATTTTATTATTCATCTGAGACCTCTGTGGGTTTGTCTCGACTATCAATTAAATGCTTTAGATGTTAGCTAACACCTTCTGACAAGAACGCACACATCCTGGAAGTCTTGGGGTGGGGGGGAAGTATTGCAAACCCCTAAAACACAGGAGTTTTGGTCCTCAAAATTATGCAAAAATTAATTTCGTTTTTGCCTTATAAGCTGCCTCTGCAGCTGGTTTTCCCTGTACGTTGTCCACCCCAGCAGCTGGCGGCGATGGCGGCAGGGACACGTGCTCATTCTGCTGCCTGGGTTCCCCTCCTTCGCAGCCGCCAGCTTCCCCGTTCGGTGCGGAGTAGATGGCTCTTCCGAGGGGGGAGCAAGTTTCTGAACCCGGAAAACGGGCTCAACTTACTCTCCTGAAGTGGAGAGTGTAGGAGGAAAAGAACAACATTCACTGAAAATCTCTTTTGATCGATTACAAAATATGTTCACAAGAATACGATTCAGAAATTCTTATTTCTCCTGAAAACAGGCTGATATTGTCACGTGAAGGCAAAAAAATGGATTCAACTTCCTAAACAAGCAATTGCTGCCTGGAGTTTTGTTTAATAAGGTAATTGCTGAATGCCGGGTCTGTGTCAGTGTAATACTAAATGCTTATCAAGCCATGATCCTGCAAAGTCTTTGGCATTCATATAATCTTATATACCAGCAAAACCACTAAAGTCAACAGGACTATTCAGATATATAACTGTTTTCAGAAGCAAGTCACACGTGATCTGAATTTTTATGCCTCAGCTATTAACACTCATCAGCACAAAGATGCTAGGATCAGGAATGGAATTTATATTTGAAGGATTAAAACTTTAAACTGTTTCTGAATTTCCATTTAAAACCATTTGTCTGTCAGTAGAGCTATAAAAAAGTTAAATTGCCAACAGCATAGACTAATAAAAACTGTTACAGACGGTCTCTAGCAATATAGGAGGTTCATGGAAAACACTGACAGGGGTTCAGGTATACCAAGTCAGCTCTGGGAATGGGAGGCAGAGACCACAAAAAAAAAAAGCCTTTGTTGAAATGCCTAAAGCACTTTGTTTGTGGAGCCAGCCAGTGATTAAGTAAATGCGTTCATCTCAAAACTACGATTCAATTGTCAGAGTTGCRGATCAAACGTCTTCTTAAAATGAACTTGGTTAATACACAGCATCTTTGTGATGTGAGGCTACCTCATGTATTCTCCAGGAAATTAAGGGTTAAAGACAATTTTGATTAAAGTGGGGTATGTTCTTTGCCCTAAGAAAAAGGAAATAATCTATTTTAATAATTGTAACTACTGAAGAGCAAGGATCATTTAAGTCCAATTGCTTTAAATTCTCTTACAGCAGATACATTTTTAAAGGCTGTGGAAGAAACATCTCTCCACCACACAGCTTGAAAGGAAGACAGACTGAACTAGGTCACAAATGAACGTGTTCTGATCTTTGACATGCTTTCCATATCTAAGAGTTTTCCCTTTAAGAATTCAGACGGTATTCAGAAGTTCTCCAAACTCTGCACGGCACTGTTAGGTTTTTCGAAAGATCTCAACACCTACAAGTGGAGAGAGATATCCAGTGGTACCTGGAATCTTCTGCAGAGAACCTGGGTACCCCACAGCAAGTACTTAAAACGTGACCAGCCCGTTCGCGTGCAAGTGGAAGCTCCTAGCTGTTGCTCTACACGAGACAGCGGGCCCTGAGCCTTGGCAAAGCTCCCTGCAAGGCAAGAAGCTTCTGGCAGACCCATGGGCCTATCCAAACTGATCTCCTTGTACACTGAGGACACAACACTGATTACTTAATGGGTTTTAAAATGGATTCGACTTTGGTTTACATTCATTTTAATTAGAATAATAATATTTTTGTGCTTTAAGACTTCAATCCGCAGGTTGCATGGCATAGTGCCACCGATAATAAAAACTCAAAGCAAATATTCTTGACCTTCTGCAGAAGCACGCAAGTTTTAATGCTCTGGAATGTTAGATCCCTTCCCACATCTTTTGGGGCATTTTGTTATAGTGTATTTGGCTTGGCCGGTAACATAACAAGTAAAAAGCAAGGACAAAAATATCCTGACTGCATACTGCACAGTCATTTACCCCCATCTCGGGTCAAGTCAGGTAGAGACATTTTGAAATGACATTTCTAGCACCCAACACTTAAACACAAACAACCAAAAAAGGAGGGCTGCCACTCTTACCGTAGGGATGAAGTGAACCTGTTTCTCACACCAATGTTCATTTTGGGGGAGGCAGCGATTTGCAAGAATGCACATTTAATTACTGAGAGTCCTCTTTTCTTAATTCTACAGAAAAACTGCAACTGCATTTGGGAGTGAAACTGAGCTGTAACTAAATGGTCACTAAAGAAAGCTTTCATGAAAACCAGAACTACTTTCTAGGCATTCAAATCTGATATTGCCCAAGGAGCTGACCAAAACCTGCAATTAGGCCAGCAATCAGGAACTAGTATTTCACATCCATATCACAGAACTCGTCACCATGAGGTTACGGAAAACCTGAAATGCTGCCTCARTTTAATCGGATACAAAGTAATACAAATTTCTGTAGTCCCAATAACTTTATTCTTAAATCACTTCTGCAAACTTAAAACCACAGTAACCGGATTTTTTTTTACTTAACAGAGGATGAGAAAAGAATGAAAAAAAATCATTTTAAAAGCTCAGAAAACATTGTAATTGTGCTTGTTTTACAAATGGTGCCAAATTTTGGCTAAAATATGATCCAAACTGCCCCTAAAATACCCCTAAACTGCCCCATTTTTGCACTTTCACAAGTAAATAGCAAATATGACATATAAAAATATTTGGGTTTACTTTTGAATATTAACTTCTAATTTCTTTGTGTCAAAATAAGACAATTAGTAGAAATGAGAGACGATATGCTAGAAGATTTATGTAATGTATCAATGTTCATTAAAAGCTTCATAAAATAGCCAGTTATTCTAAATGCAGAATATCAATGTTAATATCTTCTTTATTAAATATATCGTATAAATTACAATGTTCAACAAGTCACTGCTTCTGCTGAAAAAGGCTTTTTGGACGTGTCTTTCACAGTCTGCTTAAACATACTGTAACTAGAAGAGTTGGTAAGGTCAGACCAACTTTAGCCTAACATTTTAACGGATAAGAATGCTTCTTTTGGAAAATTAGGCTGTATATCTCAATTGAGATCCAAATATCCCATCTCAGTTCTGCCATTTTTTCATCTGCCCAGGGAAAATAATGAAGTATCAGCGTAAGTTTTAAGGATGTTTTACAGCGTTCAATTCTCTTTGAGAACTTCAGTCTGAAGTTTGTAACAAACCTGYAACTCTCATATTAAGAACAGTGGCAAATGTGAAAAAGAAAATTGTCATAAAATGGCCAGTGGAAGGATTCATTCCTGCTCTTGCCACCCAGACTTGATAAACCTTGATTAAGCCAAGTAGGGGAAAGGAGGAGGTAGGTARGTTCCGCCAGCATGACACCTTAAAGGGTATCATTGGGGTTACAGTATACTGCAAGAGAGAACACTGAACAGAGGTTTTCCACTGAAAATAGCCTACAATTTTGGACAGACAGCAAAAGGATGTCAGCTTACCACTGTCCCCGGTGATTCAGGAGGGTCTGTTAAAACATAGTGATCTGATTTCCTATTCGCAGGAATGCACTGCCTGATTGAAGTAAATTAAAATTATTGAGCCATGCTCTCACTGCTGAGCAAAGAGCAGTCCGTTTATATTTCTTCCACTGAAGCCTTAACTTGAATTTAATCCTGAATTTAATCCTTTCAGAGTTGCAGGAAACTCAAAGTCTCGACGGTGAGAAAACATCAAATGGAAGATATTTTTTTAAAGAATGTCAAAATGACATTTGACAAAAACAGTAGTCAGTTATCTAGGCAAAAAAAGTTTTCACAATTTCAGTTAACAAAACCATCCTACTTTTAAGATCATACTGTTGAACAATATTAGGTTGCCATATATAAAAGAAAGATCAATAATAAGAATTGTACCTTAAATACAGAAAAAGTAAGGTACTCTCCCTGATGATATCTGTATCTCAGTTGAGATTCTTCCTTGTTTTGACTCTGCAAAAAAACTTCAATAAGATTCAAAACTAAAACTGTCACCAACAGGTTAGTTAGGCAACCAAAAGGAATATTCTGTAGGGCAGCACACAGTAGCTTTTTAACATGTTCAGTCCTCATGCCCTAATATCAAATGATGAAATTTATGGATTTAAAGATATTAAAAGATGTAACATTCTAYGTGAATATGGACTATTTAAAAGTATTCTCATTGGTCTAAAATCTGCATTTGAGCCTCATCACAAATACAGACCATCACTTCCAAACTTCAGCAAGAATCTTCAACAGCATAATGAACACACACGGCTAGTCTAGGAATTCAAATAGGCCATTAGCTACTGGTTTTGTTCTACAAGAAAAAAAGCATTCTTCTGATACCATTCATCCATTGGCAAATGTTTAACTTATACCAGAGGCAAGATAGCAATGTATCTCAAAACGAATAGCTTAAGTTTTCGAAAGGCTAAACTATAATATAACATATGGCAAAGATGAACAGCATTCAAACTAACAATTCTGCTAATGTGTCACTTTACAATAACCTTGCAAGAATATCTTACTGAGGACACAGAATGGAGCAGAACTATCATTTACTTTAAAGGATAGGTTTACTGTTTAAACTTCTGCTCATTTCTAACTTTGATGCCTATACTTTTCCAAAGCAGAATGCTAATTATGTTTAAAAGCATATTAAAATATATAGCCAAAAACTGGAGCTTCTATATTGCTTGGTTCCCTTGTCTTGCAAATACCTTATTATAAAAATATATTAAGAAAGATGATCTCTTTCTGGCATAACTCTATTTTTAAAAAAAATCCAGGCTGCTTATAAAATACACTTACTATCTGCCTGTTCTTCGATGTGCTGGCCTGTGCCTTTTTACATTAAGCTTGCCAGAGCAAAGCCCTCATTTGACTGTGTATCTATTGTACCACTCAGAATAGGTTTCCTGCAGGCTACAATTTTTTAATTGTAAGAAATTACAGAAAGACCAGTAACTTTAATGAAAGTTGTAGATATGCTTTACTTAACATTCTTCACATATCAACCTGGCCAAGTTTTATTTCCAATTAATTTAAACCAACCTATCGAACAATTGAGAAGTTTCCTGGATGAAGGAAATTATTAAAGTAACAAATGATTTTATTGTGGACACATATGACTAATAACAACATCTAATACCGCTAGGTAGACATATCTCATTATGGAACTGTAATACTGTTTTCAATTCTTGATGTTCCTATTTCTTCTTCCACTAAGGAACATGTTTTTCCAACCCATGCAAGAAGCCACTGATGCCAAGCCCCTAAGCCATAGCGTATTACCTAAAATGCACTGCTTAAAACACTCTGCCAATTCCCATCTCTAAAGTGGAATTTAGGGAGAGCAAAAAAGGAATATACAATAATTTGATTGTACCATCACTGAGAAAATTAAGTCACTGTCTGGTGACATAGAAACTATAGCCCACCATCTGCAACTTTGGAGATGACAGTGAGATATGGAAAAAATGACTGGTAAGGGGAAGACTGTTAGCCTTGACATTCACTTTTACAAAATTTCCCAGAAATACTAGCAAACAGGGTGTTTTTAAATTGGATGATAGATTGGATACTGCTATAAAATTAAGGCTAAGAGTAATAAATAAAAGCCCAAAACACAAGGCATTACATGGACAATTAAAATATGTTAAATATCCTTCCACAGGAAGCACAGTCTCATCAAATACTAGGTTTTTCTTACTAAAAGAGGCTTCAGTGAATTCCTCTCTAAAATACTGAGAAAGTATACAGTTCCCCATGGTAAYAAATTACAGTTCTACCAGTAAGCGCAAGTTTGCGTTAAAAATATGTACCTTTTGCTATCTTCCTTCATCTTGCTGCAGCTACAGAACAATTCACTATGTGGCTGTTATCTCTTGGCCTGCTCCTGAGYCCTCTCCCAGACCTGTGGAGCCCTGATGGTCTATAGCTCCAGAACATCCATTGGGTGCAAGCTTCCAGCTCCATCCTCCACTGCCATGCCAGAGTAGTCACTTTGTGTACTCAAAAGCTGACTTGATTGGGTACATTTTCTGTCACTGTTTGCATCCTGCACTCCTGGTAAAGGTCACTAGCTTTAACAGCAAAAGCAGTCGAGCTCGTCATGTCAACCAGCTTTCGATATTCTTGCATCTTTGCTTAAATAGGGTGAAATAATTTTAACAGGTTTAAAAGAAATATTTTGAAAAACTGGAAGAAGTTTCGACCAAAAATTTTTAGCTTGCTGTGAAATCCCAGTTTATTATGGATAATGCAGGAAGTTTGCTACATAACCCCTGGAAATGTAGACACAGACATGGTGACGTGGCTTCAGACTTGTGAATTTCCTCTCTTTGCTTCAGGTCGCTGCAGGACAGAAAACTTTTCCATGCCAAGTGCTAACAAAACTGTTTCTGGCAGTCTGTGTCACATGCCATTCTTCCAAATAACCAGAAAAGAGTAATTTTGACCTTCCACCTGCAAGCCCTAGCATGACTCAGTTTGTTCACCAGACTCTCCCCCAAAAGCATTCTCCTCTATACCTAAGGTTTCCAGCATTCCCTGGTAAGTGCCCCAGTGCTGACAAAGGAAGCACCTGTCATTTTCACCACAGTCTGAACTTCTGCTCTTATTCCTCCTAAATCCTCTCTCCTCTCCTCCAAGATGAAACAGGTCTATTAGAGAAGAAAATTCTATGATACCGATGCAATGTTTTGTCCCCAGTCATCTAACAAAACCTGTGTTCCTCAATGGCCTTACCTCTTAGACCCGGGATCTGAATTTCACCACAGCTATTGTTTTAGTTTCTTTGCTTGGGGCCCTAAAACTAACAACTCAGGAACTTCACACAGTCCCGTTTCCTTCATTTTTTCTTTCAAACTGACTTTAACAAAAGTGGCCTAAGACCTGGCCTGGTGGATTTTTTCCAAAGACTGGGCATTAGAACAGATAATCAAGCAGACAGAGACCATCAGACAGCACAGGTTGAATTATAATTTTAGAAAAATACACACATTTAATATTCAGATTTGAGGCAGGTACAGGAGTTCCATAGAGACAAAGCATTTTCTAAAAAAGCAACCCCTCCCACACACACTATGTCATCCTTCCCTCCCAGGCAAACATACGGCTCCCCTGTGGAGCCTGGCAATGCTTCTCTGCTCCTGGAGCGCATCCCAGCCACGCTGCAACTCCCAGCCAGGGCACAGTCTGAGCAGGCACGCAAAGAGCTACAGTATAGTCTTCCTCAGCAGGAGGTAGGAGGATGAGTAAGGAACCAGGACCACAAGAAACACTACAAAAAGCATCTGTCTCACAATCTAGACACAGCCTCAGAGTGGTACGGGAGATAAGGAACGGGCTCAGACGCATTCACAAGCAGCCTTGGCTGCTTGAATCAGACCAGCGGCAATGGACATAACCAAGTTCCGTAAATTCCTTAAGTTCCAAGCGACAACCTAGAGAGGAAAAGCTTCTTCTGACTTCTATCCCCATCCTTATCTCCTCACTCCTGTCCAGCTACCTCCCYTCCACACCCTGGTTTCTCACCAAGACAGACCATCAGGCAGAGGCAGCGCTGGCAGCAGCAACAGAAGCTTCATCACATGAATCCTGCCAAGTTACCTCAGACAGAGATGCAATCGAGAATCGCTTTCTCTCTGCAGCTGGCAAGCTCATCTTGTCAGGGTGTCTTGGCTTCTTCACGTCTTTCACTTCTCTTCAAACAGAAGATACGCCCAAAGGGACGGACATCTCATCTCCATCTCTCGTAGGCGCATTTTCATGCCTCAAGCAGCTAATCAAAACAGGGCAGGGAGCTCCAGGCTACTGGCTGGCTCCCTAGCTCATGAGCCCTCTAGCTCTGATGGCCACAGTCGATTTTAATCACGACAATTCAGAGCCACAGACCATTACAAAGTGGCTTTTATTCAGGAGCCCCATTCCTACTATTTCGACCAACTGAGAAATAGCCAACTAACTGAGAAATAACACTACGTGGGCAAGTCCTAATTACATAATGAGGTTACAGGTCCTCCCAGTGAGCTTGGGACCCTGACCCCTGTTTATTAGGGGCATGTATAATCATATAAGGGGCACGGAAATACGGATTCTTCAGAAAACAAGGTGTGAGAAAGGATTCAAACATTTTTATTCTAATTTGTAGCAGGCCTAACAACACCTACGTAAAAGACAGATGTGGTTCTTACTCTTTGATAAACAGTAGCAGCATCAAAAGATCATCACAAGAGAAACTGCAGACTAGCATTAAAAAAAAAATACATACAACCAAGTATTTTATACTCTAATGTCAGTCTCAATGAGTCACTTTCAGGTACTACAACAAAGTATGCTTATAAATGTCCTTCCAGGAAATACTGCTCATTCCTTCCCCAAGTTGTGGCTACTTCTACAATAAAGGTTTAATGATTACTTTCTATTCTTCCACTGATGCACTTTACTATTAGCCTCTGACACCACTGTAATCAAGGCCTTACCAGCGAGTCCATTAAAGCTCCTTATTATTCAACAGACTATTTAAATACACATTCTAAAAATTTCAGATACTACTTCTGTCATTAACTATGAATTTTAAGAGCTGTCAGTCTATTGACCACATATGTATGTAATGAATAATAAAGAAATTACATCACAGGTATTTTTTTTAAAAAGCAGAGTAAGAGTATCAAATGTGATATGGTTCTCATCGCTCTAAGATCAACTACTAAAGWGAACATGACATTCAAAGAGAGATTCCAAATCAAGCAAGTTTCAGCAGTAAGGGAAAACTGTACTACTTTTGCAAACTCCATCAGTCTTGTTTCCAACTTCTTTGTATAATGATTACAAAGCTTTTCAGTTGATCTAGCATACACTATTCTAAATTTCACAATTCCTGCACACCTTTAGCACCTCCATATATACTTATCTCCCCTCCATCTTCATGTACTTCATCAGATTGTGTCAGATACCCCTGGATGGTTTCTCAGTATTTGTACAACATCTTGCACAGCTAGAACCAATTTTTAAATATTACCAGTGTATAATTTCTTAAAGACACCTCTGCCCTTCTATTAAAAGTTAAGATTTTAAAAAGAGAAAGTGGTCTTCAGACAGAAGTAAGACAAAACGAATGCTGTAATTCCCGCATGTTCAAGTAGATAGAGACGTAGAAGAGACTGACAATGATATAGCTTTAAATACAATAGAAGATTAGATACTATTAACTTTTCCATAAAAATCATTTCCTTCATCCCCTCTTTTATATATTTATACTCAAATACAGCTTAAAACAATGAGTTTCAGCTATTCATCAGGAGATGCTTGGAGCATCCATGTGTTATTTTCCAAGAGTTCAAAACCACTGACCAAAGAAACTTCAAACATATATTATGTCTCCCATGTGCATGTGGAAGGTTCCAAGATTCTGACTTTTTAAAGGCATTTGCCTCTCCTGCAGAAAGTGTGTAGAGTTCCACAAACTGGAAAAGGTTGAAAACTACTGACCTACTCTCAAGGACTTATCTTTTCCATCCATGTATTTTACTTACTTATCAGATGACTCTGAATACATCTCAGTCCCTTGCAGATCTCTCAAAATGTCTGAACTGGAGCTGTAAAGAAGAAAAAAAAMCAAAAAACAAAAACAAGCTTAGGCAAATTGTTTTAGCAACACCTATACCAAAACGGGACTCAAAAAAATTCCCTAGGAGCAAAGACAGTAGAGTATGAAGATGAGAAAAAACATTCTACAAAGCATTGGCAATGGAAAAATCATTTTCAACTACCAGTACAGCTCAGGAAGTTCTGTCTCTGCATCACATAACTTCCAGAGTTATTACTAGGTCTCATTTTCATTATTTAACACGCCTGAAAATTCCTTCTGTTCACGTCTGCTTGCTGGGACGGCTGGGCAGACACCAGACAGTTTCTCTGGAGAGGATTTGTAAGATACTTTGGTTGGTAAAGTGCGACATTTACAAGATCAAGGTCCTTTCATCCTCTCTCTCAATCTCTGAACTCAGGGCTTTTGGGGTAAGCTTACATTTTGACCATTAAAAAAATTAACATTTTATTAACAAAAAATAATTTTAAAAAAGCCCATAGACATGTTAGTGACAAAAAGCCAAATTGTCAAGATCCTGACAGCACGTCAATAAAAACCCAAGTGAAATGTCTTTTGTCAGCAACCTCAGTAACTCATCATACGAATAGAGGCGGCTCATTTTGAGCTGCTCAAAGCAAGTTTTCCTCGACAAACCTATCTTCAGAAAAAAGACTCAGGTCTGTGAAGAGAGATGAAAGCATAGGCTATGCAGCGTCAGAACAATTTTCGGCAGCTGCCTGCCCCTGAAGTAAAATTCTTTGTCTGTGCATTTTGCTCCCGTATTCCTAAAACAATTTCACTGATCACCGAAAGACATATTTCATARAGCTATTTATTTTTTAATTAAAGTAACTGATTTAAAAGTTTACTGGATGTTTTTATTAGTCAAAGGAAAAAAGAGTCTTGGTGCCTTACATACTGCAAATTGAGGTGAATGAAGACTGAATCAAACTAGACAATTTAGTGGTATTTAAGAACAATTCAAAACATTTTTCTTCACAACCTTTTTATCTGCTTGAAGAGATCATTTTATTTTTCATCTTCATACATAATTTCACCTTCTAGTGTAACATGGTAAAACAAACTATTTCTTTTCTAAATCAATTTTTATATGCACATAAAACAGAAAATCACCAGACTCATTATCAGTGCTAGACAGGTGAGAAACTTCAATGTGATATAAGGATTTAAGATGGGAAACCACCACCACTAAATCATAATTATATGGCAAGAAGCTTAACTCTACCAATCTGACTAATCTAGACCTCTAGAAAAGAGATCAGCCAACTACTGTCAATGCTCAGCAATTCTTCAGGCTGTCACACTAATAAGAACTGAAAATGTCATCCCAGAAGAGTTTTGCAAGAGCATGCACATAAATTTATAAAACCTTTATGGTTTGTTTGCTTTAAACACTTAGGCCTATATAAAAATCTGAATGTATTTATCAAGCTTTTCTATATAGCAAAGAGTTATTTAACATTCTTCAGAACAGGGTTTAAATAACCATGTGGAAAGATAAGAAATAGCTGTCTTAGTTCCTGCTCCAATTACAGAAGTTATGGTTTTACGTCAGCTCCTAGGAGATCCTGTCTTAGGAATCTACTGAGGAGACCAACATGAAAAGGTTGCTTACCAGCAGTGTCCTAAACAAAGATAGAGCAGAACTTTATCTGCTACACTTGTACTTATTTTATGGTCATTGTAGAGACTGCCTAATCTAAGCATTATTAAATTCAGCTGTCACTGTTGCTTCAATACAAAAAAGCATACACACGTTTAATTATCTACAAGAATCAGCTCAGTGAAGCCAGTCAGACATTGTCACAGGCTCCAAGTTAAACATGCATAGAGATGTTTTCAGGTTTGAATCCTGTATTTTAAATATTCAGGAAATCTTCTCAAATTTGAATAAAATCTCAATTAATTGGACAAAATATTCTGGTTTTTAATCTATAAATACCTTTTACTGTGTGCTCAGTTTCCACGATACAAACAACTGTAAAGTCATCAAGTATATGCCAGACAGCAGGGTTGCAGAAATCAACTCACTGGCTGGAAAATGTTATTTTATTTTTGCTCTGGAAACTATCTTTTAAAAAGACTCCCGGCAGCTCAAACAGTCTGTACTTTATTTCAAAAGTTACATGACAAAGCGTGTTACACAGAAGTCGGGAGATTTTAGTGTAAACCATGGGACAGCAATTGGATACCACTTCTCTTGGTTTTACTTTAAAGGTTGCACAACAAGCCCTTTGGTGCAAGACCACCACCCGACGCTTCTCACACCTAGTGCAGAAGGACTTTGTGTTGGCCACACCACATGCCATGATGAACACATTAAGTAGAAATAATTTCCAATGTTAAATAAAAACATGCAATAGGGACAGGTTTTCAAATGTTCTTCCACTCTTTCACTGGAAAAAAAAAGTCATTCGGTGATTAACGCATATTGCTATAAACGCAAGAGTTTATTACTATGAACTAACTGTCAGATGCACAGCAACACTACATGGCTCCATGTAACCAAGTCTGTTTTAAAAACCACATACTTACGTGTATTCACTTAGTACACAAGAAACATCAGAAAAACATTTATAATGTCTAAAAGTCTTGGAATTGTAGGTACACACTCAGGAGCAGAATTAGCACTTCCTGGCTAATGTCCCAAACCAACTAATCACWGTTGAAGCATGACTGACTTCTGAGTAAGAGAATGAATTTGATTTATAGAGTAAATAAGTGACTGACTTCAAATARTTGCACAGTTACTACACCTCAGAGGGATTCACTCTTCAAGCTGAGCTCTACWAACAGCATCTAGGAAAACAGAACAGCTTTCAAGAAACCAGTAGTTTGTGACCAAAGCAACAGAAACAAAAACATGTCATTAGTTCTTAGATAACTGACATTTCATTAGTTTTTCAAAGGAATCAAAAYGCCCTCAGTAATGGTATTCATGAGGTTGGGTCAGCCCTGTATCTTAACACCTTAAAAAGCACCCTACAAACACACGCTAAGTTAACAAAGTGATAAATACATGGGTTTTTATTTAGCCATAAATACATATATACGCATACAAACCAAAGAATCATTACTATGCAAGCAAGAGTACTAGTACTTCTGAAAAGTGATCCTAATTTATCACTGTCTCTCTTTTTATTCAGCATCCAGTAGCGCTATTATCAATAGCGCCACTTACACTAACCTAAAGAAGAGCAAACACAACCCAAATTCCATCCCCACGTACAAGCGCATGGTAGACCACCTGGAAACGCTGGGGCAAACCGGAATCAAGGCACTCTTCATTTTTACTGCACATACTTAGGACAACCACATATGCCCCAACTCCAGCAACAGCCCAACACTCACAGTGACCATYGGCTGGGACTTCCAGCCATCGGGAAGCTGGCCCAGAACGACTTCCAAGRCCTCATCCAGAAAATCTGACCAGATGTGCTATGCCAGGTGCAGCTAATGTGAAGAAAAGGAGCACTGCAGCTTCCCAATTGCACCTCAAAATATTAGCTAAACCAGGATATATCTTGGAAACGTCACCCCCCCCCCACACACAATCTTTTCCTGGATCTGTTGCTATTAACTGGACCTCTATAGTTACACTGCCAAGCTTGCCTCTTTCCATAACCTGGGCTCAGGCACTTGTTTAGATTTCTTGTTTCATCACCAGATCAAATACGAAACATTCAAATGAAAAATGTTGTAAAAAAGCATTGTAAAAACAATGTTGGACATGGAAAGTTTTGATGTCTACCATTTTTTACTTTCTAAATTTTAAAAATCTGTCCACAAACTGGAAGTCCCAGGAATGAGTCATTATCATATTACTAAATCCTATCCTGATGCTCCAGGTACATTAAAAAAATTAAGGGGCTATTTTTAGCACTTTTAGTCCCCTAAAATAGAACAGGTTTAATGCCTGAACATGATGTACTTCCTTGCCTCGAAAAAATTTAGTGTCATTATTATTTATCACTAACTTYCACTGTCACAAGCAAGACAATAAAAGCAAAAACATTTGCCTATCACTCAGAACAATAATGCAAGTTCATAATTTGCACGTGGATATCAGTTTATACCTACCAGGCTATTTTGAAACCGAGCACAGAACGTACTAGAATGAGTTACAGCCATACCTGTGATATATCTGTATACAAATTCAAATATACGTATCTTTGTGAGTACGAATGGGCTATCAATTCAAGGAGTAACCAGAGCCCCCCGACCCCGCCGTGAGCTAAATCAGCTCAGCGGGGACGCCGAAGACGTCCGGACATAGCCATGCACACAGGTGTGCACTGCAAGCCGATGCTCTCCCAGCCGTCCCAGTAAGCCCTCCGCTGCGGAATTCCTTCACACAGTTCCGTGTTCCAAAACGATCTCTCACTGAAACAAAGYCTTCTGCATCCAGTCTCTGCTAAACATCAATTTCTTTTACACAGATTGAGTAATTGCTTGATTTTGAGTTGAAGGAATTACATACCTGTTGCCCACATATGCAGGGAAAGAAAATCTATGTTTTTTACTGATAGAGCTAAAGTAAAAATGGCACAAATTTGAAATTGCATGCTTGGCACAGATGTACACAGACCTCACTGATGAAAAAGGAGTATGCTTCACCTGAGAAATCCCTGGATTTGGCTTTTAAAAAATATTTTTTACTCAGTATTTAAGTAGTCACATAATTTCCAACAGGACTTGTTCAGCCTAATAAGTGTTTCAATAGAAAAACATGAAYGGATTACTGTGCCAACCTATGTGAAAACGCACCGTCTTAAGTTAGTAAATCCACAGTTATGAAAAAAACAAGAGTARCAGGTAAATCAACAGTTAAAGCCCATCTAACTGAACTAAGCAGACACAGCAATGAAACAGCCACGCTACAAAAAACTAAGAACTGAGTATTTCTGTAAGGACGCAGGGAGCATGACATTGCCCAAGCATCATTACACACGTCAACTCAAGTCGGTGAGTCTTGTTAGGCACCAGATATAAGCAGAGGTAATTCAGCAGTGATAGGCCACATGTCTGTTCAAGCAGTGATACAACATAATATTTAGTTTCTCAGTAAATACATCCTCATTATGTTAAGAAACAGGACGTGCATTGTTTCTATCTACTATGATTAATCTTATAATAGTGACAACAGAAATAAGTTGTGATTTTTAAAAAATACAGAAGYAGCATTCCAAAATTGTTCGTTAATAAAAAAGTTGTTTAGAGGAAATAAATGCTGGATGAAGGAAATACAAAGATGAAAACACATTTTTAACTGGTTTATTAAGCAAAGGAAACACTCTTGACAACCAACTGAATTGGTATTTTTTAAAAGGAATATCCTTCAAACTTAAAGTACTTTCAGTTATTTTCCTTGAAAAGAACTCCTAATCTTTTCCTTATCACTGAATGATTAGCCCTTAAACTGAAGTAAATTAATAAAGCTAATAAGAAACAGCTACCTCATACAGGTCACTTTTATAAATTTTAGCCCAGTGGGCCCAAACAGATCACAAAACTTAGAAYACAGTTTTGTTCATTTCTGCAGTATTTGCTGCCTTTTCAGTACTACATGCATATCTACCCATACTGAGCCAGACAAGGCAAACCRTGATTTCAGATCTTATTCGGATTCCAAATCCAAGACAATTTCCCATAGGAGGTTCTGTCCTTTTATTAAAAATCATTATTCTACCTTAGGAGTTCACATATAAAATTCCAGATGAGTAAGTTTTTATAGCAATACTACTGAAGTCCTGGGGAAACAAACAAACAAAAAAAATCCTCTGCTTCCGTTTTCTTCAGGATTAGTTTCTACTGGGCACTTAGAGCCAACCAACTAACGGTAAACTGTTCCTTTCATGACCATAATTCATATTTCACCTTTTTTTAAAAAAAAAGAAAACACACCACCTTAAGATAGAAGAAAGCTGAKGCAAGTGTGAATAACATGTCTCGTTCTAAAACTGAAAGCAGCTAACGTCTCTTTGAATTTGTTTATTTTAAGRCAGATTAAGCTCCCGCCTGGCCTCACGTCTTTAATCAGTCCACGTTGCTGTGTATCATATACTTAGCTCTGGCACGTGCAGCGTGCTTTTGTCTTGATGCTGGCATGAGAAATGAATCACGGGCTGTTTCAGGTGAATGCCCAGCAGCAAGGAACGAAGGAAACTTTCTCCACCTCCCTATCCTGCCTCCACTATCCCCCTCCCGAGACTGTAATCTCCTTGTGATAAATAGTACTAGCTTGCCGCTGGAGCGGCCACAGGTCTCGCACAACAACCAGAAGTCACTGCTTACCAGGAAGTCTTCCTTGGCTTCCCTGTACCTCCTCTTCAAACCACGTACCCCAGACACCACCCAACACTGTTTCGCATCTGTCTTTGAAACACATCAAGTTCCCTAGCCTTGGCACTTGTCCGGGATGTCCAGCGGAGGGGTTTGCTCTATATAAACCTTACATAGCTTCCACTGTATCATCATTTTCCTCAAATCTTTCCAGGCTTTCTTGGCCGTCAGTGGCCTCCTCTGCAGCTGGAGAGCACCCCTTTGAGGCTCTGCCTTCAGAAAAAGAAAAGATCTGCTGGCCTATCTTAACTGCTTCTCCTCAAGATGCTGCCTGCAGCTGGGACACCGTGCAGGCTAAAGCTCTGGATACCAGTACTATCACTTCTGTTTTCAAGGCTCAGAGACGTCAAAAAAACATAGCTCTAGACCTGGGACTGATGTTCTTCTGGGTATGTGCTATATATAATCACTTTCCTCCACAGAAATCTGAGATTATCAGCTCAAAGATTCATCTCAAATGTACTAAAGCACTAAAAAAGATAGCTGGTCCCCTGATCAAAACAGTATTCATCTACAGCTGCCACGTGGCAGCGAGGGCCAGCATGGGAAGGAGAACAACGCTTGGTTTAAGCTCAAACTGAACTGACTTCCAGGGAAGGAACCTGTAAAGCTTTTTCAGCCGTTCAGGAGAACGGCTCTCTTTGACAAGCTGATGTCCATTCAGAGGTTTGCAGAGGATTGCTGCCATCCAGTGAACTCCAGACTCTAACTGAAGCACAGCCTACTATTTCCACCTCTTCTTCAGCTGATAAAATAAAGCCCAAATTCAGCAAAGTCCATAAATGCAATAAGTGACTAGCTAAATCCAAATCTTAGGTTCTGGTCAATAGCTGCTAAAAAACCTAAAGCCAAAAAACCCTACTGACAGCAAATGAAGCCCCTTACTGGGGCAAGAAACTCACCTGGAGGAAGCTGCTGTTGCTCTGCAYATTCCCATGGAAGATAGATTTATACAAGCTGAAGATATAGCACTTTTCAGATAGTATTTCAGAACTAAGTCTTTATGTTTCAATATACACCTAAATAACTTCAGATGAAGCCAAAGATGTATAGCATCTCTCCCTGCAAGTTTTCTGCACAAGTCATCATGAAGTGACAGTTTCTTCACACACCAAAATTTAAGAGACAGAATTTGTTTAAATGAGTGAATATTGTCACCATTACGTAAAATATTTTTTTTACAGAATATTTTCCCTACATAGCTCATTAACTGGCTTATCATTGTCCCACCTAGTTTCTTTTCTAATTTTCCTATTGTGCAAGCAGTTGCATAAAACTTGGCTTCAGTCCCAGAAAATAAAAGAATGCAGCAGGACTATTTATATGGAGCTCAGAAGTTCTATGAGAGCTTTATATATGACTTCATAGCTTTGAAAAATTATCCTTTAAAAGTCACAGCTTTGTTTTGCTGTTTATTTGATTTGTTACATTTTGTTCTCTTGGTGGGATCATCATCAGCTGATGGAGARACCAAACACATTTGGGTCAGTGTTGCAATCTGTATGCATGTCCTGTAACTTGTTTCCAGCAAGTTCTGAATTTTCATTTCCTCAATTGAAGTACTGACTTTTGCATAATTTCAGCACGTCAGTGATTACTATACAACATATGAATTTCTAATATTGGCAAATGGCTCCTTCAGCTGTACAAAAAAAACCCCAGAAATTCAAATACTCATATCAAATTGACAAGAAGTAGAAATTCTTAGGAAGGAGAGAACATAAAGAATGATCAATTTACTTGCAGCATCTTTTTACAAAAGCAAGCATTTCAACTCTCTGACTAGGGATTGTTTTGTTATCTTCTATATGCTGCTCAAAGCCCTAATTTTCTTTTAATCCATAACACCAGCCCTATATTTAGGAACACTCTCTCACTAGTATAGCACGCAGATTTGGACTTCCAAATACATTTCAAGTTTTGACATTTCAATGTGACAGAAAGTTCACCCTTGTCAAAGGATATCCTCTTATTATCAGAAAGAAAATGCAAGCCTCAGAAAATCATGACTTAGTACAATAGCACAATGCTACTTAAACCCCAAAATCTAAGTCATTCTTTTTTGTTTTAATTTGTGCTATATTTATTTTCACTACACTTAATAAAACATTAACCCCACGGTAACCAGAGAGGGACAAAATATATTTAATTCTTTCATGCAGTTTATGCAATCATACCTACCTTTTATGCTCCCCAAAAATCTTAAGACAATTCAGATACACTTTAATTACTGGACATATGAACAAAGTGTACTGGGGGTATAAGTTCAAAATACACCTAGTATTTTTATACTTATCAGAATCCTCACAATTCAAAAGAAAATAATATTAAACTGTATTTATACATTGTGGGAAAGTAGGCATTCCAGTATCTATAGCCATTTCACTCTAAAAGGAAACTTTGGGGACAGGTAGAGAAGCCTACAACAAATGCAGCGGTGTGCCCACCCCCAACCTGCAACTTAATCAAGTTATTGCCTTGCCTGCATCTAAAGCACTACAAATAAAAATAGCTGCCGCAACACAAACGCTTGTTTTGCTAGCTTGTCTCTAGGTCAAATGCAGATTTATAGTAGAGAGGCATGCTTTCTCCTCCCAAACGCAACTCCAGTAGGCTGCAGGCACGGGGAAGGGAGAGAAGGACAAGTACCCAGCAGAGCAGATGAGGAGCTGCTACACCAAAGAGCCCGTGGGGCTGGCTTCCTTCCGGCAAGGGAGGCCGTGCAGACACCCCCATGACGAGCTGCTACACCAAAGAGCCCGTGGGGCTGGCTTCCTTCCGGCAAGGGAGGCCGTGTAGACACCCCCGTTGCTGCTCCTCCTGGAGTTGCTCGTTAGGTGTTACTCATAATCGGGATTGATTCTGAAGATCCAATGAACCTTCCGTTACCACTGTTGTCATAAGTCAGTAACACAAACTCCAAGAAACGTCTTTGGACATTATTTACGTAAAYGGGCACAGAAAGCATCTTCAGGGGCAGGAAATCCATAGTCCAAAGCTAAGCTGTAGACACGGCAGATCTTACACATTTCTAAGGGCAAAACAGAGACCCGGGTGTTGCACTGGCACATCAAACCTGCTGGATTTACAGAGTAGCTATAAGGAATAGAAACAGTAAAGGGGAAAGTACATTCAACAATCATTTTTCATAAGCATTTCCCCACATCAGTATTTGGAGATGGGGTGATCCCTATAACCCTTGTTCCTTTCCCTGAAAGGGCAGAAAAACACACTGGAGGGCTCTTCAGAAGAGTATGGTTTGGTACAAGGAACACGCTGCCAGCAAGAATGGTTTGGTACAAGGAACACGCTGCCGGCAAGAGAGAGCTGGCTTGCGGACACCATAAGACATCCTACGGCACTTCATCTAAGCCTTTATTGTATTACTAATGCTATCTTCATGCTCTGTTCAAAAAGAGGTAAAAYCAGGTTTTTGGATGTAAAAGAAGAGAAACTACAATATGCAATGCCCTAAGGCACACTCCAGAGCCCAGCTGTAAATCAACTGAGTTTAATACACAGTATAACAGGAAAAACAAAATTTGGTCAACTTCTTGACCAGTGCAGTAGCTGGTTCTTAAGGTTAAGCAAACTGCCCTGAATTTAAATAAAAATAAATAAAAACCACAACACACACACAAACCAAGGGATATGTACACAGCAGAAAAGTAAAGAGAAAATCCCAGAGAGATTCTGGAAAAACAATTCTTTGCAGCCTCTAGTAATTCTGTCCCCATTCAACATAAGTTGAATTTAAGACTAAACCACAGAAAGCTATTAAACGTGTGGTTTTTGTTTGTTTTTTTTTAAGAAGGTCCAAACAGCTGTAATGATACCCACTGGTCTTTATAACTGCGAGATTTTGTGTTTGCTTCAAGAAATTTATGGAAATATTTCATTTGAAGAGAGGGAATACATAAAAGGAAAGAATAAACAACTCCATCTTTAGCCAGACATAATTCAAACAAATGCACACTTCCCCAAAAAATCTGCCAACATGTTTCAAGAAAGCACATTCAATTTATGAGTAACAGCCAGATGCTAAAACCCCTTAGCAAACTTTCTTAGTCTCTTAGACACTCCTTCATCCAGACTGAGTTGATAAACATAAGACTGCAGGCAGAAGAAGGTAGAGTAAAAGTTTAACATTAATGTCAAGGGAGACGGACAGRGTCATTTATAATGTAAGTCATACACCAACATACTGCAGTGAAACAAAATTTAATGATATCCTGGAAGAGATACTACAAGCCCTTTCTACCTCCCAAGTTTTTCACGCTTTAATCTTAAAATTCCAGGTTTTCCAAGGTCTTTCAAGTTAGCTTGCAATTGAGAAAATAAGTAAAACAGAGAAGAACAGAACATCTTGTTTAAATTCTGGATGAAAAGCCAAGCTAAAGGCATTTATTTTGTGGAACTAGAATAACTGCCAGAGCTCTAGGGCACTTACAACCGCAGGCACAGAGAGGATGAAGCGGTTCCACCCATCGGCTGTGCACCCGTCAAGCTTGGCACCTTGCACAAGTTTGTGGGAGTTGACTTAGCCTAAGCCCTGGGGATGGGCTCCCATCCGGGGTCCTGTAGCAACAGCTACATGAACCAGATTTGATAAGTTTGTGCTGCCACACGCTTCCCCACAACTCCGTCAACCCAAGAGCAGCCATGGCCCAAGCTGCCAATTGGAAAGTTGAGGCTTCAAGCATATAACAACAGCCTTTGGAACAAGTATCATGGCCAGCTTCTCCTCCGAGCAGGTGCTAGACAGTCCCTTTCCCTGGCCCACTTAGTCTCTGAGCATCAGATCCTGAGCGGAACAGCTTCAGGAAGAGACTGTCACAACGCAGACCAGTGAGAGCCTGTAAGATCCTTCTGGGGGTGCTTCTCCTGCTCCAGGGTAGGAGTTGATTCTTGATCCATTGCTGAAAGGGCTTTAGGTACTTAAAGTCAGCAGAGCACCGGCTCTGAATCACAAGACAACGCTAAGCCAGGTGCCTGCACACTGCTCTAACTGATCTGCTTAGGCAGCAGGCTGCCTTTTACAGACAACTTCTTATATGCTGCCACTTAGTTCAAATAAATGGAAACAGGCAGGAAAAACTGATCAGAAAACAAAGAAATTTAACCCTTAATGTTCTCTAATCCCCTGAGATGATCTCCTCTTTCCTTTATTTCCCTGGAATTTCATTCACGGTTTCTTTAATATTTACCTTAGTAAAAGGCAACACCCTTAATCCCTGTGCTGACTTTTAAAACCTCTTTGTGAACAAAAATGACCGTATGTGTTGATGTTAAATCTTTCAATGACTAAATTGTTCTTTTAATAAACTGTGATGAACTAAGCATTATATTCTTTTGAACACTTGCAGAACAAGGAGGAAGAGGCACCTACTATAGTGTAATGGATGGGAAACCAAGAAATGTTATTCCTAGCTCAGCTGTTAATCTGCTACCTGACCTTCAGCTGCTTCCTGTGATTATTTTCCACTTCTAGACATAAGAAACCTTCTTCTTTATAATAATGCAGACCTGCAAAGGCCTTCTGCTCTCATTTCTGCTGTCAACAAGATAGCAAGATTATTGTCATAGCTAGAGAACAGAAATAGCTCTCTTGCTTTTAGACATATAGCAAAAAAGTTATTTTAAATCTGTTTTTGATGATTTTTTTTTCCCCTTTCTTCCAGCAGCTGGGGCCACAGARTCCAGTGTTGCAAAAGGATGTTTACCTAAGCACAGATCATCTTCATCTTTGTCAATGAATACAGTGAGTAGACAGCAAACTATAATCTACGAAGCATCTTTAGCAGGTATGAACCTATCTTCAAAGACTAGAAAGGTCTTATCAGTAATAACAGCTTTCCATTAACAAAGTAATTCTTGCCAGTAAAGAAAGCAGCTGAGTCTCTTTCCAATAAAATTATCACTGCACTATCAAAAGCATAAAGTCTTGTTGCATTATTTATAAAGCTTTCCTTGATCCTTCATCTCCTTACACCAAGCAGAGGAATTTCAAGACATATAACTAAATGCTTGACGGAAGAAAAGTGAATGGGTGTCAGGACTTCAAGGTTCAGTGATGCTCTACCACTGATTGCAGGTAATTATGTAATTTAAACTATTTCTTACAGCCAGACTCAACTCAAAAACAAAATATTAAAAGACTTAGGTTACATCAGTTTTTGGAGCTCTTTAAATAAAAACCTCAAATAGAAGGAAAGAAAATGCAGTGGAAGCAAAACATAGAACATTTTTCTTATGGCTCCATAGATCTCCCACTCACTACTTTTGTATCAAAAGGAATGGTTTTACTAACATCCCTCTACCAAGTGATTACATAACTACTAAGCAAATTCTGAATGTATTTCAGCTCTGTCTCTCAAGCAATTGAACAGCCAGAAACATGGAGGAGAAAGAATCAGTAACCACAGTTTAGGAACCCCTCCTGTGAAGTAGAACATATACTGCCCAAGGCTGCTGACACTTTAATTTTTCCATATTTAGTCTAATTTAGTGCAAATCAAGGAGAACACACTCTTCTTCACTAACCTGCTCGTAGATCCTGATGACTGTGAGATTGTAGGAGAGAGTGATCTCTGGCCTTCCACCAGGGAATTAGATTCACTTCTTTTGCAGTCAGGAATTTCTGTTTTGGGTAGCTGGTCTGTTCCAATAGCTAAATCTGTATGTTGCTTTTGAATATCTTCTCCTTCCAAGAAGAAAGGCAGAGATTAACAAAAATGGCAAAGCAAAATATTAATGTTTAAATTTCTGCTGCCTGAAGATAGATTTTAAGAAAAACAAATTTTTTAAATATTTAAATAACATTTCCTCTTTCCCAATTTGCTTGCTTCCCAAAACTCTCAAAGGGTTTGATTTCTTTTCCTGCCACAGCAAAACAACCAACCAACCCCACCACTCCACAACCCAGCCACTGCCACAGAAACACTCCYTTGCTCCATTTCAAGCACAGACAGGGAGAGAAATAAAGGGTAAGGACATTTATCACCATTCAGAAGATGTGACTATACTTCAAAAATTAGCAAACACTTATGTGACAGCTCTGTTCTCTGGTTCTTGATACCAGCTCACTTTATCCATAGGATAAGACCGCTTGATAGCTTGAAAGTTTTACAGATCAAGTTAAGAGACTTGTTTTCAATAGGGGAAACATTACGATTTATTTCCTAACGCATCTAGCAAAGATAAAATATCAATCTGGCAGATTTTTATTTCTTTTTAATAGGAAAAATAATTTCTAGACAATATGTACACACAAATTGTAAAGCCATTCTATTATTTCACCTTTTAAGAGATGAATGGTTCTCCCAGAAGATGACCCCCTACCTTGCCACAGAGACAGAAAATATAGACTAGAAAGTATTGTATGGAAAGATAAATTGCTTTTACACCCACTCCACAAATCTTTCCAAGTGAAAGTTATTTAACTAGAAAGTTGCAACGAATATTAAAACCATGCTGAGACTCAACTCACTGATAATCCTTATTATGGCAGTTCACACAAGTCTTCTGTGCATCCTCATGAGCCAAACTATATTCCCCTACTCAAACCCCTTCAACTCGTCTGCCTCTGCAGAAACGATTTCGACAGAGATAGTCAAACAGCGTCGTAGCTCCAGTGTGGAGGGGCTTTGCACACGTGGAATTCAGCCAGGGTTTGCCCTCTCCCTTCCCCAAAACGTGTAATTAAGTATCAGGAGCAAATTTTTGTCAGCAGTAAACACACAGCACATTACAGCGAGTCAGTTGTCCAGCTAGCGTAACACATCACAGCTCTCCTGAAATCACCAGACTGAAAAGAACAAAGACCATGTGCAATAATGCAGCCAAAAACAGATGCATCAAAAATATTTATCAAATTCTTACGGTGCTTCCCCTTGGACAAAGCAAAACCCTATGTTTAAAAATTATAAGAATATATAACAGCAGGAACATCAGAAATTTGAAGATGCAAAGCGAGGCCACATAAGGCAGTAAGGGATAGTCACCTTCAAAGCATCATCAAAAACAGAGCGAGATTTTGAGAGCGATTTAAATTAAATCAACTAGTACTGCAGTAGGAGGCAATGGGAGATAAGTAAGGTTTAAAAATGTGTTTTAATTCTGTACTATTCCACTATCTACTTCTATGAGAAACCAAATAAAGTAGTAAGGAATGCATATAAGGCTATTTCTCTTCTCAGGAGCGATGCTTTCAAATGGCAAGTCAGACCACTGTTCTTTTTCTTCCTTGCAACTATTCTACTTTCCAGTTTAGTAAAAGACTAATTGCTGTTAATAAAAAAAACCTGAGGAAATAAGCTTTAGGCATTTGTTCCCTCCACTCATAAATCTTCTTGGTTATTTGCTTTTTTTTTTTTTTTAAACAGTTACCAAATAGACAATCAGGTGCAGCTGTTTGGCATAAAACTAGAAACTGAAATTTCAGAGATTATGGGAAGCTCAGTGTACAAAAAGTGTAATGAATATTTTGCAAGTCTGTCAGAAGTTGTGATCGCTCGTACCAGGCGTAACCAAAATCCCTTCTTGAATCAGATGAGATGGTATAGTCTACATAAGTCAACAAGATACGGAGTGATACACCTGATACAAATAATGATGGCTTTTTATTTTCCATTTGAGCACTCTCTTGGAAAAGCTATGTTGCTTCACTTCAGCTTCTCAAAGTCTGCAGTTCAGCATATGAAGGGAAAGGCTACATAGAAGAGACAAGCCCAATAATTCACAGTAGCCAATCTCTCCACAGAGCACCACTAGAAATTAATATTTCAAAGTCTATGATCCCATTAATTAATAATCTATTGCTTCTACCTCCACTATAGAAGAGGGACATCACTGCAAATTAAGTCAAACAAGATAAACTCTGTCCTTGAGACTCCTTAGTTTTTACCATTCACATGGAAAGGATTATCCATTGCACCGAGGTCTGCATGAAATGATAAGGATAAAGTTCATATTATTATATTGGTATTTTCATTTATTTTTATTCTTGAGAGCTCGGCTAAAGGGAACAGCTCCGGAGACAACCACAAGCCAAAGATTAAGGAGGGATTTGTGAGAGCTGATGCAAACTAAACTCCCATATTTTCCCAAGAACACAGACAATAGCATATCCAAATCAGGTCAATGAAATTCTCTCCGAAATTCAGTATCCTTCGTACATTATAACTCCACAAATATTAGGCTGAGGAATGCTTTTCTACACCACACACTCAAAGATRAATGCACGTTGCCACAACAACCAATAGCATAAAACAAACGAGAGTGGACAAGCCTATAGGGAACGAATCAGTGGCACACGGGGTTTTTTATTTGAGGCTGTGGGCAGTGAGGATAACAAACATTTGCTGGATTTTGTTCCCAGCTCATAAAGCATATCTGCCTAACTGAACATGCAAGTTGTGCATTTTCACTTTTCACTGTGTTGAAAGATACAAACACAAAATGAACTGAATTAAAAACAGCAGTGGCATCATACTGTATAAACATTCTAAAGGAAACTGAAAAGTTTTATTCCTTTAGTCTCAGGACAAATACATACTTGTCCCAGTCCACACAAATACTTTTGCAGATCCCAGTACACTGACCCCCTATCACGTTTATGACACAGGAAAGCTGGAACTAGCAGGCAATAATCATTATCACTTTCCCTTCAAAGATGCAGATTGTCACATGCCTGCTCTCAGGGATTTTGTTAGATTTGGATGAGAACCTATGATACCATTTCAACCAGCTAATTAAAATATACACCAGAAGTAAAGCAGATCTATACATTCCCATTAAAACCAGACAAATCACATACTTATTTTATGTTGTGCTTATATATCATGTTAAATCAACGTCAATCTGTTTAGGGTCTGTGATTTTTATGGATTTTTCCCTTAAAGACTATGGTAAAAGAATGACAGGAGGAAAGAATGTTTCTTGGGGATATCCACTTATTAGTGCACAGGGATAGGTGGATTACATTAAACAACATTACTAACCTGTGTCTGTTGGCAGTTTTTCAGCAGTGGCTTCTTCCCTGTTTTGAGCGCTTTCCGTTTTCCTCTTACCGCTTTTCTTCCACCGATTATTTACTTGATCCACTAAAAACTGAAATTCATTTCTGTGTTTGTTCCCTGAAACATAACAGTGCATTATTGTACAAAAACCAAAGTGATCAATGTCACAGGACTCCTAAAAGTATATGAATTTAAAATATTTGTTACAGGAAAAAAAAATAAAATAAAATAAAAGGCTTATCACTGCAATTTGCTAAGTGTTCTACTAAACACCCCAATGCGAGTCTATGCTTTTACAGACTAACCCAGGAGTCAAGAACACTTGCACAGATGGAAACTTAACTTTTGCACAGCATCTAGCACAATCAAATTGCCAATTAGCATATTTTAAAGATTCACCACACAGTAAACACCATGGAGGAAAAATACAGGCCTGCACTGATGGTACCTGTCTGAATCAGGATGTAGTGCACACAGCTTACTGGCACGATTAGCAATAAGAGCGAATTTTTCACTTCTGTGCCACTCATCCAAATCCAAATGGGCAAATAACTTACGAAAACTCATCAGCTTTGGATTGCCAGAGGCTTGTGTAAGCGATACTAGCAATTTCAAAGCGTTTTGCAGAGGAAAGGTAAGTGCATGTTCCCGATGCCAAGCTACTCAGCCGTACCCTAGTGCAACCGGGGGGGTGGGGGAAGCGGCTACGGAAACCGGCTCATCTCTCCTGCCCTCGCAGACAGGCTTTTCCAGTGGAAAAGGGCAGAAAATAATTGCAGGTGACCTTGAACTGACTTGCTATCTTTTCACACAGTCAAAGAACACACTGCCAACAGCTGCTCTCAAAGCGTTCGAAATACCCCCTGGACCAGCCAACACACTGAACTACCTGTAGAACTGCTTTTTATAATAAAAGAAAATTATCACTAGGAAAATTAAAACAACGGATTTTCAGCCTAAATACACAAACGATAACTTCATAGTAACATTTCAACACCATCTTCCCTTACCAGCCCACAGACCCGACAGACTTGCTGCTCTGGTTGACAGTAAGGGCCCCCAGTTAACTGCAGCGGTATCCTACAATTCCACATTTACCAATTTAACTTTCTATACCACATTTCTCCTTTAGGGCTTTGGAAATTATAGCAATGGCAGGACTGCAACAGAGCACTTCACAAAAGTGACAATCTCAGCAGACTGTTCCCTTCCGCTATCCTATTTTCTGAATAAAACCATGACTGTAGGGACACACTCCATTAAGTTTTACAAAGAATAACTGCGAAGATTCCTTTGATCTGTGAATGAAGACAAAAAAGTTACCCAAGACTAGCAAATAAAGGGAATTTTACAGGGAAGCAAGACTGCTCAGTGCTTCACGGTGAAACATTTGATCAACCTTCAAAATCAGGTGCCTTTGAAGTAGGATGCAGGACAGTTTTCCAATGCCAAAATCTGCTGTTCAGTGCTAAGAAATGGAAAGAGCTGTGTATTCCTCATAGGAGGGAGAATTCAACAAGCGTACAACTTTAAGTTACAGTACACACACACGGATATATATAATGCACATACTTGGAGAACTGTAATACACACCAGCTGTTCGGACATATCCGTATTTTATATAGCAAGACCTTCTTAAGTTAATCCATGTGTGTGGGGGGGGGGGGAACAAACACACACACACAGGCCTCAGCGGACCGTGATGCAGCAGACATGACAACACATGCACATTAATACTGTTCTTTGTCAACATCATTCTTTTTGTCTATTCTAACAGGCAATGGGAAAATTTAACAAGGAAAACAGAGTTTATAGAATTTCTCTTTTGGAAGTTATCCATGTCTGAAATCTCACTACCTGATATACTTCAGCAGAAAGTGCAGTTAACTAGCTTTAGAAATAATGAAATTCCTCTTCATGGAAGAGTGAAATTTATTCTGCACTGATTTATCTTACAGTTGTAATTCATGAAATCCAAAATCCCAGTTATTTGCTTTTTGAGAGACTTTTGACTATGTGACTAATCTTATTAAAAATAAGATCCAGGGAAAGCATGTGTGCCCCAAAATGCGCTTTCCCAAACAATCTAGTAAAAGTAAAAAAAAGATGTTACCCCCCCCACACACACACACACCCTGCTAACCTGGCTGCCATACGTTATGTTTTAATCATGTAATACTAGAGTATATTCTTCCAACTAGAGAGAAAGAGTAAAATTTCATGACTATTCTGTTACTTGCTTGAAAGTAGCATTGGATTTTTTCCCCCATTTTTGCAATAAAGCAATTTCTAAAGTCCTTGTATCATGCTTATGCATTTTGATTCGGATCACCTAACCACAGTTAACATTGCTGTTTTGTATATTCTTTGCACTTGCAATCATTCAGTATGTTTTAAGCAAGCCTCTGGTATTCAGTCAAAGCAATGTTGTTTCTTATCTAGATACTTTAAATTCTTTACTCAGAGGCTGGGAAAGTAAGAGGTCTCCTCGGACAAATTACATAGATTATTACCTAATATTTGCTGCGTACGAAGAGAACACATTGTTTTTCCTACAGAAAGCAACAACTTTTACTAAAACAGCATATTTGACTGTAATTACTCAACACTAGTAAAGCATGAAAGTTCATCAGTCCATACAGATAGTTTTATATTGATATACTAAAAATCAAGGCAGAAAATACAAATTTCATTTATTTGAAAGGACTTTCAACAAAAAGTCATTCTGATAAATAGGTTTGTCATTTTGAGAAAACAAATACATTCAGCTAAATCTTCCAGACTAATTTTTAGCCTATGGCAAAAGCACTCAAAATATTTTCCATATAAAAGGCAATAAGGGCTGATGGACATCTGAAATGTTCCTGTGGCAACGAAACTGTTTTTAATGACACAAAAAGGTGAAATGTGTATAACCCCGTATTCTCCAGTGCTTCTCAGAACTGTGCCCAAACAACAAGCACAGAGACTTCCAAATTCCAACAGACTATAAAATCCCAAATCCAAGAAGCTGAATGTTTTCCAGTGCTTCACTGGACAAAACAGGATTCTGGGGAGCCATAAGAGAATAATACTCTCTCCTGCCACCAAAGACAGCAAACGGCTCGTGAGAACATGCACAACTTGCAAGGAAATAACTTCTCAGAATTTGCAATATAGTGATAATGGATAGCGACGGATTAAACTACACAGCTCTTGACGAAAAAATGCCTGGAAAAAAGTACACCTTTTATTACACACACACGGTCTGTTTTCTTTTACCAAGGGCTAGAGACGAGCGAAGCCGCGGYGCTGCCCTATCGCCCCGCTTGCGCCGCGGCGCCTGTAACAGAGCTCACGGCCGTTCCTGCGGCCCAGGCCGCGCTATCCCGCTGGAGACGCACACGGGGATTGCATGCCCGCCCTTCAGACCGTCCAGCTCCTCTCCGAGGCCGATGCCCGCCGGGACAGCGGGATGCCACCCGACCCCRCCGCCTGCCGCGACGGCGCGTTCCCGCGCGTGGGCGCGCATCTCACTGGGGCTTCGCATCCTACTGCGGCGACCGGGAAGGGGGAGAAGAGCTCAGAGAAAACAACACTAACTTCTGCCCCACGGAAGGGAACCAATTTTAAATAATTTCCCCGCGTACTGTTTAAAACCGATTCCCTTCTCTTCGAATAGCAGAGCACACCACAGAAGAGAAGGTCAATGGCTTTTAATAAAAAGAAAATTCTTGTCCCAGATGCTTGTATCTGAACCACTGCACATTTATTACATAATCCCTTTGGTGCTTCATTTTTTCCACGTGTCGGTATTACTATTTTTGTTGTTTTGTTTTATGGTGTAACTACAAAGCTTTTAAAGTTAAAAAGAAATGTCCTGGCAAAACAAGCCACTATTCATACACAATGTAAAACATGGCTGYGCTGAAGCTACATACCATGCACTTGTATTTTATTTTTTTATTTTTTTAAGTTATGGGTAGTTCAGTAAYGAAACAACTGCAGGCGCAATTACAAATATTTAAAATACAAGATATAAAYCAGCAAGTCGCTGAATCATATTGCAAACTGAAATATTTATGAGCAGAAAGAGCAGCATAAAGCATTATTTTAAACAAGTGTATTTTTCTCTATAAATTTTTTAAGTTTTAGAATAGAGGTCTGACCATGAAGAAAGCAGAATGAGGTTGACACTGGGTGCAGGGAGAAACGTCCCACCCACCCCTCACCGGATTCAAGGGGAGCAGACAGTAAATGGGACAGTGTAATTTTTCTGACTGCACCTTTGCGGCACAGGCGCCGGCAGCTGCTCAAGTGCAGCTCTTTCAGAGCACTTCGCATACGGAGAGAAGACGCTGCCAGCGCAGCGTGATCTGCGATTCGCCAGGAGCCTGCCAAGCTGCAGGGAGGAGAAGGGAAACGGGTCTATACTGCAGGTTTTACCTAGCTTTGCAGACGGGCTGCTAGGCAGCTCCGCGGTCCCGGAGGCTTCCTGCGGAAGTACACAACCACACACGGATTTGGGGGGGTTTAACCTCACAGAGCTTAAACCACAAGTCAATGAACATTAACTCAGCTGTGAGTTAGAGACCTAGGGTGCAAATGGTGTAAATTAAAAGGAAAAAAATAAGACTTCATTGCATATTAAAGCTTTTTAAAGTTCCTCTGTGCTATAGCTAAGGCATGGTATAAAAGTTCTTTTAACCTCTAACAGTGCTCTAATTTTAATGTACAGCTCTTCCTGCATACTTATGTCTGCCCCATTGCTTCTACCAGATATAATTTGCTGACACTAGTTAACATTTACCTCTTCAGTCATCATATTTCAATAATTTTAAAGCATGGATGCTCCTATTAATCTTAAAATATTTTTCTATCAAATTTTCTAAGAGTTTCAAATGTTCAATTAAAGTGTCTGAGGCTACTTTATTCACTTGGGGATTTCCTTAATAATTYTGAGACCATAAGTCCTTTTAACAATACATCTGAATAAAATAACTGGTTTCAAAAAATTATGATGTTACTTAGYATCTTTTTGTTCTAAAAAGGATAAACTGGATCTGAAAAAAATAAAAGGAAGAACAGGCAATGCAAGTCCTTTATGGTCATTCTCGGCAATGCAAAGCATCCTTTTGGAAAGCCGGCTTACAGGGGCTCCTGTTTCCAAATTTCCCCCTCACTTAAGCAAATATAACTTACAAGGCAGTGATGTGAACACAACCAAGGATACAGCTTCACAAAGAACTTCTGCATATCCAAAATAAAAAAATACTGTTTTTTTTTTTAATAGATCTACTAAAGCCTCGTGGGGGAAAAAAAAAATCAGTCAGGAATTAAACAGTTTTAAACAATTTTACATTTCTGTGCATTATATTGCTAATGATTTCTGTATGATAAGAGAATAATTGTTAACCAGTTACTTGGAATTAGAGCAGAACACCTAAGATTCAAAACCTGAAGTACACTGTGCATGTACACACAGTGCAYGTACACTTAAGAATAGCAGCAGAAAGAAAGGGGAAAATCTGCTAAAGATTTAGGCCCTTATTTAGCCTTTACAGAAATGGGTATCTTTCAACTACAATCAATTAGGTTAAGTCTAGCTGCATTATGGAATTATTTATATGCCTGAAGCAATACAAGGAAACGCAAGAAATATGACCACATTGCAGATTTAAATACATCCCTAAAAATCAGAACAAGTTGTCCCTTCATTGCTTTGCTCCTCCATGGTTTAAAGCAAAAGGGTTYAATGCTCATTGAATATTGTTTTAGTTTTATATGGCCAACTACCATGTCTGAGCAGAGAAGTGAAATGACTGGGAAGCAACAGGAAAGAAACTGTRAATCAAAAGTCAACACTAGACAGCTATGTGTGGATTAATGCTATCCTGCTTTTAAACCTGTGGCACAAACACACAAAGAGGGTTAAGAAAATCAGCTGTAAAAAACAGTTTACATTACAGTTTACATTAGCAATTTCTTCACTAAATTACTTAAAAAGGATGCAAGCCTTGCAGTCTTTAACTCTCACAAGAATCTTTGCTTCCAAATTAACCAGAAGGCACTGGTTTTCCAYACAGAGAGAGAAAACAATTCTTGAGTTTTAAGTACAAGGTAAGGTGAAAGATAGTTTAAAATATTATGCTTTCCCAGAGGCAAGTTAAGCAGAAGTTGTAAAACAAAACCATATCATTGAACCATAGCTCCCTCTGCAATATTTTTTATTTATTTATTTTCTGTTTCTCCTCCACCCCTCCTCCCCTCTTAAATCATTCATTCTGGTTAGAGTTCCTGGAACAAATATTAACTGTTATTCCATCATGGCAGAAGCAGGTTTAATAACCAGCACAGACACTGGTCTCTAGGACAGGGAGGGCGCAAGGTAAAAAAATAAAAGTAACAACAACAGAAAAATYGCGCAGGGTTTGCACTGAATCCCAACTGCCTGCCCAGGATGGGGGGAGAAGCATCCACAAAATGAGCAGAGTATCCTCTTTTTAAAAGATCCCTTCGCAATCAAGGAGCCAGATGAGAAGGAAAGTAGAAGAGGATGTAGGAAGGAGAGGAAAACATGTGAGTTCACATGGAGAGGAGGAGCRGGAGGAGCACTGGGAAACACTGGATGATTTGAGAATCGCAGTATACACATAATATATGGAAAAGGCATTTTTGGCACTTTTAAAATATACCTGTTAGCAATAAGGGCACTTTGACAACTGTAGAAATGTAAAAACACACGATTGAGGAAACTAATGCAGCCATGAAGTACTTTAGAAGAGCCATATTAAATGCAAACTTTGAACATTACTTGTCAGTTAATACTACTCTGCACTATAAGGCAAACCTAGAAAAACGAGGGAAAGAAAGATTAAAATTATACAAACATATCTGGTACRGGATGAGTCAGAGGGGTCAAGACGACCAATCACCACCCAGAATATAGGTGCATTTTAAATAAAACCTGTGTTCAATCACTAAGAGTAAAGGGGAGGAGGGAATATCCTGGTTAATGGAAAACCCCAGTATCCATGTGAACGGGGGTACTGGGAGTCCAGGGCTGAGGGAGCTAGCACTGGCCGGATCTCGTCAGCTGCACCGCAGCACAAGCCTCGCCAGCCCCGAGATGCTACAGCCGAGTTGCCCCGGAGGGATCTGAACCAGCCCAGCATGTCTTGAGGGTTTATTGGCCAACTCCAATCTCTCTCCCTGTGCCACAGTCATTCTCCAGATCTGAAAAACCGCCTGCCAAGCAGAAGTCATATAGTGCCCAGAAGCTCAAGAGAGAAAATAATATAAAATCTAAAGTTGCAAAAACTCTTATGCATATTAAAAGAAACCTCTGAAGTGCATGCCATTGTTCACGGGGACACAACAGCAGGAAAGATGATGCTTTATCATCAGCTGAGTGACTTAATTCATATATAGAGCCACCTGCTGCAAGCCCAGAATTTTAACAAAGTAGAACTGGCCAAATAATTAACCAATTCACATAAACCTCTTCAAGTAATTCAGGTTACACTCAGAGGATGCGCTGAGCAATCTGGGGCAAACAAGGGTGAAGCAAAGCAGGATCAGCTTTCACTGCAGTCACAACCACTCCTCTGTACTTCAAAAGTTGCATCATAAGAATCACGTGGAGAATCTTACACAGAGCAGGAAATTGGAGYAGCGTTTCTCCAAGTGACAGCCAACAGCCCAGTTAGCTAGAGGTGACACCACTGGCCCGGATGTAAAACATCAGCTGAGTCACAGAAAGTCCCTTCAGAAAAGTTCTGATCCTTATTTCTGCCGAGGATTTCAGATGAAGCCGTACAACCGTGTATTACATACCCAATGCAGAGGACAGAGAAACTCTACTTTCCTGTTCCTTATATCCAACTAGTATATAGGAGGACCACTAAGGAGACAAGTGCATGAACGGAGATGTGTTCAGGAAGCAATCAACTTCCTTCTCAATCTTACCCAGCCTTGGCAGTGAGTTTTATAAAAAGTCAGTACTCGGAGATTGGGTTTCAAAGAGGAAGTTTCAGGCCATGCAAGGGTACCTCCACTTTCATTTATTAAATGAGGAAACACACACTCAAAAATAAATAAATAAATAAATAAAAATCCAAGTATTTTAGTACAAAGTAAAGAGAAGATGAATTTATAAGGCAAATGAAGTGAATATTTGTATATTACTTACGATAATCAGCATGGATCTCATCTATTTCTTTCTCTGTCTGGTCTTTTGTAAAGGTCAAGCTCTGCAGAAATCACACAAATGTTTATTTACAGAGGGAAAAAGATGATAAAGCTGCATCTTTTTAAACAAAAGGCTTAAAATTGGAAAAAGGATCAGCTGTCCATTTTTCCCCACCAGCTCTGTCTCACCCACAGACAATATATATTTAAAGTATATACATATGCCGCCTTGCTTTGCTTTCACAAAGACATCAGGAGTAAGCCTAGCCACTTCACATTATACCCAGCATGTGCATACCATAAAATACTCCCTAACACTGTGCAAACATACAACAAGAGACGCAAAATTATCATGCGTCATGGGAAAAGAACAGGAGCTATTGCTAATACCCAAGCAAAGAATTTGTTAGATAAATCCTAGAGAATTCTAGAAAGCAAAATATTCCCCACACTACCATGGAGGGTCAAAATCCTCCAATATGACCAAGGGAAACATTTCTCAAAAATTCTCATTGCAATCAAAAAAATGCTCCTACTTAAATGGTTCAGACATAGAAACATCAGCAGTATGCTAAGAACTGCCCATGACAAATGAGCAGTATGAGAAAACCATGCTGATTATAAGATGGTATACCAGTTCCAAAATGCAATCTGGGAATCCACAAATTCCCATAATAAAATGATAGGTAAACATGCTCAGTGCCCGCTCTGCAATTTCTCCCCTTCGCTTTAGAAACAAAGTGAAGTCAGCTTACGTTTTCACCAGGTTTATTAAATTCAAGCTGAACTCGAATCTTCTCATTCTTTTCCAGCTCTTTAACAATCTCTGCAACTGTTTGAAAGCACAAGAAACAGATTTCTAAAACAGGAGTCGTTAGCAGGGAATGAAACTACCGTGAGTTTAAATCAAAGGGACAAACCGCATTAGCTTTGCAACAGGCAGAACTCAGACTCGTATTGCAAGCCAGGACAAACTGAATGGTCTAACACCAGTGCCTAGCGGACCTTTGTTAATAATACAGAAAAACCACTTTACTTTGCAAGAACGAGCCGCAGCAGCGGTGCACGGGACGCGGGAACGGCAGGCCGGGTCRGGAGGCAGGGGCCTGGGCAGAGGGGCCTGGCGGAGGGGTGCAGGGTGCCTGCCCGCAGCTGGCGCTCAGCCCCTCCTGCACCGTTACTCTTTCCTTTCTATTAAACTCACGGAAAAACAGAGTCTTATTTCCTCCAAATCTTATACGAACATATTATAGTGATTCCGTGACCCACAGGCATGTCTTTTTTATGAAAGTTTCCATTTTACAAYGCATACTGAAATGGGAGATAAAATAAAACCACGCTGCTTATCGCGTTTTTACCTCCAAGGACTACATTCCAAGGCAAAACAAAACTGTCTGCAGGCTTATGTCCAAAACTCATAGTCCAAAGATGAATTACAACTTACTGTAATGGTTAAGTCGGACACCTCAGGCATAACTGGCTTTGTTAACACTTTAAATAAAACTACAGCTATGCTGGGCTCTGCTTGGTTTACTTTGACATTTACTTACTAATATGTTTCTACCCTTAATCATTTTTACAGAACCACTACATAGCTATGTGTGGTTATTAAAACAAATGCTCTCACTATAGAGTGAGGTAACCAGAGTGGGAAAATGCCTCTTAAGCTGTGAAGGAATAAAACCTATTCAAAATTGGTTTAAGCAAAATCCAGGAATTTGGCACCAAGAATAGCTTCTTCAGAAGCTCAGCTATTCTTATTTTATAGTCCCCTCAGGTTCACCGCTACCATTGGAAATGAATGTCTCCATCGCAAGTCCTAGCCCCATAACTCCTCCTTTATAAAAGGTATTGAGCCAGAGCTTCATCAAGTTTTGCATCCTTTACGGGACACTACTACTGTGAATCCATTCATTTAGCTAGCTGGGATCAACTACGCAGACAGGGATCTTGTGCTACTTAATCGCAAGCATTAAGTGAAGAAGCACTTCTGGAGAGGAGTAACACCCCGCACGTCACCATGGGGCTTCAGTTCCCRCACAGCCTGAAGGGGCGAAGGCTGCAGCCGAACCAGCCCCCGCTTCCGTGCTGGTCCGGAGCGGCCCCGCTCGTGGGACCCCCCTCGCCCCTGGGCTGCCCCGCTCCTCCCTCGGCCCCGCGTCGCTCTCGCTCAGACGCTGCTCCGCTCCCGGTGAGCCGTCGGCGTCGTAGGGTGGCCGCGTTCCTCCACCACCCGCAGCCGCTTGGTCTCCTCCCACCTCCGAGGGGCTGGGAGAGGCCCGCTCCTTGCGGGCTTTAACGTCGGCAACGCTGGGACTGAAACTCTGACACAAGTGCTGTTCTTGCACGCACAACGAGGAATTTGCTAAGCTGCTGTCATTGCAGTAAACCTGCTGAAATCAAGCACAGCCTTAGCTGCACATGCTGGCTCTCAGTACAGAGTCTTCCTGCAGTCCTAGGAAGCAATTTTTAAGGCATCTGTTTATTTTCAAAAGTGATCAGGGTGCAAACTAAGCAGCTGCACTTGGTACCTAAATCACTCAGGCACGTAACCTTTTTTGGTTCCTGCTCACGTTCTTAAAATAGGAGCAAGATGAAAAAGCAAACAGTTTTGGTTACAAGCTCGCTTTTCTCGTACACTCAGGCCCGCGAGTCAAGCCCAGAGATGGGAAGTAAGGTCAAGATTTGAAAAATCAGGAACCTAAAGTCTAACTGCTAAATTCATATTCATATTCCTCAGTCACTGACCTGATCTTTAAAAAAAGAGCACCGCATCTGGTAGTTTTGCCTGTTTCGTAAAGAAACTGAATGTGAAATTAAGCTGCRCACATGCAGCGGGTATGCTACCTTACCCATGGAGCTGCTAAACCCAGCTGTGTAAAAGGGATTTCAGCTCCCGCTTCACTACATATGACTGCCCGTGCTGGCGTGCGATCTCGCACCGTCGCCCAGGAGCTCCGCGGCCAGCGAGGCCTAACGCTCACCCAGTCCAAACCGCTTCCAAGCCCTTCAACACGCATTCAGAATTGTTAACAGCTTTTGGAAGAAAGGGTAAACTTAGGAACTTCAGAACTTAAGTCTCTGCAAACATGAGATTAACAAGATCAAACTGAGGGTGAGGTACAAGACTTATCCTCATCTATCCAGCGGGGAATGTTTTCACCCTCCAGCTCTTGCTAGCAACGGGACTGACCTATGGTAGGTCGGTCACCTAAGGCCACAAACACGCAGACAGCGAGCCATGTCCTGAACCAGCGCAGAAAACACAGTCCCGCTACATGAGAGCTTCCATGGAGAGCAGCGGCTCCGCAGCTCCCAGGAGAGCAGTGGCTGGTAGAAATTCCCTTTACAGGACTCAGTTGGCCATACRCTTCAAATCAAATAAAAAATAATGCAGCCATAAAACTGATGTCTCTCTCTCTCTCACACACACATATATATATTTGCATTGTTATTTCTATTACTTGTAGAACTGAACTGAAAGATGGCAAATGATGCATCTTTAAAAAGATGCATGTATCCAGCTTGCATAAAAAGGAATACAATGAGAACTGGGACAGTTCTCCTCTAGCCTACATGCTATTCAGAATTGAAAAACGGCTGCATCGCCTGCAAACCCAGGCAGCACAAACATCCCACTCAGACTTCATCCTTCAGGAACCAACCCTGGCTTTTTCCAAGAATTAAACCTGAGCACATGCCAACCATACACTGCTGTTTGAAGGAACTTGATACTGCAGTCACATTAGACACTAAAACGCAATCCACTTTTCACATATAACAAACTGTTTAGTGCTATATATAGTCTTGAGTTTAATTATAAAAAATTTTTGCCAAACACCTAAATTGATATAAAAAGTCCATGCAGGAAAACATTTTCTTATTCATTTATTTTACACTTAATTATCAGCTCCAAAAAAAAAAAAAAAAAAATCTAATTTTCAAATTAAATCCAATAAAAAATATATAAAAGCCTCAGTGTAAAGGAGGACAAATGCAAAAACAAAAAATAAATTAATAATCAATTCACTTACTAAGAACCTCAGGTTTTTTTGTTTGTTTGTTTTTAAACTACGTGTCTTGGAGCTTAATTTGGAGGTACCCATTAAAATGCAACGTCAATAAAACCACAACACATTTTTTGGAATAGGCTTAATAAACCAGAACATATTTTAATACAGTGGGGGTGGAAATGTGTGTTAATTAAAAAAATAATAATAATAATAAWAAACTTTTTTTTAAAATGTATATGCATGTCTTTGCCAGATACTTCCAGAGTACAGTAATACACTTCTGGCTTTCATTAAATTTCCTATTTCACATTAATCATGATTTATATAGCTCTGAAGATCAGTTCTTCCAGCTCCAGTGTTCCCAGATATTCAAGCCAGCCTTTCTCCTACTCTGAGGATAACAAAAGGAATAAACACATACGAATAGCGATGATGACGACAACTTTCCTAGAATTTATAACTTACCCGATTTGGGACTGAGAGAATCACACTGTGCATTATACATGTGCACAAATTCTTGGTGCCGTTTAATGAGCTGTTGCCGGCTGCCGTGGGTAGACAGTCCCTGCTCCTTTAGTTTCCGCCTCAAATCACGATCCGAGAGTAAGTTGTAAACAACTTTAGACATAGGCTTCCTTTTGTGACCAGAACTGCAAACAGAAGAGGAAACAAACAGGGTATTTTGGTGGGGATTTTTAACCAATACTTTTAGCAAGAAACCAAACACTGACTTTTATTTTTACAGGGTATTTCTTCCACTTCGGATAAGAAATACTTCAAAGAACCAGATCAGTCACGACCAACGCGCAACAAATTACACAGTGCAGGACACATGCAACAACAACAGGTCTAGAACACTTCTTCCATCTAACACAAAGAACATTTTAAATGTGCAGAAAACAATGGGTCAAGTCTGATTTTCTTTAGAACACTATGTGAAAACTACTCATGTAACTAGTACTGTGACAGTTTTTAATAGCTCCAGCAAAGCCTTCAGGATCGCATCAGCAAACACAGTATTAGTCTTCACTAGGATCAAGCCTATGTTCAGTCTGGATTCAAAAAAGAAGTGTGCTGAATTCCCAGATGCCTGAGACACGTGGGTTTTCCACCCAAATATTGGCTGTACCTTACCTGAACTAGTTGATGAGGTTTCAAAAGTTGTTAAACTGCAACCCAGAATGCGAATTAGAAAATTTTTCAGCTTTCTGGACAAACAACTGAGGAAGATAGTCAGGTACCTGCAAGCACATTTGTAGTTCCCATCTAGCAGAAGGATAGTTTGGTAATGCAGAAAATGGCATTAAAGAGAATTAACATCTAAAACTAAAATCTACTCCCTCATGCTGCCTTATGTCAGAAGCAGTCAACTTTCCTGGCACAGTGAGGGAAAATTTTGTAATTACAGGAAACTGCCATAGAAAATTCAAGCCATACTATAACTTTTGCCCTCTAAAATAAGCAGAACAGTCTCTTTATCTGAACCTTCCCTACCTCTCCTGCTGAAATATAACTAAAGTAGTCAACAAGGTACCAAAATCCATCTACTCCCTCGCTCACCTTCAACTTAAATAATCTCTCATTAGTTACAGAAGAACAGCACTTAGTTACAGACACTTTTCTTCCTGAAGCAAAATGAAATTAAGCTGCACTGCTCTGAATTACAGAGACGTTAACAGCTTTCTATTGTGAGGGCAAGAGACTTGAAAACTGTATTCAGCACTTTTAGCTTATCACAGTGGAAATAAATTTAAAGTTAAAAATAGACTTAAGCAATAATGGTCATTAATTAGTTTATTCCCACATAGCCCCTGTATGCACAGCTGGCAAAAAAAAATTGCTTTTCCACAATACTCTTTTTAGGATAAGAGTTTTTTCAGATTCTTTGGGGAAATATAAAAATCTCTGAATAATTAAATCTTTTGAAAGTCTGAAGAAGTTTTACATTTACTGGCATTCATCAGCAGCACGACCTAGAAGACAGGTGACAGCTTTGGGGGCAACCAGCTACACAAAAACCATTCACAACAGTTTTGAATCTTTGTATTTTCATTCATCCTAGAGAAATGCAGGGTCCTCTGTAAATATATGCTTGCTTACCTGTTATAATTCATCCTGCGGCAATTTGGGGAACTAAAGGATCAGTTCCACTGAATTACTGCTCAACTGTTAACATAGCATGCCACATGCTCCTGATTTGAGACTAAGCAGAGTTAAAATTCCTCAGAGAAGAACTATAGACATGCTGTTACCAAAACCCAAACACCACTGTCTTAAAATAAACACACTGCCAAAGCCACATTTAATGCGCAGCAGCCGATCCCTCAGCAGAAGTACTTTGCATGATACCATCTTAAGACCCAAGTAGTCCAGCTAAATAAGCAAAATTTTAAATTCTGTTAGGGACATGATCTTGACAACAAAGAAAGATCTGGCTATCATTTCTGTTCATTAAGGATAGAGGAAACACTAAAAACAACCCCAATGAAGATTAAAATGTAGCATAAGACTTCCATATTAATTTACCACTTATTAATCTTCAAAATCCTTTAACTTACAGATTTCATTCTAAGCACAACTGGGCAAAATAAGAGCTTTAACATAAAATTACTATCCAATTTAAGGCTCAGAGGACTTAGAAATACAAGCATGCAGTAAAACTGCATGCAGCAGAAGTCCTTCACAGGTCAAGTCTGATCAGTTAGAAATAATGGTCTAAGTTTACACTAGTACGTGAAAGACAGAAGTCCACAGTTCTGATGCGAATGTGGCAACCCGAACAAATTCTGAAGCAGGAGCCATAAAGTCAGTGGCATGCATTAATCTTACGAAAGCTGAGACCTTACAGAAACAATCTTTCCTGGGGGAACTTAAAAAGAACCACAGCAAGCAGAGTAAGGTGCAATTTTTATTTTTATCTTTTAACTTGACAGCTAATGAAGGAATTTTCCTTTGACCCATCTGAATCAGGGGAATGCCCCGCCCCCCCCCTTTTTTTTTTTGAAGTAACTAATCTTGGCTTCTACAGCTTTAAAACACATTTTATAGAAATTCCGGAAGTACGGATCCCTCCTCACCAAGTGAAAAGCAGGAATAAATGTTATCCGAATAGAATTTTAATGCTAGTGAGCAGAAATATGATGACAATAACGTACAGACTAGGTTTTATTACCTATTTAATGTCAAACACTTCAAAACATTATCCAGTGTTTTCTTGCAACTAAAAGCCAAAAAGCAATCCTTTTGGTGATGCACATACTTTTTGAGAAAGGAAGATTACCGCTATCATATTTATACAGTGATCTTAAAGTGATTTATATAGCAGGTAACCAAGAAACAAATACAATCCACTGTATTATAACTCATCAACTAATATTTCTTATTTCAGCAGTACAGAAAAATGGCCAGATGCACTTAAAAGTTTTGAGAGTTAAGTTTCTTACCTTCTGAGGCTGTCCTTCTTCTCTTCTCTTGTCAAGCAGCTATCTAGATGTTTGTTTATATATTGCTCCGGAATAGCAACCCCACAAACAGGGCAATCCACTGAAAGCAAAGGAGAATAATTTTACTAACATGTACGTTAAAGCAAAATCAAGTGTTTTCATGTGAATAGTATTAATTGTTGACTGAAGAAAATGAAAACCCAGACTTCCAGATTTCATTTTTTAAACATCTGGCACATCTAACTAGAGTCTTCACTCTTAGCAGTTATTTTCACTCCAGAACATTTATTCCCCTTTATATATTATATTAGAATGCATCCTGTCTTCTGYGCACAGTCAGATGGAAAGAAATCTCTAACAAATGTAGAATAATGTACATATTATATAGAAATCTAAAGATTAATATAAATGTAAAAATAAGTGCATTTCTGGGACAACTTATCTCGCTTTTGTGGTATTTCACTCCTAAATAAAGGAAGTTGTTTTATTCTAATGAGACAGTATAGCGCAAACTTTATTCATTTTAACATAATGTTCCCAGTTTATGGCTCTCAAAAGACTGTCAATATATGAGTCAGTTAACAAAACCTCACAGGAATATGGTGATCCAACCATGCCTCATACTYGTTTTTTAGAATAGCTAACTGGATTTTGTGACTTGGGCTCAGAGGCTCAAGAATGCCCTATAACGTGGTCCCACCCAAATCAGAATTCCTCTTGCATCACATTTTCAAGAAGCAAGTATAAATGCCACCTGTAAAGACTGTCAAAAACACAGTTTTAAAATGTTTGTCTTTTGCAGTTACATTCTGACAAAAACAAAAGTCTAACTTTAAATGAACAATATGAGATTAAGAGATCCTTTAACCAGCATCTTCTATATTAATATGAAGTCAATTTTAATTAAAAAAAATAACAAAAACAGGAAAAAACTTGTGAAATGTGGGAGTTTGAGAGACTGATTTACACTCATGACACTGATTTGGAATTCCTGACTCCTATCCTATTCCAGTAAGAAGTTAAAAAAAYAACAACTGGGACAATATTATTAATACAAATAGCTCTCTGCAGTCTATTGTTGTATTTGAAGTCTACATTTCAATACTTAATGCAACAGCATATAATACTTGCTAGAAAAACCTTCAGCATTGCCTCATTTTGTGACTCTGGCTTATATTGTTTGACCAACTTTTTCATTTGTTGAAATAATTTCAATGTAATACATGCTAGAGAATTTAATAAGATCATAAAATGGTGATCAAGTGCTCAAGAGTAAATGAGAGGTAAAATTTCGTATTAGTTTTAAATTAGTAATGCGAGCAAGTCTGCATAGAACTAGAGAACAGATCTTTCGGCTAAGCTGATGCTATTTTCATACRGCTACTTTCCTGGCTGTATTACATCTTTAAGCAGTATTTACCCAGCTAATGAATAGATATGAACTTCAGAGTTCCAGTCTACCAGGTTGTTAAATAAAAATTTTAAAGAATAGATAAATATGAACCAATAGCAATCAATGTTCTACTCCTATGTGGTCCACTATTTTATATTAATTTAGGTTTTTAATTGACTCAATAGGATGATGTCAAAAGAAAGAGGATTCTGTCATTTTATTATAGTTGATTAATTTATTTTGAAACATGAGAATGTCCATTTGAGCTAATCTTAACACTGTACAATTATGGAAGAATAAAGCAGATTACTTTTTTCTGGAGAGTGTATGAACAAGAATATTAACAAAACTGAAACCATGATGATTTTGATTGTGTATATACCCCTCAAATAACAAATACACTATAAAATAACTTGCTTCTGATTACTTGAGGATATGAGAGCAGAATGAACGACAATGTTGTCCGTCTAGCCATTAAGGGGAAGGAGAAGAAAAATGACTTCATTTTCTACTGAGTAACACTGTTGTGTAACCATTGTTTTTTTAGAGTTGTTACTAAAAAGAAAGGAATCTAAGAGCTGAACTCCACTTAATTGCTTGGCATCAACCCAAACTTCCTCATCAAGAATATGCTTGTAGCATAGTTCTGTCCCATGTAAGCAGTAATCTCACACAAGCATTCAGCCATCTGAATGAATCACAGTCCAGTTAAACAGGATGCACCTGAACATGTCAATACTTTAACTGGCAGATCAGAATATGGCAGAAAAATCAGATGAATGCCATATATTGACGGTTCTCTAATGCATACAGCCAATCGCTACCAAGGACTCAGGGAAAAGAACAGGACAAAACCAAAAATTAAGCAYCTCACCTTTCTTAACTAATTTCGCCACAGATGTAGAAGGTTCTTCATGATTTTTGGCACATTCAGAACTCTTTCCCGATCCCACTTCATTGTCTTTACCACAAGCCTCTGGAGGACTGCTGCAAAGGTTATGGTGGTTCTCAGTTTTGCAAACCTTCCAATCTGTTCCTGCAAGTCCATCTGCCTTTGTTGGGGTGCGAACGTTTTCCTTTGTCAAGAAACTGTCAATCACCGGTACCTCTTCTTTTTGGCCAGTTTTAACTGGCCAAGCCACAGGACTCCTAACATGGCTTTTGCCAGTTGATCGTCTGCTACAGGCCAATGGAGAAGAAATCACTGGAGTATCCACGACCAACTGGAACAGCTGCTGTCTAGGAGTATCCAGAAGGCAACACGCAGTTAGCTACATCTAATAGTACTAACTTTTTCTTTGAGAAGAAATAGGGAGACAAAACAGCTGGGAATAGGCTTTCACTTCAGTTCTTCCTCATTCTCCCCCTTGCTAGCAGGCAGGACTTGTGACTTGACTAGCCCACAGAAACCACGAGCACACTAGCTCAGCGTCACCACACTCTACAGAATCTAAGAATTATTTTCCTGATTTTCAAGCAAAATAAATTACATTGTGCAACTGTAATAAAACGAGCTTCAACACATGACACACAGTAAGGTGCAAGAGTTTTTCACCCTTACTTGAAGACCGTAGATAAACGGTTTCAAGACAGAGTACTTCACACAAGGTATATGCTGTGATAGACACTTCCCAAAACAGAAGTCCACAGAAAATATTTCCATATTCTTTCTGTCCTTCCTTACTGTTGGTCTCCTTAGTCAGCTGCTCACTGCCCACCCAGCAGAAAAAATCCCTCTAAAACAATAACTGAATGCCTGTCAGCTCCTGAAATTTGGTGTCAGCCAGCCTGGACTATGTGTGTTACACGCTTCATTGACGATCAGCTGGTCTTTCAATATGCATCATTAAACACACCTGAGAAGTAGATTTTCTTAGACATAAGGTAAATTTCCACACAGCAAATTGCAAACACACTGCAGTAAAAGCAGCTCTTCTACATTATCTAAATATACTGGGGAATTTAAAACATGGAACAAACTTGTTAACCTGTCTTCTATCTGCCTCCCCCTAATTTTAGTACTTCAGAAYGATGGTCATGCCAAATAGTGCGAGCTCTCCATTTTTTCCCCTCATATAAATTATGGGGAAACATAGCCACCCTTTTGAACAGCCCCCTTCAGTCCCCACCAGAACGCACACTGCTTAGGCCCACACGCTCTTCCCTCCCCTCGCACTTCCCACCCTCCTCAAGGCCAGCCAATGGCAAGCGGACGCGAGTTAAACAGAAGTCTCTTTCCAAAGAGATAAACTTTTATCAGTAGAAACTTGGTGGAAGCAGAAGGTTCATTCTTCTGTCTCACTTTCATTAGTGCTTTTAACTTTGAGCCAACACATAGAACTATGAAGTCCGTTGTCCTGCTCAGGCAACTGAAAGCTACCAAAGAGCCCAAAGACTTTAAAGACATGTTTTATTCCTACCCTCCTGTGGGTTTTTGCAGAGTCCTGTTTATTTTGCCACATATTTTACACAAATCCATCTAAAATAAAGTAAGCCAAAGACTGCAGTCTTGGCATGGAGACTGCATAGCAATGCAGCTGTCTAGACTGTCCGCATACCTTGTGGTTCACTTTCACTCCTGTATCATCATAGGCAGAGGGAAGGTTTTCCCAACCAGTGCCAACGATGGACGAACCACATATGTTCCAAGCTTATCCACTGCTTCTCTGACAAGAATCCTCAAGATCCTGAGGGCCACATTCAAGTCCATATATCCACATTCACATCAGCCAGCAGAAGTACACGTGCAGGCATTAAACCGCTCCCCTTTAATTCACTGCTCTACCATCCCTTGGCAACCTGCATATGCTTCTCTTACCCTCTCGTCACCTGTCAAGCTCTCCAAACATGCAGAGCCTGCCCAGCTGTTTCATTAACTTTGTCCCTGGCTTGCTACAGTTCCCATAACCACCACCTGCCAAGCCTTGGCTGCTGCATGGTCAGAAATCCTACCAAAAAAAGAAGCAATTCTGAAAGAGTTTTGCCATGTACAAACTCTGACAAACTGGAATAGCTTACAAAAAATGGAACATTTTAAAGGAAAAGCACTAACAGTAATGAATGGAGGAAACAGGTTCACCTCTTGAGATATTCTGTCTCCACATGCTAACAGTGCGGAGGGGAGGAGATCTCCCCCTCACTTCTCTTTACAGCAGGATAAGAAGAGAGCGGGGCAAGAACAGGGACAGATTTTGAGGATGCTGGAGAGTCCCAGAGGCTCCACAGCAAGAGGCATGCTATACCTCGCGCACATCTCGCCGTGCCTCCACCCCGTAAATCTGAAATTGTGTGACTCACGCTGCAGCAGCTCCAAAGCAGCCGGCCCAAAGCTTGACATTCAAAGCAGAGAGCAATGAAGGTGATGCTAACTTCTAGGAGGCAAGCCCCTCCTTGTGCTGCTGCTTACACCTGCACAAAACGTGGGCGTTCCTCAGACACATTTGCAACACTGCTAACACTGCAAAGTCCTTATTCTTCCATTTCAGAATACTTCAACTGTTTCAAGCACCGGGTACCTTCAATACCTTTTTACTACTCCCACTGTTTAATAGCGCAGACTATTTTAAAGCCTTGACTTTACTGTTCTGACTGTGATGCCATTCATGCCATCTGTGGTGACAAAGCATGMGAAACAAGAACAGCCATGGGATTTGTTTCATTTCTGCCCCTCCTTCAAGCCCCAAAACCATACGACTTCCCAATATGTGACAATATGACCTCCCTGCTCTACTATACATACAGCACAAGATACCTGATCAGAACATCAGTTACTTGTTTTGAGACAAAACATGCTTCACAAATGCAATGAGTTGAAGAGAACGCGGCCTCAGTGGTACATTACAGAGCAGTGAGAATGCACCATTCCCCCAACATTTGCGAACAGAAAGGATTGCCCCTCGGACATGCAGGGACAGCTCAGGGACAGCCAGCCTATCTCCTGAACTGGGTCCCCGTACGAACGCAAGGGTGTTTACAAGAGCAGCAGGCACACAGGGGAGAGCAAACACCGACTAGCTGGGCACTGAACAGGGTAAAGCTAAACTGTGGGCCAACTTCAGGGGAAGAGCACAAGAAGGGGGAGAAGGAGGGCTGGAAATTTTAAAGTGTGGTTCAGCAGTTGGCTGGGGAGGCTAGCATAAATGGCTGCATTGCTCCACGCAGGGAGGATGGGAAAGCTCCCAGCAGGAAAAAAGTGTTTACAAAGTCTATAACTCAGAAAGAGGAAATACTGGTTGAAATAATTTGGATTACTATTCCTTTTCTGCAAAAAGAGCAACAGGAGACTGTGGGCGATGCATTTACAGAACATGCAGAGTGCCATAAAATTATTTCTTACAGCTCTTTCATGAAGACACAAAGCCCATAATAAGTCTGAAGTGTAGCTATGCTCTAAGATTTACAACTGAAGACATTCTAGTGTTGGGTGACTACTTAGGAAACCTATCAGTCTTTTAAGGTAAAGATTTGTCATGTCTGGGGGGGAAAAAAAAATCCTAATTAAGAACTTTCTGTATGTATGTATTTGCTTTTAAAAGACAGATATGTCACTGCATGCCCAGACGATTATACTAGTTTATAATGGGCTCACGGTGAATAAACAGAACAATCAGCTCAGCACACTAACGTTTTGCTGTGGCTATGTGCAAGCTAGACTCAGAAGCCTGATTTAGAGTTTGATTTTACTGGATTACAGGAAGAAATTGATATTTGTCAGTGGCAAGTTACATTAGTCCCAAGACGCTCTGAACTTCTACAGTACAAACAACAGCAATTAAGTGTGGCAGGAAAACTATGTTTTCTTGTCTGCTCATGCCTAGATAAGGACTGGAAGTTTTTAAGGAGGTTAATTCCACGACTGACACAAATACAGAGTGGTCTAGCTACTGTTGTCATAGGATCAACTACACGGGAATTTAAAGAGCTTATTGAAGGGGAACCTAAACAGTGCCTTTATGCAGACATGTCCCACTTCTGCTTCTTGTTTGCTGTTTACAAGGGGTATATTTCATCCTAAAGCATCAGGAAGTTCRGACAGAATACGCCTGTGCCTGGCCCTCAGCAGCAAGGACTGGCAGATAAAAGAACCCAATTTTATTGCAGATAAATACACTGTATTCCTCAACTCAAAGGTAACAAGCTACAGCCCCAGAAGATATGTCACCTCAAATGGCTGTACTTCGCAGTGAGGTTCAAAAGCAAATCGGTTAGTTGCCTTTTATTCCTAAAATGCTTAGGCAAAATTTAATCCTGTATGAAAGGATAAACTTCTGAACTCAGGGAAGGTTGTTCTGGAGGTCACAAGGTGGACTACCCAAATATAAGATCATCCCACTTCAAATACAACTAGTTAATATTTGTACAAGGGCAGCCAAAATGCTGAAATTTCCATTTGGAAAATTTCTCTTTCTGTAATAACAATTATCTCAATAAAATATGTCCTGTGTATATAGAGACACAAAAACTGGAAAAAACAATAAAAATAAAACCTATCCTAACAATAAACTGATAATAAAGGGTGTTGTAATTACACCACCGATCTATAAGTAATCTTAGAGCTATTTCTCACATTGGAGGATAAAGACTTATGAAGAGACTTTCTGAAGAGATTTGATTTTGGAACAGAATCAATGGAAAGAACTAGGACAAGCACATGTTAGCTGGTTTGCCAGAACACAAACACACATTAAATCTCTCTATGCTTCTTCGGTGGGAAAATGCAGAAAAAGCTAGTACTAAATTCAAAGAGGAGAGAAAAGTCTCAGGCTGGATTTTCCCAGACTCCGGCGCGTTGGGAGAGCACGCGGCAGCTTCACTTAGCTTTGTGATGACATCTAGCGGCTCCGCATGTGCACCAAACCGGAGCCCAAACACATTACCGCGGTGCAAGACCCTAAGCACGTCTGGCTAAGGTAGCACGGTCCCATCCATCTGCCTTCTCTCAGGCCATCTGATGTTCCCTTTATTAACTGCCACTTCCCCTCCTGCATACCAAACCCGAGTTACTCAAAGTTCTTCGCCACAGGAATCCCGAGAGCTGCTTTTCAAGTGATTTTGACAAGCACAATTACACTTGAAGATTCATTCATCATTCCAGACACAAAGACACAAAGGCCAAGAGAAAGCATGCGATTAATGGAGAAATTCACTGTCTACCATCACCAGGTTATAAGGCTTAGTTAGAAACTAATTCTATTGGTAGACACGAGGCCAAAATATTTTAAAAGACTCTGCATTTTGCATGCAATTTTTSAACAATTAACTTTTACCTAGATTACATGCCCTCATGAAGTTAACACAAAGTACTATCCACTCTGAAAGGTTTTAGCAGATAGTTTTACCTTCCTGGCACAAAAGTGATAATCGCCTCCTAGCTAAGGAACCTCAGTTTAAGAGCATGAGTGTCCTTTAAAGGCTGAATGAGGAACCAACAAGATACTAGTATGTCCTAACATTCATCGTTATAACCGCTGCCCGAATCTTCCCTTCTGACCCATCCTCTTTAAAAGCTAGCCTGGATTAGGGCAGGGAGTTATTGCTCTTCTAGTTTGACTGTAAACGTAGAGTCACCTTAGTACTCTGTATATGGCATATTTTCTCTACCAGGCATGCTTTAATAGAGGTATCAAAATTTTGCAAGTTTTCTTCTTCAGATTTGCAAGACTTGCAGAGAAATTTTCAGTGTGCTTATCGTCAAGATCCTGGTTCCCATTTTACGGTAAGTTCGCATCTCGCTTGCCCAAGGAACTGAGGAAGAGAAAGTAGGCAGTAAAATAATGCTTCTGCGTAAATGCATTTAGGGGAAGGAGGGCAGATGTCATTCTCCCTAGGAAAAGCTCACACAGGACAGTTCTACAGGTACTGAAGGACAATTTCTCTCCTTAAATTTCCTTCTGCAGTTCTCCTGGAAGTTTATCAGTGTATTAGAAATGACAATACCTGCTCTCAGAGCACTGTGAGAGTGGATGTGTTTCTTCCTGTGACTCACTAGCTGACAAGTAACTCTGATCAGGAAACTAAGATATAACCTTGAAAGTAAAAACACATTTTTCTTCCCTGTTTATTAATAAAATTAAAAAATAAATAAATAAAAGATCATTTTCAGCAGCAAACAGTTTTCTATTTATGTAACTAGAATTCTAATTTCCATTTCTACATTTTTCTAATTATGCGATGCAGAAACTGATGATTTTCACCAGAATATTCTCTTTATTTACAGACAACAAAATTAATTTCAGGACAACCCCAGAAGTTTACACTTTGTACTATTTTGGAAGCCACTGTTCCCACGGCAGCTGACAAAACTCAGCGTTGCTCATGCACTCCATAACTTACTCTCATGACCTGCGGAAAGATGGTTCTGCACCCATTACAGTAGCCTATGGGCTGTAATTGGCCTAATTGGCCCAACAGGGCAACGCACGTCCTTAGCACATTCGGTGCTCAGGATATTTGTGTGTACTTGAACACAACGCAGGCCAGTGTAAACTGAGGCCTATTCAAGCCTATTTGAAACTGCTCCCTCCACCTTTTCATACAGAATACAACATTACACAGTTCCATAACGAATGCCACAGACATCTTCACTGTTGCTGGGAATCTCGGAATCTACAACTTCCACTGGGAGGAAAGCTGGATTCGCAGCACGACAGCCGCTGAGCTAAACGGAGCACGAATTATCATGAAGGCTCCGAGTCTGCAAACACTTACAGCACAAGCCAAATGCCGAACGTCAGTACAAATGGGAGGAGCATTCAGGACTACTCAGAACGATTTCCACTCCCCTGCACACCCTGACCTTGGTGCACAGTTTTTATTTTGCTAAATGTACTAGCAACATTAACATTTTCTTTCCCTACAGGCCTGATTTAAGAAACATGTTTGCATTTTGCTGCATGCTGAAAAGATTTAAGGCCTAATTTTCATAAATGCTAAACCACCTGAGGCTCAAAGTCAAGGGAGTGAGGACTGGAGGAGCTCAGCACATTTCAAAAATCAAGCGCTGCAGTTTGAGTTTGTTCTCAAGGAGGTCCGAAAGGAAACGGAGAAGAGGAAGACACGAGGGGATAAGACAGAAGGTTTGTCCTCTACTAGCTTCTCTAGGCCAAARCCCACTAACACCCTTACAGTTTAATGACACTCAAAACGCTCCCCAGGCAGGTAACGCTCCCTCTGAACACAGGGCCACCTGCAGAGCAAATGCAACGTCAGACCAGAAGAGATCAGCAACTGAAGGTCTGTTTACAGCAGCGCTCGCCTCGCAGGTGGTCTCCTGGCTCTTCCGTGCAATTTCAGYGGCTCTCGTAGTATATCTGATTGAAAGGTTACGTGAGAGGAATTATTAAGTCCCATCTCAAATTGGGAAAATAAAGCACATCTCTTCTAGGTCCATAAGAGCATTCATGAAACTGCAAGTCTTGAGGCAGAGCAGCTTTCATTCTTGCTCTCAACACAAGTCTCCAAGAGCCTGGCATAGCACCAACTTTAAGTAGTAACTCAAGTGCATGGAATTTAAGGTAGATCTGTAAAAAATGCACATTTACAAAAACTCTATTTTCCTACCACCTCAGAACTGAAGCCATGAAAAATGAGAGGAATCTTTGGTGGCACTGAACAGCCCAGCCTCCATCCCTCATCACCGAAATTCAATGAGCTGAACATTAAAAAGTTAAAAAAACAGAAGAGGGGAAGTTATTTTCATACAGATGATAGAACTGGAAAACACCAAGCAGAAAAAGGCTTTCAAGACTTTGGAAAATTAGATACTCAAAGAAAGAGCTGATACTTTTTACAGGACTATGGTCACACCACAGAATGAAGACAGCAAAGTCAATTGCTTGTACTGGCTTCAGTTTTTCCCATTTTAATACACTTATCTCTAAACAATTTGATGGCATTTTACTTCATTAAAAATTATATTAAAAAATTCTTTGGGCAATCTAAGTGTTCTTCCAAATAAAATCTTGAACAGAAATTCTGCATCTCTCTTATCTAGAGGTTGTTTATCCCTTTTCAATTAAAATACTTTCAGAGGTCCACTTGCATACTTTATGCCGTAAGAAACCATAAAGTGAGTCTTCCTAGAGAAATACTCATATCACAGAAAATATGAGGAATTGATTGAAGCTGTTGATCAGTTAAGAACAGTATTTAATGTAGATATTCTACAAGTAATTACTTTCTCAAAACAAAGGAGTTTCTCTCTTTTTTGCCCTCAGTGGATGCCTAAGACACAAACACATTTTCAAAGCTGTTCAAGTGTTTACTAGGTTAACTGAGGACATTACAGTTTTAGGTTTATTGATCTAAATCTATGTTGAGAAGTTGATTGAACTCCAAGTCACAAGAGGAAAGATTAAACTACTCTGACTGGTAAGATTTATACTGACCCATTAAAGCAGTCAAAAATATTAACATTTAAGATTCAATATCATAATGGATCCGAGTCAGCAGTTCTTGTTCCCTAAGAAATTAGATGCTACCAAAAAAATAGTAATCCATTCATCATTAGGAAGCACTAAAAGACAGCGCAAGCTAGAATATTGGAATTGTAGAATTTCAATTCTTCAAATAAAATCAATTAAATCTAGTAGTAGTCATACAGAAGATTAGATCTTCAGCACAGAGATACTGTCAAGAAACAAAGCCATAAAATGAACTAGGCTTCCTATCACTTATGAAGCCAAGAATTTCATTGATTTCAAGCTCCAAGTTCAATTCAGAAAAAAAGGTAATAGTGTATTTGCCTCCCACAACCATAGGAATATCTGTAAAATACCTAGCAAGTCACAGAGCTGCTTCTAACCAAAAGTAAATATACCATTAATACAAGAAGTCTCATATGACTACTGCAGTAAGCATTTATCAAGTTATGCTTATTTTGTTATTCCTGTCTTTAAAAGGATGAAGAGATTGAAAATGAATCAAAACCAAACACAAAAGTAGAGAAGCAAAGCAGGTGGAAACACAATACTCCATTACTTCTCTTATCCAGGAAAACTGGTCCCTCAATAACCGCATCTTTCCCATCCAATGAGTTTGCCAAGAGAATTCCTTTGCAAGTTGAACATTATCACTAGATAAAATGTTTTTGTTCAGACAATTTCCCCTGCACACACAGGAAGGATCTAGGAAGAAAATCTTTGTTACTATTAATTTCCCTATAGAAGATAATACCGGACATGTCTGCTTGACTTCCTACACCTTGATAAGAGACTGTAACTAACATGGTAACTCACCAGAAGCAACTCTGTCCTGCAAAGATGAGGTTACATAAACTCTACGTGCCACTTTAAAGGACAGGAACCTTCAGCTGAAAAACTGTAAGATTTTAAACAAAAGTGTAAACATTCATCGTTTCACATGTTAAGTGTCTGATAAAACAAACTAGATTATCAAAAACATTCCTATACAAAACAGTTGCTTCAACAGATGTGGCAACTTGTTCTTCCTACARTGTCAGCAAATCACTTCTGGGACTTTCCAGAATTAACCCTTCCTCTTTTTTCCTGCTCCTTTTCAATCTGATGTTAGGAACCTCTTTTTCCTCTCATTTCCCACTCTCAACTACATCACTGCTTCCACTTCTAGAGTAAACCTCTATATTTCCCATTCAGCCACATTTACTTAGCCATGCACACTGCCCTTGTTCAAAACCGAATTTGTCAGAGTCCGCATTCTCATTCAGTAGTGAACTCTGAACTGAAACATCTTTAAAGCCTTCACAAATGGCAATATAATCCTTTTTTAAATCTCAACTCCTGCAACAGTGACTGTATTTTGAAATTCAACTACATTTTATCCTTTGCTCTTGCAGTAAGTCTACTCTTAAAAAAGAAGAGCAACAAAACAAGCTATTATCTCCAGTATAAATTTGTTAACATAACCACAGACTCAGTGCTGTGACAGAACGCAGCCAGCAGCTTTGGCCCTTCAGCGATCCCATCGCCTGAGCAATGGAGCCGGGGAGGCGAGGGGGGTGCAAGTACAGGCTTGAGGTTTCTCATGTGGGACACAGAGACAATTCACACTGTACAGGGAGATCAGGAGTTCATGGGGACCATTCAGGCACTTGAATGTGAATCACCCAGTGAAGCGGTCGCATCACAGCCTGGCAAACAAGCAGATCAATACTAACAGAGTCTACGCCGAAGCCGACAGGAAGCTGTCCAGCTTTCCTCCCCTCCACATGAATAGCGCGGTCACTGGAATCCAGAACCAGATTTGACAACATTTCTGTTGCACAGGAGCTTTTTCGCTCACTCCTCACCCTACTCTTCACTCTGCTCCTCTACAACAAGGCTCCTGGCTTGACTAGGAGAGAGATGAAAGTTCTTCCACTGACATGGAGCAAGTGACTGCAAACATCTGTGAAGCCGCATAAGACAACTGCAACTCCTCTGCAAAGTACCTTGAGGTATATCTGAAAGGTGTTACTGGCAAATAATAATAAAAAGACAACTTGCAGAAAACCATGAAAAAGTCCCCGTGGATAATTCAGAAGGCACTGGCTTTAAGCAGAAGAACTAAAGAAGGTAAAATTCAAGTAAATAGTTGGTTATGAGGATAAATGGAGTTCAGCAGCTAGCACGTCACAAAGATTGTGACACAGACCTTTGCATCATTTTGGATGATACCCTAGTGCCAAACATCTGCCTTAAGACATCTTGTCCAAGTTACAATGATGATCTCTACCATTTGGAGATCTGAGCCTTTTTTTTTTTTTTTAAGCTAGAAAACTCACATCCCAGCGTTTCCCACAATTTTGGTGCTTGTTTTCATTTTAGGGCCACTTTTTGTACCCAAGAATTATAACAGTAGGGTTACTATGAAAAAATTCCAGTAACAAATCTTAAGATAACACCTTTACGATGATTTCACTGATTTGTAATTATACAATTAAGTTTTCAAAACACATTACCTGGCCAGATATTCCATGCACCCTACAATTAGCACACTCTCACAGCATTTAGGCTTTGGCAAATAATAAATGATTTGATGAAGACAGTTTATTAAAATACAGATGTTAGAGTAAATATTTTTTTGTCTTCACTAGCACCAAGTCTAAGTTTTTAGCACAAAACACAAACACTGGATATGGCACAAAACAGGAATTACATCACACCCTCCCTTCTAACTGCCAAACCAGATATAGTATTCATAAAAGCACAGTATACCTTGCAGAATTAAAGCTTTTAACTAGTTCATCTAATGTCCGGTTATTTTTCAGGTCAGATTCCGAGACTGCCTATTAAAAAAAAAAAAAGGCAAAAAAAAAGTCAAACACAGCAAAACAGTAAGTAAACATAAAATGTTTTTCTTGGATATGTACTTCAACCTCCACCACCCTGAATTGATAGCTGAATGAAGATGCATAAAGTTTAAGCATTTTTTCTGGAAAAATATGTCACACTAAAACACCTGCCWGCTGACTCTTAGGCAATAGGTAAAAACAAAGCATAAATCTAAAGCTATAAAATCCAGTATACCTAGTCTCTAACAATGCTTTTTTATAGCCGACTTCAAACTACTTTGAAAACCAAAACAAGAATACCATGAACGTGGTAAGAACTTTAAGCAACAAGGAATGAAAACACATGAAGGGAAGTGTTATCTTTTGAATGCTTATGGAATAAAAACATAAATTTTAAGGTGGCTTTCTGCATTCAATTCATTCTGTTTACAGAATTCATGATTTTTATCTCTCTTGCTGTTTCTCTTTGCTCTTCTTTTGTCATTCCAGAGCTTTTATTACTCTTGTTCCATTCTTGCTTCTTACTCCATCAATCTCTGGGATTTTTGAGAAGGCAGTAGTAAAATGTACTCTCCAGAAATGTACACCAAGAAGCCTGCATTTGTCTGAATGTTTAAAAATCTGTTTTCCAGTCTCCAAAAATCTACTCTGATTCATGCTTTAGAAATATGGAAGAAAATTAATTCTATTTTGCCAATACTCTTGAAGTACTGTCCATTGTTTTTAGGCAGCCTACCATTCTGAGAAGTTCAATAAAACCCAGGTGGCTTACGATGAAAAGCTAGCTTAGGGCCTAGAACAAATTGCATTCTATACTCTTTAGTGAGAAAAGACCTTCAAGTCAGATCATAACAACCACCTACCTGCAGCAGAGCAGATGAAACCTGCCACCAGTGCTTTCCAAAATGAATAATATATTTAACCTAATTTTCATAGCAAATACCTCCTTCCCCTGCTGTGCAACATACTTCTCTTTATAGTCAGTGAGCTGTATAACTAGGTATACTGGTATATCCGGTGGTCTCTAGACACTGCTAAGGATTCCTTGAAAGATGGAGAGGAGCAAACCTACTGTCAATAGGCCTGAATACACTTCAGTTGTGTCTATTAGAAGAGGCTAAGAAAAACCCTACTATTGTGTGATATTCCTTTTGCAATATAAGCAGTAGATATAATAAGCTCCTGTTCACAGAACAAAAATATAGAAGAATAATGTAACTTTCCAAATTGTCCTGTAGGCATCCAATTTCTGTCCAATTATCCCCAGTGATCACATAGGAGAAAACACTATAGTAACAAAAATAGGCAGTTAAAAACATTAGGGTTATCACTCTTGCAGTACATTACGTTCACAACTGATTTCTTTCAAAACAAACTTTTTCAAATTCCCTTCTATCTCACGCATTCAATTCAAAATACATGGGTGAGGGGGCAACACACAGGTTTGTATTGGCCATATACATGTACTCAAAAGTTTTTTCGCTCATCTTAAACTCTAGACCAAATTCAACCCAATGGCAAGTTTTTAAAAACAGCCATAATTTGAGTGCCAGTGTGCCCTCCTGTGAAATCCTCAAAAATTAGGTGCCTACAATGTCATTTGATTTCAGAAACTGTTGCTGTTACGTGCCTTTGAAAACTCAGGCCATTCAATCATGGAAAATTTAAGTGCTTACATTTCAGCACTAAATGTTTTAAATGCTGGCTTATATGAAAAAAACAAGAGGCAGTTCTACATGTTTTGAGACAGAGTTTACACACAGCTCTGAGCCAAAACCCAATTTTGATTCTCCCTCTACTTTGTCTGCCTATGGTGACAGAACAGTAGCTCTGAGAGCAGAATTTCAATTGTAAGAGCATCACACCTGGCGCAAACAGACATTTTTTCCCCACTGAAAGGAAAAGTGGTAAGGTATGATGAGAATTAATTATTTAGCATAGTCCAAAGCGAAAACATCTTGAGATTTGCCAAAAATAAACAACAAACATGGGACAAACAAAACACTTACCACACAGCATGTTGGACACTGAGTTTTGTAGGACAAAAACTTGCGTATACAAAGTGAACAATCTGGAAAAAGGAAATATATAATTTTCAACAGGCATTCTTCCAAATGCAGTTCAACACAATGCTTGTTAGCATATTTTCTCTTTCTACAATATATGCAAACTATTCCACAATACATGAATATTGAATTTTTTTTTTTTTTTTTTTTAAACTACAAGACTGATCTTAATTCTGTGGAAAAACAGTATCTTATACAAGCATTTTTCAACACCTAATCTCGGTCTCTCTGTTAAAGGCAGATGTCCATTTTCCTTTCATTAATCCAAGGCTAGAAGATCTTGGCCTGCTACTACGGCTAGAAGGGGAAGAGGTGCCTTGGTCTACAGCAGTGGAGTTCACTGCCCCAGTCCCCTCCCTTTCACTGACATGGACTAACATTGTCAGATCACTTTCATTTTCCTGCACAGCCCCAGACAAACGCTCCACCCCCACTTTATCCCAGATGTTTCTTTCCCTTTACAAAGCTATCAACCTATTATTGAGGAAAAAAGCTAAAGAAGATGGACAGCAGCACTGGAATGCTAATGCAGATATGGCTCAAATGCTTCCCAGTAGAAGCCAGTCATATCATCATCACAGGAGGCTTCAATAGCTTCCTTATTGAAATACACCCTAAATTTCATTTTGTCTCAGGAAACTGCTGAGAATTCCTTATTTTACTTTCGGTACTTATTTATGAGCTTTTATAACCACTTCAACATATTAAGAAATGAAAGTTTCAGTACTCTGCAGCAAAACAGACRTTCACTTACTAGTTCTTTATTGTTCAGAGTTTCAGCACTTATGCACTTTAAGTGCTATAACTAATCAACAGTCGCCTAAGCAGATATATTTCAAAAACCCTCTCTGAAGAAGTCTGAGAAGAAGCAGGAGCATTAATACACTAATTCAACAGTTACATCTGCAAATCCATCCAAATGCTCAAGAATTGCATTATATAATATGATGTGATATGGGGGAAATCCATATAAAAGAGAAATAATCTTTAACTGTATGAATATGAATCAACTTAACAGATCTGGGCTGCCAACATTTGACAACCACTCATCTTCAGTAAGCAATGGGATTGATTTATGTTTGCAGCCATCACTGCTCACACTGGTGAAGCACAGTCAGGGATAATAAATCACATCAGCTCTTAGTCTTAAGATTTGTGTATACGGCTCCCTCTGGGCATGTGCAGAGTAGACAAAGGCCTTACAATTCCCTGTCCCAGATCCCTTCTTTCCCACTCAACTCTTCTTCCTATGGGAGAAACAGCCCAGCCACAGCCAGGTCTCAGCCTGTTGTTCTTGGGGCAGCAGAATCTCTGGCTACTATAGACTCTGCGTGTACATCAGGAATTAAGTGGTGCCACAAAGCTCACTTTCATCTGCACTGACACACCAAACCCATCTGTAAAACTGAATCCACGAAACTAATTATAACGCTTGGCTACAGCCACTGTATTTCAGTATACAGAAAGRAAGAGAATCCCAAAATATTAATTTAATCTGAGAAACAGCACTGGATGCTTAAATGAAAATGACAGAGTAGAAACATACAAAGCATCGCCAGCAAAAAATCCACTCTAAGTTTATACTGGGAGGAGCAAGGCGGAGAGAACAAAGAGGAATAAACCAAGCTTGGCCCCAGGACATTACAAACCTCTGTAATGAGCAGGAAGAGTCAGCGATGCCACAATTTACACACCACACATCTAGAACTCTAAGTGAACAGGCAACTCTGAAACCTGCTTAGCTAGAAACAAACCGGCAAGTTCAACCAAGATTTTATAGAAGGAGAAATCCTGAATGACAGAAAATAGCTCCCTGCAAGAGCTATAGACATTTCTCTATGTGTAAGTCAAACAGACGGACGTTCCTCTGCCCGCTTTTCAAGCCACCGTGTGCACAGGTCAAGACTGCACCGCCGCACTCGTGCTGAGCCGTGCTTGGATGAAGGCTCCGACTTGGGAACGCTGCTGATTCACAGGGGGCTGGTGCGGTCGGTGACTCTTCCCAGGGCCCGGCTCAGTCCCTTGCTGGAGGTTACCATCCTGGCAGCAGCAGACATCCCTCAGCCACTGCATGACACAGTCACTGGTTCGTTTAAGCTGTTTAGATCCCTCAGGAGAGGCAGCACATTTTAATACTCCCGCTACAAGTGGTAACAACCACCAGGCAATGAGAAGCACATCTGATGGCAAAACCTCTTAAACCACCTCAGCATAAATTGATTCAGCTTGTGAGATGAGTTCTAGGATAGAAACCAGAAAGGCAGGGCATACTCGCTCATGCAAGGGGCCAGACAACTACAGCTTTACAGGTCTGAAGCAGCCACTCCTTGCTAGGACGGAAATTCAGATCTGACTGCCCCAGTCTACGCCATATTAATGATTCAAATCCAGTCATACCTGCCTGAAAGTATATGAAGTCTCAGGGTCACAGTTCACCTTCACCCTGGACAGATGTCCATATTATAAGAGACATTCATCTTCAGATCCTTTTGTTATGTGAAAGAGATAAGAATGGCACATCTACTCTGTCACTAAAGAAACAATCTGGAGCACAGCAAGAATTTATCGACTGCTGTCAACAGAACTATTAAATGCTACCAGTCATCCAAGAACAAGCAAAGGGAGAGGAATTTTAAATGGCTATGGATGCAAACAGATTACAGAGATGGCTAGAACTGCAATAGATCACTAAAAATAAAAAAATAAAAAAAAAAAATCCTGAAAGCAAATGCAAATGTATTTCATCTTCTTCTGTGTGTAAGTAACCACTTATTTAATGGAAGAGGGCTTTTTTCCCTACAGTTGTTCAATTTCAGTGTACTGAAGAGATTACACAGATATAACTGAGTGGGAAATACTTTTAAAAAATCCTGATTTATAGTAGAAAACTTAGGCTTGCTGCAAGTTGGGAGGAAAAAAAATCAAATTGTATTTCACAGATTACATATAAGGGAGACATTCTTATTCATTTAAGGGCCTTTGAACTGAGCTGTGTCACAGGCAGGCTAGTAACACCAGGTACTGTAAAGAATTTTCAGTGTTTTTTCCACTTTTTTCAGTTGCTTATAATTTTGCCAAGCTAAACAAAATCTCATTGCCAAACTACGGGTAAGACAGTGTTTCGTTCAGAAACTGCGATAATCACAAGCATTTATTTTAATGCGAGAAAAGGCAATGTACTCTCCCCTAATCTGACTTCCAGTAAACCATTTTGTTACCACCTTCCAATAGATTTCAGCCCAAGGCAGACAGTGTGGCATGGAAAATTCTAGCTCATAATACTCACTGCTCTCTGCCCTACAGCTTTGAGTTTTGCTTCTACCTCAAGATTTTATGAAAGACATTTAAATGAATGATTTTAGGAACAGATGGAATTTAAGTTAATCCAGACAATAGGTATTTGTATCATCAGAACAGAGGTTGCACCCAAACTGCACGTGGAAAAGCTGGTGGCCACTTCACAACTCTCATCCAAAAGAAGTCCTCTGCAACATCGCACAGGCAAACTGCTTTGCTGACTAAACTGTGGAGTAGAACTACTACACATTTTGTAAAGGAAATTAAGGATCAATAGCCTCACTGCACTCCAATAAATAATAAGTGGTCAAATGATGACTTGTCTATGAAACCATAAAGGAGAAAATTTACAAAGACATTCTTCAGTGGCTTTCTGTCACACAGATAAGGTGCAAGAGGATTTTGTTAACCCATAATAAAAAACCACAAGGCCATTCTCCAGTCCTATGTTTTCTAGAAAAGATATATGAGGACAGAACTATCCAATCAATATTCTATACATCTTCTTTGGCCTTCCCTTTTTGCCCTAATCTGTCAACTGAATGACAAAGTAGAGTCATAAGGCCAAGATACACTACTATCACAGCCACTTCTATACTCCTTGGAATAAGTGGGAAGGTGCAAATCAAATGAAATACAACCTTAATTCTGAATTCCACAAAGATAGTGGGAAAAATAAATTCATTACRCATCTAGCGACTTGCCGCAAAATGATTACCTTGACTCCTATTTTAGGACCATTCAAAAGTCTAATTTTTATTAAAACTCAGTTGCAAACACCCAAGTCAATACAGATGTTTTGGGGATCTTCCATTAAACTACAGTGTTAATCATGGGGCAGCAGGCATAGATTTACAATGAAAAGGAAATAACAGTTCCATGTTCACCTCCATCAACAAAAAATAATAGGAAACTACAAGACATAGTAGGACAAAATGAGTCAAGCAACAGCAAGAAATGTACACAGTACTTTCAGTACTAGAAGTAATCACACTTCCTTAAATCGTACTTACAGTTATGCGAGCACTGCGGAATGATCATTGCAATATTGAAGTAATCAAAACATATCCCACAGCGCAACAAGTCATCCACCGCCTGGAAGGGAAAACCAGAGGTCACCTAAAGGATGGCTGCAAGGCTTCTTGCGTGAACTGCAAACGAGCAAACGCGCATTTCCAGCCGCTGAAACTTTGGGGCGCTACACTCGTAAACCACACAGATTAAAACACGTCGCCTGCAGCACGGAATTTAATGCCTGGGGGGTATTATTTATGCCGAGAACAGACACAGCGCAGATTCTTGCGAAGTCCCGCCGAGTAGCCGGTGCCGAGGGTCGAAGCCGGGGCGAGCCGACCGCGCTCAGCTCCGGCAGCGGCCGGGAGCAGCGGAGCCCCGCCGGGGCCGCCACGGGACCCGGGCTCCCCTCGCCCCCCGGCGCGCTGCCACCGCCAGGCGCCTTCCCGACCCGCGCTGTCACTCACGACACCGGCCGGCGGCGCGGCGGCGCCCCCCCCC
>NW_020450529.1:947413-976090 GCF_003343035.1 Apteryx rowi | reverse complement strand
GGCTGCTGGGAGCTGTAGTCCAAGGGGGCGGGCCCGGCCTCCGCGCAGCCTCCGCTCCGGGCCGCCACCGCGCAGGCTGCTGGGAGCTGTAGTCCGCGGGCCGCCGCCGCGCAGGCGCAGTGCCGCGGTAGGCCCGGCCCGGCGGCCATTGCGGCTGCGGCGCTGCCTCCTGCTGTCTGTGAGAGCGGGGCCTCTAACCGTCGCGCAGTGGCGAGACGGCACGACCAGAACTGAACACCCAGTGCTTTTTGTTGTAAACCTCTGAGTTTTCAATGTCACAGCTAGAGCGTATTACTCATTTTTCATTTTCTAATGGCATTCCATTCAGTACCTGCTCGGGAAGTGTTAAAATCCTGCGAGTGACCCTTGCCTGAGGCAGTCGTTAAGTGCCAAAGGCCGGGGCCAAGCCAGCAGGCAACTGCATTTCAACGCGGCGTTACTAAAGGCCATGGAAAAGCCCAAAAGTCTTTTAATAACAGAGCCTCCACGTGACATTTCGCCTTGTACAAATACTCCATTTACCATTCAGCTTTCATCACTAACACCATTTTGCTTTCAGAGAGAAATGAAGAGAGCCAAAAATAATGTTTGCAACAGTATTTTGGACAGATATAAGATGTTTTGGCTGAAAATGAAGAATGGGTGCGGTGGTCAAAGCACTAGATAAACTGTTAGTGAATGCTTTAGCCGTGTGTAGAGAGAGGACAGCCCAGACCGTACAGACGTACTGCAGCACAAAGAATCAGGTTTAGAGAGGCCACTGACAGCAGGATGGGGCAGCCCAAAGAACAGGCCACGTTAAAAAACAAAACCCAAACCGTTCAGGGCAGCACAGGGCGTCAGGGACGCTGATGGCAGTGGTCACGTCTGCAGTAGCTCAGTAGGAGAGGATCCGCTGGAAGACCCAACGTGTCTTTCCTTTCCTCCTTCCCAGTGACACCAGCCAATGAAATATCCAACTTTTCTCTCCAGCTGGAGAGGAAAACACATTCGCTGGGGTAAAGGCTAAAACCGAGTTTGGATCTTCTTTACGTCAAGCAGATAATGACGTACATGAGGAGCATACCAGACGGTTAAGTGCAGTCACAGGGGTGCCTGGGAGATGGAGCTGGTTTTGCAGCTGGTTTAACTTTGCGGATCTCAGCAGGACTACACTAAGGATCTGTTTACTCCACAGATTCATCCGAGAGCGCTGAGTCTGCCAGACCTGGTTTTGTTTCTTCAGCAATGAAACTGTGTCACGCTATCCCTTTTTCAGCGCTATTTCAGCTACACTATTCAAAAGCAAGCGTTGCAGCGGTAGAGTTACTAACAACAAGCAGTCAGGTTTGTGAGCTGATTTGTTTGGCCATCTAATATTGTGGGAACAATGTGATATAATAACTGAGGAAAGACAGGTGACAGAGGAGGCCAGGGGACGCATGTAAGAGCTAAAATCGTGGCACTCATTTCTATGCACTTGTCCTCTTTGCTGGGCTCTTGGGGATAGCGTGTGGATGCAATGCAGTTCTAAACCACTGTCATAAGCTGTTTGCTCAGGTGAAAAATGAGATGTGTCACCAAGGGATGCCGTTAGCTGGGTGTGACCGTCTTCATCTGCATCTTCCAGAATATGTTCATTTAAAAAAACAGCTAAGGTACCGTGTCCAAAAGGTTTGGGGAAATGGTCTCCTGCTTAGCTTCTCTTCTGCAGTTAACCTGCTTCATCTCAGCACAGGCGACCTTACTGCCTGTTTACATTTCTCCGTAGAGGTGTACGTCAGACCTTCGCTATGGGAACAACCTGCTGTTTGCGCTGCGATGGGTTGCTATGGTAATGTGCATTATCGCCATCACTTCTGTCCTCCGCAAAGGCCGAGATCAGCTTCCTGACTTCCCCAAAGCGGCACCGCAAAACCCAGGCTAAAAATGTGCAGCTGCACGGACGGAAAACAAACAAAAAGGGGCAGGTAGCCCTGATTGTGGCTGAGCACTATTGATGCGATTGCAGAAGGTTTAGAAGTTGTCCAGGAGTTTGGGGAACTTGGTGCATTGGCAAAGTAGCATAGGATAAAATGCCAAAGCAAGGCTAAAAGACTTTGAATCCTCAGACCTATGTGCTTTGGAAAATGCTCTCTATAAAGTAACAAAATAAAAATGTGATACATTTGACAACAGTTAGCACAGTAATACCTGTGCTTCCTCAGCTCTATTTCCTTTTAAACTTAAAATCTGATTTTATGGAAGTTTTTCTACATATCTCAATGTCACACTGTTTACTGCTGTGATTAATAGCTGTCTGTGTTGGAAAAATATATGCATTTGCTGCCAGAGTCTGCATTTCTACTGTAAATACCAATTACATCAAAACAGACTTTTTTGCACAGAAAATTTCTGCTTCAGTACACTTGCTTGGGACTGTGCCGTCATCCCGCTGTTTTCCTGCAGTGCGATTCATTAGCGTGTATCATCTCCTTTAAGTTAGCGTGGAAACACACTGACATTTTCAGTAGCAGGTTACACTAAATATGGCTCGATGAAAGGAATGACTTTATCTTGGAACCAGTCACACTGAAGTATCTGCAGTCTTATAAAAACGTCCCTGGAAGGGCTGCCCTCTTCTTGCTGTTTCTAATAAACATTTACAATGCGAGACAGAGTTCAGAAGACGAAATTCCGCTTCTCATCATACCTGCAGGTTTCCAGAGCAAAACTATTCTTTGCTTTAAAAGTGGCAAAGCAGTTACTGTCCTCATGCGATCCCAATTTCAAACACTGAGGCCTGTAGCAAGGTCAGGCCAGCCGCCGCTCCAGGAGCGCCCGAGGCACAACGCGCTCAATGAAGATGAGCAGCTGCCGGTCCCCCAGCAGACAGTCCAGCGTAACCCCCGGTAGAGTTCCCTGCGCGCTGCACAGCTGTGAACTTTGTTATTGATTAAATTTGTAGGMGCAAAGGGTTTTCCACACGCGCATGCAGGCTTAACATTTGTGTATTAATCTGCGGAACAGTAATGCCTCACTCCTTCCCTCCTTCAGCTCACAGGTTGGTTTTGAGCTCTTCAGTTTTGCAGCTGCCAGTGACTCAGTGGTGCTGTTTTTCTGAAAACCATGCACACGAGTGCCTGATTTTTTTTGATGAGTTTTTGTAGTAGTATAATTTCAATGGACTTGTTCCTGATTCACACTAGTCTGATTGTTTTTTGTAACATAAAGTCAAGCTCCATGAACTGGCATTCAGTAATTCTTTTACACACACACACACACACACACACACACACACACACACGATACACTGACTGCATGATGGAGGAAGTCAGAACAAATTATCATAATGGTCTCTGCTGGCCTTATGCATTATGAATCTCTGAATTTATATATTTGAATGGAACTAATTACTTCCTGAGACTTGCTAAAAATATATTGAATTTACAGGATAATTTCATTGCAGTTTAAGTGCCCATTCTTAACATCTTAAGGAATCCATTTCTTCTGCTTTCTCTAAGCTGTGAGAAATTCCTGTATCAGTTTCTTATGGTTCTTTTTTAATTTTCTGTTCTTCCTCTTCCCTCGTACATTCTCGTTGCAGTTTCACATACCTTATGAGACAAGCTTATTGGCTAGCAATCAACCGATCCTGCCCAGGAATCAACGTGAGGGTTTCGTTAGCACAGCGACATGTTTGTGCTGTACTTTGGTAGACTGATGAATTGCAAAGGGCAAGGTGTTTATTGCCGCGCCACATTATGCACGCTGCTACTGAATTGACAGGAACTTAAAATATTTCCATGGTGAAAGCACCTTATGGAACAACCTGGAAGAAATGGGGAGCGAGCTGAGGAGCCCCCTCAGCTGGGGTGTTCGTTAGAGCTTTTCCTCTGCCTCGCTGCACGACCAACACGCCTCCCACATTCCTCGCTGCCAGGCAAAGTTATCCTGACGCGTAGCGCCTTCCTTCCAAGCGCTTAACTTGCGAGGCACCTTTCAGCGCGGAAAGCCATGCCCTGCACAGAGGAGACCTTCGCCGTCGCCAGCGGCCACAGCAAGAGCGGTGGGGCGGGGGAGCCCGATTGCCACCCRCTCAGGAGGTGCCGCGGCGACGGCTGGGTCCCGCTCGGTCACGGGGTCCTTCCTGCAGGGTCTTCGCTGGCGGAGGAGAGGGCTCGTGAGTTAGAGGCGGAAGAGGCAGAGCAGCCTTGGGGGGGGGGGTGGAAGAGCTGTGGATCCCCCTTCCAGCTCCCTGTCGAGCAGCCGCCCCCCATCTCAGCCTCCAAAACAGCGCCTTCATTTGTGTTTCCTTCTGGGCTCAGCCCTGCAGCCTCTCCCGCAGGAGCGTTCCCACTGCGACCTGCTGCCGCCGCCGAGCCGCTCGCCCCTCGCAGCCCCTTGCGGCTCGCTGAGGCTCGGCCGACCAAAATGCTCCAGGCAGTTTGGCTGGCGCCTGCCCGGCGGTGCCGAGCCCCGGGGCGCGCGCTGGCCCCCGCGGCCGTTGCGCGTGCAGCCGGGGATGCTCCCCCGTYGGAACGCTTCCTGCTGTTTATTGGCTCTTCGGTCCTTCGGGTAGCAGTCCTGAGCTGGGTTATATTGCTGCACTCCTAAGTGACAAGATGTTATTACACACAGAAGAGCAAAACAGAAAATATATACCCTCTTTCCAACCCTCCAAGATATTCATTTAAATTAAAATACCAGTAGGTACCCAACTGTGCATTTCTGTAAGCTTATTGCCCTGTTCTGTTAGCAGAGAGAAATATTTGGAGAAGCTTAGAAAGAGACAGGGGAGATTGACACAAAGCAAATCTTCAAAAACTACTTATTTTTGTATACCATCTGAGCCAAGACAATATTTAAGCATAGGTTTATAGAGTTCCAGGCTGCACACGCACAACAATTATTTACAAAGCACTTGTTTTCAATCACGTCCCAGCTTCAGTGTTACTTACGGAACTAGTTTTTCTCAGTGCTCGGATGGGCGCACAGCTTGTGTTCAGCTGCCTTTAATAGATTGCTCTTAAAATGAAATATTCCACTAAGACTTGCCTTTCATATGTATGTGTCACTTGACATAACTGTATGATAGAAATACAGATGCACCATGGAAACAAGCTTCTGGGACAAGAGCATGGAGATTGGATGGAAATCTGTAGAACATGCTGTACTACCAAAAAAAAAAAAAATCCCCCAAACCATAGAACATTTTGAATTGTCTGTTTCTAAATACTTTCAGAGATTCCTTAACATTTAAAGCCGTGGAAAGTTTCTCCTCATGTCAGTCCCAACTATGGAGGATAAGAGGCTGAATACCATGAGTTAGATTTTMAAAAACATTTAGCATTGACCTAACTGTGCCCTTGTGCTAAAGTTGGCAGTAATTTATTGATTTCTAAATGATTGAGTTTGGCCTGATGTTGACCATGTTAGAAAAAAAAAAAAAAATACCACCATGAAGTACTAACTCTGGAGAAGGGACTGTACAAAGTCCCCGTCAGAGCAATCTTCACAACAGCTAGCTGAGTTAAACGTTCGCTGCGCCAACCAAAACAGCAGCGTTTCAGCCCGAACCTCTGCCAGTGCAGATAGTCTGAGCTCTCGTCAGACCGACGCGAGGTAGCCGGGACGAGGTTTGGCAGGGAAATACAGCCGAGGCCCGGCACTCACCGCAAGTGCTTTCCTGGGCTGAACCGGACGCGCAGCCTTGCTCCGAAGCCCGCTCCGTGCGGGCGAGACGGGCGGTGCAGCCGCCGTGGGGCAAGCGTGGGTCTGCGGGAAGGCTCAGCACCACGGCACCAGCTTACGACTTCCTGGCCGCGCTGAGTTTTGTGACGGCGATCACATGATCTGGCAGCTTGTTTTTGTAATAAATCGTTACTTTGCCATTTCATTATCTTTAGCAGACACCTTCCATTGCTTATCTTCTCATTTTTAATGATATATAGGCAGTACCTATCTATTCATCCTGCAATGTCAGAGTCAGGAGGAACCAGCCGAATAGCTTGGATGGTGAGAAGTCCATTGGTATTTCAGGTTCCTTAGACGCACAGTGCCAGCGCTTGTTAAAACATCTGCTGGTCGAGTTCCACGGGGAAAGGAAAAGTGCATAAAGTTAGGATTGATAGTCTCCCTAGAGCATACTCAGTTCAGCTGCCTTAATCTTCTAATAATAGGCAGAATCACCCAGATGGTCATCTAAGGACTTCTACTGACCATAAAAAAAAGCAGACAGACTTTTCAGGCATGAAGCTGAAGAAAAGCATTTAAAGGAGCCCTATAAATTACTTTATTAAAAAGTTCACTCTGGAAGTATGGTATTATTTTCTGAAGCTAAATCTTTCTCTGTCTCCTCTTTTACATACCACAACAGGGTACTCAGTCTTAGGACTTAAAATTTAGGGTCTGGCCTGTGATGCACCTATAACTTAACTCCCACCAGCCGGGACCTGCTTGATTCGTCGGTCGCAGTCCCTTGCGGGGAACAAATACTTTTCTGCCACCTTTGCAGGGTCCATTTAAGACCACAAGTTGTTTCAAACCTTGTAAGACCAGGACATAAATATTTAAAGCACTACACTAATACTGATGTATCTATCCTCTTGATATTCCTACAACAGAGGCAGCATTTCCCATGTTTACAGGCAGGAAAACAGGGCTATTTCTATACTCACTGTCAAGATCTAATTCTGAGCAAGTACCTAGTACTTTTGCCAAATTTGTCTTTTTTGAAACAGAAAGAGTTATCAGAAGCAGGAAAGTGTAAAATACTTTCTCCTTTGTTCCCTTCTTACTTCGAGGCGCAATATGAAATGGTTCGTTAAAAATAATAACATTAGTCAAACAAGATTATGCAAAATTGTTTACAATCATATCCTTTTCAGAGACGAGAGACACTGAGGAAATTTATCATTTCGCTTCAAGGACTTTGCAATGAAAGGATGCATTTTTAGTACTTGGAATAGACTTTGTCAGTCCCAACGTTAAATGCCACTTGGATATTAGCACCTCACAAGATCTGGCTGTACGTGCGGGCCAGCTCTCACTCACACAACACAAGTGAAATCAGCCAGGTTGGGAGGGGGACATCATGACAGATATTTGGCTACTGCCTTTGGCTTGCCGAAAGGACTCACTCGCCAGTATGCGTTCCATTTAATTATTGCACGTTTTAGTTGAGAACAGTATGTAATAAAGAACAGCGCATGATAAAGATGTGCTTACAGTGGTATAAAAGACCCCGCTCAATCCTTTTAATTTAAAGAAAGCAAATGCAAATAAAAACATAAGTAACTACATATGGCAAAACTGAAGGTTGACCTATATTACTGCAAATTGGAGTGCCTTGTCCTCAGCAAATAGAAAAGGGGTTCATATAGTGCTTTTCACCAAGGAAGGAATACTGGTTTGTGGCTCACATATAAACAAAAAAAATATCAATGTTGTGGTCATCATGAGTGACCTTGGTATGTGCAACAACATGAACTTACACAAGTGTGATCCTCTGACATGACCGTGACGTTATTAGCGGTATCTCTTCTCCTTCCTCCCCATTTCCCTTGCAGAAGCACGAACCCTGTTTGGGAAGAGCAGACTGGGCATCGTGGGCTCCTCGCCTCCGCTGGGTGTAAGGGAGGTGGCGAAGAGGAGGCAGAAGGGGCCTGAGGGCTCCCCATGAGCCGTCAGGAAAGGTGGTCTGAAGGGACCTGGTTACCTTGGGCTGTTTGGTACCAGAACGGTCAAATTCAGGAATGATTAAACTGAGTGGGAGAATCAGACTTGCAGTGGTGGAAGTTCCTCTCGGAAGAATTCAATTGTACTGGACATGAGGCCAGGAAAAATTTTCAATTAACTGCATTTCTAGCAGCAGAAAAGGACAAGAAATGGCATGAACTAAACGTAGAAAGGCCTCAAGCCCTACAGAAGACTTCACATGAACGTTCCTAGAAAAGAAGGCAATTTTCACGGCAGCAGAGGACAACCTGGTGGTGCCTCCACGTCCAGGCGCAGCCTCGCTGCTCCGTGTCCCGCTGCCCCAGGGCATTGCCTCAGCCTGCTCCGCGCGCTGCCGAGGCCCCGCAGGAGCTCACGTGGCTCGCGTTTCCTTCAGAGGTGTCCCGCCGTGCCGGCGGCGGGAGGCAATGGATCCCATAGCCACATGCTGCCGTGGCTTTGGCGCTGCAGACCAGCCTCCGTTGGGCTGCAGCAGGGCGGGCAGCTGGAAGAGGGGTACACGCTCCTTGCCCAGCCCTGGACAACCTGCAAAACACAGGCGAAATTAGTGCTACTGCTTCAGTGACAAAGTTCATGTCACCGATTGGCAAGTATGTCCCAGAAAATAAAGCTTCTGCATGTGAAGTGAAGCCTCCAGCCGTGGTCCCGAGCACGACGGTGCAGACTGTGTAAGAAGGCAGCTTCCAAACAGCTGCTGTCTCTCGCACACCCGTAGTTGAAGCAAGGATCTCTCTGCTCAGACGTCTACTGGCAGTGTGCCCCGTGCAGTGCAGGGATACGTTTTGGAAGGACATACTAGGATTTTAGATTTTGCCAACTTTCATTCACTACTGTTCCCCTCCCCTTTTTTTTTTAATGCAGCCATCTCTCAAATGCGAAGGCCTTCCTTTTTAGCAAGCAACCATAAGCCTTCTGAAATTAATAGAAGGCTTGCAATGGGATAATATATTGGACTAAAGTTACGAGCATCTTCATGAAATGTTTAAAGCCTGTAACCGTTGATTAAAGGTTCTTCCTATACCATCACCTTGGCAAAGGGAATATTGACCAAACGAAGAGTTTAGCATGGCAGAGAGGGAGAAGGGGCTGTTCTGCGGGGTAAGCGAATCCTGTGGCCTTTTCCTGCTGTTGCTCTGATGCAGTCCAAGTGATGTAATGGAGCTTTGAAGTAACGGGCAGAATGGAAACTTAAACTTTGTGCACGATACTTACTTGTTTCCTCGCAATGGCTATCAGGAAATACATATGTCCCACATCTTTGACGCTGCCAGCTGATAATATTTGGCTTAGTATACGACCCTGACCAAAAATCACTGTGTTTTGTATGCTTCCTGTTCAGAGAACTCTAAAAGTGAGGTCTGGGCATCCCTGAGAAAAGAGAACGTTATTCGGTTTCGGAGCAGGAGCCAGGCCTGTGCGTACAGCGCGTGCCGAAGAAAGAGGAGCTGGTTTCAGCCATAGCAGCCTTTCCCGCTTGCCAAGAAGCGAACCGGACCGCTAGAGGGGTGAGAGACGTGCCGTTCGGAAGGGATGCTCTGCCTCGCCGTCGCTTCTCTGGAGAGCTGCGAAGGGGCAGATCCGAGCCCTGCCAGCGACCGCCAGCGCAGGATCACCAGACCGCAGTTTTGCACCATAAGGAGACGGGGTTGCGGGCCAAGACGTTTTATGTCTGCTTGTACAAAATCCAATTTAAACTGCAATTCATCTTCAGTGGCAGCCTACAGATCGATGAGCGGCATTTCTGCCTGACACCGGGGTCCTGTAAGAAACTTCTGCACTTTGCAGCCGTCTCCCTCCTGCAGTGTTTTATGCTGCCCTTGATAGGCGTTACCCGCTCCACGGCCCGGGCCAGCCGCCAACTCCGCGCAGCGTCTCGGCACGCCGATCCTGCCCGGAGCACACCAGCGTTGCCCGTGACCAAAGCGCGCAGGGCGGTCCTGGACCCACACCTTGCCCAGCAAGCTACGTATTTGGATGATTATCCACATTATCCTTCAAACCGAGCACACCAGCCGCTGGACCCTTTCTCCGCATGGGACGCAAACGCCCATATTCCAGGAAAGCTCTTTTTAACCATACCTCGCCTTTTTCTTGGCAAGGCAAACAAACAAATTGATTCACGATGCCGTGATAAATTCGCTTTTTTTTTTGGCCCACCCGGAGCAGCGGGCAGCGTGTTCAGACTGCGCTAACATCGTTAGCTCGGGAGAGCAGGGGAGGGGAGCAGACGTCGGCGATGGGATTTTGCAAAGGTCACGAGTGGTAGCGATCAATGCACCGCTCCCAGGGCAACGGCCCCTTCCCACAGAAAGTTTTCCATTAGCATCTGCGAGGAACACGTCGGCCCGCAAGATCATTTAAGGAGATTGCTCGGCTGCATTAAATAAAACATTATCTTTCCTTAGATAAACATGCCAGCGACACTATCCTTTTCACACTGCAGCGTGGCGTCAGCCCTCGCCGAGCTTCAGCCACCGAGGCAGCCGGTGCCGGAGGTGGGTAAACGCGCTGGTGATCCAGGTCCGATACTCACAGCACCCTGCTAACGTGGCTTTGATGAAAAAGGCAAGTCTGCATCTGCCGAACAGGGAAAACAGTAGCTGCTCAAGGAGCTATTAAAAAAAATAGACCTCAAAATAAGCTTTCATGAGACCAAGAGTATCTCTGCTCAAAGCCTGGCCTTAGCTTTTACGTCTCAATCAATCAATCTCTGCAATTACGCTAATTGCGCCATGGGAAAGCGTACGTGCGCTGGGCAGGGAGGCGGCAGGGAGGGCACCGGCGGCCCCGCTCCGCAGAGCTCCCGCGGGTCTGGAGGACGCCCCGGGGACGTGGGGACCGGCCGGAGAGAGCAGGACTCCCGAGCCTGCCTCCGCGCCGTGGGGCTTGGGCACTTCTGGGCCACACGCGGGTTCTAGCCTTCCCCGAGCCCTCCGTATCCCGGCTTCCAAGCAAGGGAAACCTGCGTGCCCGGAGCAGGGGGGGGTGCCTGTGCATTTAGGCAGGTTTATGATCCAGGTGGTGGGGCTTGCAGGGGTCACAAAGTGCACCTATCCCGTAAAACAGAGCCCATGGGAACACACACTGTAAAAACAGCTATTTTGGGTCAGAGAAAAGGTCCTTCTAGCCCCCATTTTGTCTCCAAGAGGGGCTGAAAGGGGCTACCTAGCGGCATAAAAGCAGAGCAAGGACATCCACAACCTTTCTGCAGAGTACTCCCCCCGCCTCCAGCCGTTTGCACATCACTGACTTCCTGAGCCAAAAACCTAACTATCCTCAGTGGATTTCTCCTCTATCAGTCCATGCGATCTCCCCCTCGGTTTGCTTGGGAAATACGCTGGGACAGCGTCCCGGAGAATAGCTACATGTTGCACGGAGAGCAACCTGCTTTCGTGCGTCTGGACCGTGCTCCCGGCCAGCATCTCTTGGGAGCCCCTGGGTTTTGCACCGGAGGAGATAAGGGCGCAGCGTTTCGGAGGTCGCCGATGGGACCGGAGGCCTGGGCCCTCTCGTCAAGGGCCCTGAAATGCTTATTTCTTAATTTTTATTAACAAATAGAAAGTATGTTGAGATTCCAAGACAACAGGGAGGATCAGAGCCTGATTCAGAGGCTGTTTTCTTTTTTGCGTCTTTAACTCTTGGCTAAAAGCCTCCATTTTAACGCCAGTTCTCACTACCCTTTTCTTGGCAAAGGAAGGTACACCAGCCTCGCGTCCAGCCGCGCAGAGGGGGAACCGATACCGTGAGCTTCAGTAGCTTCATTTCAAGTACGAAAGGCAACAGGGAGACGCTAATAACCTTTCACTGGTCAAAACGCATTTCTCGCCCTCCGCGGAGGTCGTCCCGGCAGGTGCCACCACGCCGCACCGTTGGCAGTGCCGCGGGTCCGTGACGGTCCAGTCACAGCACACACACAAGCGCCTTGAAAGCATGAACAAAATCCCTTTTTTTTTTCTCTCTCTCCTCTCTCTTCTTTTTTCACCTCCCCCTCGTCTACTTCTGTGATTTTAGGCCAATGTAAACAAGCAGGGGAAAAAAAAAATCTGACTGTTCTGCAGAGCAGCATGGAAACTTGCACCAAAAACTGTTGGAGTTAGCATCCAGCTGAGCCAGGAACAATATCGAAGCTTTCCCTTGAGCTGCGACGAGACGGGCAGGGCGAGCAAGATCGCTGCAGGCGTTTCGTGCTAGAGCGAGGCCAACGGCGCTGGAGCCGAGCGCGGGCAGCCCGCAAGGTCCAGCGCTGGAGGGACGCGCAGGGAGCAGCGGCTTTGCCTGCCGCAGGTAAAACAAGTAAAACGCATAGGCAAAAACATGTGTATATTAATTTAAGTCTTTCTCAGTTGATATTTCAGCTCTCCTGCACAGATTTAGCCGTTTTTCAGCTGAAGGATTTATGAGTATAATTTTGGTATGAGTTATTCCTAGCCTGTTGTCCCATATGTCTGCCGATTTGCCAGGAAATGCTCATCACGGGGCTTTTTTCTTTTACTAAAGATTACATTGTGTTCATTCTGAGGCAGTATTTATCATTTCATGGACACTTGGTTTGTTTTCCCCATCATTAACCACTATGAAACGCGACACAGGGCGAATATATTTTTCACCAGGCCCTGGCCCCTGCAGCACTTTCCAGCTTTTTAATTAAAAATGCAACTTTTGGGTTCAGTTAAGAATACAACTTTTTCCCTCGAGACCTTCAGCTCGTGGCAGCGTTCCCCAGGGCCCCGATCCGCCGCGGGTTAAGCGCTGCCCGTCGGACAGGAGCGAGAGGGAGACGAGGCAGGTCTGGCTCCGGGCAGACGGCGTGCCACCGCGGCACACGCACGTGCCTGCACACGGCTGCATGCAGAGCTGCGGCTCTGGGCATGGCGGAGACTCCAAGACCGTTTCCAGGCCCAGATACAACGGAACTGAAATGTCCGGTTTGGGGAAAGAAATCTACAGGTTGGAAAATGTTTAAAAAGGGCTGGTTTTGATTAACTGGACATTGCTACAAGAATTAAAAAAAACACTTTACTACTACTACTACTACTACTGCTGTTTCTGTTTTGCCTTTTTTCCTTGCTATAGTTTAGGCTTCCAAGCAATGATCTTGCAATGGAAAGTGAGTACTTTTCATTTTGATAAATTGAAAAGGAAAAAAAAAATCATTCTTTAAAGCAGTCACTGCATATCCAGCTGCAGCAATTAATTTAAAAATTTTTTTCCTTACCATGCAGATGAATTTATTCCTTGCAAAAGAGGTCCTTAAAATAGATATGGACTTGACCGAAGAGCCAAGTATTGCACTTAAGTATCCGTAGGGAATAGAGATGGGAAGGGATGCGTCTGAGGAGCCTGGAAGGAGTTCCAGGAGGAGTTAGCTAGTCCGCCGGTCACTGCCCCTCCAGACCCAGATGTACCCACAGGTGATGGCCAAGTTGTGAATGGGTGGAGATTCTTGGATTAGAAACGTTTTTGAAATGAGCAGAATTTACACAAGTGAAAACTATTCATCAGCCACACAGCAAGTATAGTGAAGCGCACAGTGTTCAAAGTGTGAGCTTAAAATATATATATATATATTTTAAGTATTCAGGAAAACAACTCTTAAATGCTAAAAAGAATGAATTTTCAGAATCCTTAGGCTACATATATTTTACGCATGCAATTACTCAATGCTGAAAGGTAAGTTTGTTCCGTAATATATAAGGTGCACGGTGTCCCTGMGCGCTTTCCCCCTTCCCCTCTTCCATCAGGACGAATCCCCGTCCCAGCACAGCCACCGGAGAGAGGGGAAGGAGGAGGTTTAAGGCCTCCGGGTTTGCTCCTGGGCCGCTCCAGCGGCGTGCAAGCCCTGGCGCCCCTTTAACCACGCGCTTAGCCCGTGCAACGCCGTGCGTCCCTCGGCGTGCCGAAACGCCTGTCGCRGAGAGGGACAGACTTCTCCCTGCTGCACGACACGCCACCGAGCGTCAAAGCGTTCGTTTAGCCTAAAGGCTGCGGGACTCCCACGTTCCGCCTGATAAATCCCTAAACATCCACACCTGGGAAAAAAAACCAAAACCTCAGTAAGAGAAAGCGTCCAGGTATTCTGGGGTTTATTAGTCATTAAAAGAGTCTTTATGAGACTTGCACTCATCCGACCTCCTTCATGACACTTAGGCTGAATAAAAGACTTTCACGGTCTGGTGCAAACATCGGAGTTTATTGCCACTGCGTTAGGTGAAAAACAACGGAGCAGGGTGAAGTGAAGCAAACGCAGAGGAGCATTTCAAGCCCGGGAGGGGATGCACTCGTGCGTGCGAACGCACACATCCTCCCCGGAGCCGGGGAAGACCCTGCCGCCCTTCCCTTGGTTCGATGGGCTGCAAGAAGGGGGACGGCGGTCTGCCTGGGCGGAGGGGCAGGGATGGAGGAGCGACAGGCCCCGCCGGGGCTGCTCCCGTCCTCCCTTCACGCTCACTTTTTTTTTAAGGCAGGACCCTATTTTTTTCCTCCAGGTAGTTTCGTGCACTCAGATCTTCCTGCTCTGTGCAGAGACGCTTTCTCAAAGGAGGATGTAGGGACGCCGGGGCCGCAGGGCGAGCGCCAGGCTCGCCAGCCCCGGTCTTTACGTTGTACGTGCATGTGTGCACCTGAGATCCTCAAGCACCAAATAAATCAGGCTAAACAAAACCAGATAAAGCAAATAAAGCGAGGAGCGTTTACCCTTCGTCTCCCTTCCTCCGGCAGAGGGTGGGATGCCTGGCGGGCTTTCGAGGCTTTCGGAGACGGATGTTCTTGTCTGAAACAGCGGAAGTGAAACACAAAAAAGCAGCTTCTAGCAAGCGCGCGGCTCCTTCTCGCTTGCTGCCCTTCTAAAAAACCTCCCATCACCAATATTAAAACACTTGCGTGACATGAGAGATCCTGCAGCTACAGCAGCGACCTAAAACCAGGAAAGCTCTGCTAGTGCATCCAGCAGCGCCGCACGGCTGCGTTTCACCTTTCAGTTCTGCTTGCGCTTTCTTGGAAATACTGTTTTCTTATGACAAAAAGCCAACAGAGGGGRAAAAAAAAAAAAAAACGTACCGCTTTGCATCTGCACATCTGCAGCAGTTCCTGCTTTGGAAGGGCCGTGCAAACGTCCTCATGGCCACGGGGCTGCTGTGGGCTGGGGAGCCATTTTTAGCTATTGCACGTTAAAGATGGAGAAACTGAGGCCCTGAAAGAGCAGTGATGTGCTGGGGACATGCAGCGAAACAAGGACTGCCGGATAAGGTGATCTCATCATCAGTCAGACTCGCATGAAATAAGAGCAAAATAGGCTTGGAAGGGACCGTGTGGTCTGTCGCGGTTGTTTCCAAAACAGGATCTCCAGCATCTGAGCTGGGGGTTTGTCCGATCTGCTCTGAAAGGTTCCTCGCTGCCCTTAAACGAGCACTTCTAGAGCTCCACTGTCTCCACTGTCCTCGTGCCCAGCCTGAATCCCCCTAACTGCAGTTTAAACCCACTACTTCTGGTCCCTGGACAAGGAGAACAGACTATTTCCTTCTCCTTTGTACCCACCTGTTTATCTGCTTGAAGGCTCAAGTCTCCTTCCCTTAGTCAGGCGTCCCCAAGCCTTCCCACCCGGCCCTGCGGGCCGCCCTTTCCCTGCGGGATGCACAGCTGGCYTCGGGCGCAGCAGCCGAAGCGCTCCCGCTGAAGCCTCACCGAGTCGCAACCAAGACGGGGAACTTCGTCCCTCGCGTGCGACAGACCCGTTTTCGCAACCCACCCTTGCACCCGCCCTTTTCACAGCACCGCGACATCCTCAGTTAAATTCAGCTTCTGATCCACAGTAACCTCGAGACCTTTTCCAGCAGAAGATCTAATGAGCCTTTACTGAATTGCTCCTTGCTTTCTCTCTCTCTGGTTAGGGCACTGCTCTACTTTCTCGCAGTCCTTCTGAAAAACACAGATTCCCACCCATTTGTGGCTTCTCCGCCCCCGCGGTTCTAATGGGGACGCGCTGTTTTAGCGCCTGAGTCATTGAGAAATTGGGACGGCTCTGGGCACGAGAGAGCCAGCAGAAATCCCTTTCGCCTCCTATCCCAATGTGGCAGACAACYGCTGGCAACCACCCTCCAAATACAGATTCCCGAGTGGTTTTGCACCCACCTTACAACAGGTTTATCTCGGCRATCCTCCTCCTCTCGCTTTTCAAACTGCCTCGTTAGACCCTGCGTGAAAGGTCTTGTTGGAGCCCGAGTGCTGGCACTGRCGGGGTTTCTCCCATTAACGGCGGCAGATGCACTTCCCAGCTCGCAGAGCGACGGGTTGGTCAGATTTGCTGCCTCCCGGTGGGATCCGCGCTGGATTTGTCTCCGCCTTGAGCTTCCTTCACGGCTTCGGACAAATCCCTCGGTGCAGCGGACTGTAGTCATCCTCGCGCCCCGCGAGAGAGAGAGGAAGCCTAGTACACTATGGCCAGGAGTATTATTTAAGTGGCGGCAGGCTTAATACTGAAATAAATCCAATGAAATGCAGCAGCACACTAAAGCAGGAATAAAACACCGTTAGGAGCGGCAGCGCGAACCTCGCTTGCCCGCCCGCCGCGTGCCCCAGGTTCCCGTGCAGCGTCCCGAGTTCTTCCAGCGCCGCCACGGAGCAGCTCGCTTAATAAATAACTACACGTTTACTTTAATAAATACCAGTAACCCAGAGGACAAAACATTTCTGCTTTTAGCTTTTAAGCAAAGTAAGAAATTGCCAGCGCCCGAGTTTCTAATCTTCACGTGCCCAAAGCTGCAGCAGGCRCGGACGCAGACCTTTCCCCAGGTCGCCTCCGGCGCTCGTCTTGTCGGCCCTGAACGGCTCCTGTCTTTGCGTGGCCTGGCACCAGGGGCGGGAGGAGCAACCGCCTGGAAAAGCCTCGGTTTGCCCCTCGCCCGAGGGAGCGGGCTGCYGAGGCGGAGGCGGCCGCGAAGCCCCCGGCTGCGGTGGGCACGGCGGAAGCAAGCGGGTGCATCACCGCGCGTGAGCCGGGCGGCCGCGATCCAGAGAGACCGTGACGCAGAGCAACGCATCTCCGTCTCCGGCGCTTCTGGATTTCCAGGGCACGAGGATTGCGACTTTGAGACTGCGAGTCCTTCGAGACCCCCCCCCAAACTTTGCATTTGCTCCCGTTTCAGTTAGCGAAGCCGCAGTGTAATGCACTCTTTACCAAAACGACCCGAAAGCAGTTTCCGCACCGCCGGCTGCCGGGAGCAGATCCAGCACCCGCAGGCTCATCCCGCGCCTCCGAGCAGGGAGGCGGCACTTGCTTCCAAAACACACAGCTGCTCCAGGACCACATCCAACCCACAGCAACCCCCCCCCCGGGCTTTCGCTAACTCCTGTTTTACAGGAAAACCCCGGGGTGCCGAGTGGCCGTATTCGCTAGCCACCTCTCTTCTAGGAAATACAGAGACGKCTTCTGAAACCGTGTTTTGTAACCGGCACGCGGAAGGAAGCCGCCCACCGCGAGCGTCCGAGGCCGGCTGCGGCTGCAGGAAGCAGCGCGACGCTCCGGGGACGACTGCTCGCTGCAGAGCAGGCGGTCGGCGCGAGAGCCGGCTCACCCCCGCGCCGCTCGCCTCCCGTCCGCGCCTCTGACGCGAGGGCCAAGCTGGGGCAAGGCTGGGAAGCCGCTTTGCAAACTCGGTCAAACTGGGGCGATTTGCCCCGAAGCGGGCAAGGCTGGGAAGCCCCGCTCGCCTCCCGTCCGCGCCTCTGACGCGAGGGCCAAGCTGGGGCAAGGCTGGGAAGCCGCTTTGCAAACTCGGTCAAACTGGGGCGATTTGCCCCGAAGTGGGTCCAACACGGCCCGCGAAGCCTGCTGCTGTCCCGCGCTGCCTTCTGCTGGCTTGCACAAAACGGGCTTTTACAGGGAAAAGCAGCCGAGGCGTCACGGTGTTGTCGTGCCGTGGATTGCCAGAGGCATAAATCAGCGTCGGCGCAGCGAGCACCAGTGAGCGGGTGTTTGCACGAGCTGGCCGCAGCGGCGAGTGACCCAGGAGCCTTGCGAGCCCATGGCAAAATCGTGGTGTTGCACGTTACGGAAACCACGTGGCTACGGTTCGTTAGATTCCCATTCTTCCTTCCTGGGGAACGTCAGCTGTTTACTCTGATCTAAAGACCACCGAGAATACTAGGTTATCCCCATTATTTATTCCGGCTCTGCCTTAAATCTTAAACTTAAAATATAGCTTGCTTAAAGCTAATGCTACACTTAACACATCTTTAATAATTTAATAAAATGAATTTTTCTCAAATTAGCATGTGTCAGTTTATACCACTTTTTTATATAAAAAGGACGTACGAGTCGGCTAGGGCGCTGCCTCCTGCCGGACCGGAGCGAGAGCGGCAGCCGCAGCCCTGGCGGAGGAGCATCCCGGCGCTCCGGCGCTGCCGCGGTCCCAGCCCCACGCGTGGCTCCCGTGCGCGCGGGACACGGACGCGATCCTCACCYGCAAGCCCGAGCGCTGTCGCCTTGGGAAGCTCGGAGCTTCTCGGCTCTGGCAGGCTGCTGCCGTTTGCAGCCCGCTCGCAGCCTGGGTCTGCAGCGATTCTGCAGGTGCTGCGCTCATCCGAGGGGGCTACTTAGCCTCACGAGCTCGTTAAAAATAATTCCCTTCCCGCCCCAGACGCTGAGTTAGTCCAGTGCATCTCCAGGCGTCCCCGCATGAGAAGGAGTGAATAAAAGGACATGAAATAACCGGGATCAAGTTAATCTCGCCTGCACCTTCCTAAACATTAACCTCCGAGGTCCATTCCCAGGACCTAAGCTTGACCTCGGACACCCGCTCCCGGGCCCAGTTCAACACAACGCAAACCAAGCCTAACCAACAGCAAAAACTATCTCTCGTGTTACAGACAGACTCAGGATTTTAAGAGCAGACAATGAGTATTTAGAACCAGGCTGGAAACTGGACCTCCCGGATGGAGAGAAACGGATCCTGTTTTTCCTGCCTAAGCCTGGGAGCGCGGTGTGTGGCACAAGGAAGACCCTGTTCACCTGCTGCGGAGCAATGTGTGCGCGCAAACGTATAAAACTACTGAGAGCAGCTTTTGCTCTGCATATTTTTGCTATGTTCCGTGCGTTTCTGTAGGGTGTTTTGCAAAATACRTGAGTTTTCTTCACCTTCCCCCCTCATTCCGGAGCAGCTCCCACCCACCTCCGCCCCCCCGTCTTCACCTTCCCGCTTTCCCGGGAGCCGTGTCCCRGGAGGTCGGGAGGTCTCGGCACGCGGCACGCTCCCCCCCCACCACCCAGCCCGGCCAGCGCCGCACCAGCGAGCGGGTCTGGCACCAAAACCACGGCTTCTCCAGCGCTGCAAGCACGGGGACACCGACGTTTCTGCATGGAGAAAAACTGCACCGGTTAAGCCGTGTCTGTTCCGACAGCATGGAAACATTTCCGTTGGAAGTATACAAAACACATCGCAATGTTTTCACATTAAACGCTGCCACGGTCCCAGCCTGGGTTTTTGCAGCGCGTGTGCTGGGCTCAGTCTTTGCGCCCTTCGGTTCCAGTCCTCTGCCAGTCAAGCGAGACATATTGATCCTTTAAAATCGACGTAATGGTGGTTCAACCCGATTCCTCCCATCCTTGACGTTAAACGAAAGAGCCACTGCAGAGCCTCGCACCACAACCGGCCGCAGCTCCCACCTCGCTCCTGGTTTCTCCCCGCACACCCTGGCCCAGCTGCAGGTTTGCAGACRCAAACAAGTAAACAAAGAATTCAGAAAGATATTTGGCCAGAAATACTGCAAGAATGGGAAAGTACAGCCTGAATGAAATAGCGTCTCACGGCTGCTTTAGCTGACAGTTCTTTAAATCATTTCCTTGCGCTTTCCAAAAGAGAAATGAACCGTAACATAATTTTCCAGGAACTTGCCAATACGCATCCTTAAGCCTAAAAAAATGCAAATCCTCAGTTATGTCATTTTCCTTATTGCCAGTCAGCATCACAAGTCAGGCAGGCTTTTATCGCTGTTTCTCTACCGCTTCACCTTTCTGGGGCACAGTCTGCAAAATCCCCACTCCCTCCCCGGCAGCCCTCGCCGTACTGAGAAACGCGTTTGCACCGAGCTGCCGGACGCATTTCAGAGCTTGGAAGAAGACGCTATAGAAAGCAAAGCCCTGCTTAAACTGGTTAAGATTGGGCCAGGCTGAGAAGACAGGAAGGAACATCTCGTTTGGGCTAGAGCATGGGGTACGGCGCCTCCAGCACCGCTGCTCGCGGGCTGAGCCCAGCCGGCTCGTGCCAGCGGCGCAAATCAATCAGGTTTGCTTTAAAAATACACATCTATGTAAGCGTCCCAGTTAACGTGACGCCGGCAGGAATGAAACGACCCTCCCAGCCTTGCGAAGTGGGGCCAAGCCACATCGGGGAACAACAGATTTTTGGCTTCGTTGAGATCTGCTCGTTTCGGAAATGTGATCTGGGCAGCAGAGCGCGTGAATCATCCGGGTTCAGACCCRTTAGCAAGCGGCGCGAGCGCATGGGCTGCTGAACACGAGGTCTGTCCCCGAAAGACCTATGAACAACGTACAACTTTTTGCAGGGAATGGTCATTTATGTAATTCCCGTGAACTCGTGCCACCGCRCGGGGAGAGCATTAGTCATGCACGAGCAGATGTTTTGACTTATGCAAGACTTTTTTTTCCAGGAGCGCGACCTCGCGCCCCGGAGGCCTCTCGCAAGCCCCCGGGTCGCTTCTGCTGCCGGGCGGCGAAGCCTCGGGATCGGCGAGCTGCCGAACGGGCGCCCGTCCCGCGAGGAAAACCCCGCTCGTCCCGCGGAGCAGCACGTGTCCTATATAGCAATACGTACACGTTGTGCATTGCAATGCCGTTTCGCCTTCAGCTCCCATGTCGATGCGAGATTTTAAATGCTCGGTGAATCCCATTTCCGGCAAGCTGCTCCCGCGAGGCTCCTAACACGGAGCACCAAGCCGTGGCCCCACGCCGCTTCCCAGCCCCGGCTGTCGTCCCGGAAAGGCTCCCAGCTCCACGCAGCCCTGCAGTGTCCACCGGAGCCGGGGAAAAAAAATATATACATATATATATATATATATATATATACACACACACACTTTTTTTTTAGTAAGAGACTGGGAAATGCTGTTGGTGGGAAATGCAACTGGGACAAGCAGTCGGTGGTGATCATGGTGCCGGGGAAGGACTAGCGCAGATCGCCCCGTCCCGGTGGATGCATGGGGACCGGGAGCCACCGCGGGGCTGGGAATGGGCTGCAAAACCTTCCTTTCCCCATTGCAATCCCATATGCCCCCAGGATGGAGGAGCGGTGCTCTGGGGAGATGCTGGAGCCACGGCGCCTCTCCTCGAGCAGCCCCGGGACTTACCGCGCTCTTAAGGACCTGCGCTGCCAGGCTCAAGAGTCGGTCTTGTTGGGCAAACCCTTTCCCCGCGCCACGATAAATTAAACGCACGCTGCTGGGGAACAGCTCCGAAACACACACCCGCCCGCCGAGGAAGAGCTGCACCACGTGGCTCCGTGAAAATCCCTGCATCTGCTCCCGCCGCTCCGCCGGGGACGTAAATAACCCGTGACTGAAGAGCCGTGTCCTCGGGGCAGCAGCGGTGGAAGGTGAACGTGCCACACATAAAGCGCCGGGGAGAAAAACGTGCACCAAACGGCCCGGGACGGACACGGTCCGGCCACAAGCGATGAGGGTGCAATTAATTAACGAGGGTGCGATTAACGCACACCCCTATCGACGGTAACGAGGCAGCGACGCTGCTCGTCCCGGGCACGCCGGCCGCAGCGTCCCCGGGGCCAAGCCCGAGCCCGGGACAAGGCTGGCAGAGCCCGGGCTCAAAGCATTAATCGCTTTGAATCCTGCCGCCGTTTCTTTCGCATTTTCAGGTCATTTTTTTTTCCATTTGTGAGCTACGAGCATCACGAGCGACAGACTCCCCTTAGGCGCATCTGCAAGGCACACGCGAGCCTCAAGGCAAACTACGCTGAGAGCATCTCCCCTAATTAATCACCCAGCGATCGCCGGCATAGGCCAAGATGCCGTTTCGGATCCAGGCTCGCTCGCAAAGCCCTTCACAAGCCCGAGGACCGGCACGGGCGACGCGGCCGCAGCACCAGCGCGACCCTTCCCGGAGCTGCAGCCTTCGTCGGTCAGCCCCAACGCTCGCTCATATATCGCACTGAGAATATAGTTGCTTTGCACCACCGACTTGCCGGCCTAACAGCTAATCCTTTCGCCGCCGCCCTGCTCTTCCTGGCGTCTCTGCGAGGACGCCGCGTCTTAAGAGCAACGACRACGCTCCCGCGCTCGTCGCCTCCTCGCAGCTGCGGACAAACGTCACCGGTCGTCTCGCAATTTGTCTGTTTTATCTCGGAGCAAGTCGGTCCTTAACGAGGAAAGCATCTTTTATCGGAAAGATGAAAACGAGAGACTCCTCAACAAGGAATCAGTGGAAGTTGCTTCCACAGTCAATGTTGTCTAAAAAACAAATGGGGTCTATTACAGAGGCAAAGGCGCTGCAGCGTGCGCTCCCGTGAAATACTGGATTTATTCCTGCTCATTCAGGCAGGAAACCCTGGCTCGCTTTCACATGATCACTTAAGAGTAATGCCATTATCAAGTCTCCTATGGAAAGAAATATATCACGGCGATGACACTCTCTAATACACATATTTCACAGCAGACAGGCTGCTTCGGTTAGTGACCTAATCAAAGAGAAAAAAAAAACCACATTACATTCCCTTCCAGTCCCGAGTCAGCATCGCTCTCGCGTTGACCCCATTGCTTCTGTCAGTTCTTCTGAAACAGTCTCAGATTTCCGATCTTGGGGACGGGAGAGCTAGTTTATCTGTAAAAAGCATCTCAAACAAGATTTAAAGTCAGTCTTGAGGAAAATTTATTTCGTAATCATTTGTTCTCTGTCATGATCCTCACATCTTCTTTGCTGATTTTCCCTTCTGATACATTGTCATGAATCTCAGGATTAAGAAATGCTTAACATACAAGAAAATTTCCAGGGAAAATTTACTTCTTGTGCAATGCAATAATTATCGTTGACATCAAGACCGAGCTGCTGTTGCTCGGCAGAGGAAGCCAGAGGATTACCAGTTGGATGCCGAGCTCTTGTTTGCTTTCAAATAAAAGAGCACRACTTCGCTTCAGATGCCGCCCGTTCTCCGATAAGGAGAATCAACAGGAACATGATCTCACTTGGAAGGACAGCGTCCCGGACAGCCCGGTGAGAACAGCGGCATAAATCCTGGCTGCGTTACACCGCTGCTCCAGCGACCCCGACACCGTAGAAAATACATTGCAAAACACACGGAAATGACCAAACTAGATGTTCTTTTCCGAATGCAATTATTTTGCATCTAAAAGTCTCAGGCAGGCCTTATATGGTCTCTGCCACTTTTGCAATGTGGCGTTAGCCGCCCACCCTGAAGAAAGCTCATCCAGCTTTCCTGGAGCTGCAGCGGTAACCGGTCCTCCCACCGGCAGCAGGTCGGCCGATCGCTGCGCCCCRGTCTGACGTCCCCTCTCCGCTGCCTTTGCATCCGCTGCTCGTGCTCCAAGGCTCCGTGGCTGAGCGTTGGCCGGCTGGGGAGGGGACGGGCACGGCGATAAGGCTCCGTCCTGCCCCGGGGCCGGGCCACGAGAGCCCCCGCAACGCATCCTGCCGGCAGCAAGATGCACCGCTGGTCCGCACGAACCGGGTAGCAACAACGTGCCCCACTGCTCGTCCCGCTCRCCGACGGGACGCCCGAGCACGCGCGCGCCGAGCCGCTCATCTGCACGGCCGTTTCGGAGCAGCTCTTCACCCAGGGTTTCCTCCTCCCCGACCCAACCGCAGCTCGCTCCGCCTGCGTCTTTGCTCCCCGGGAGAGGAGCCTCCCGGCAGGCAGCRACAATGCCCTGCGCTAACGAGCTGCTGGAGCAGCCGAGCAAGCCCTGACGTTTGCTCTGCTCCGGCTTGGCAGCCGCGGCGCCGCTCGGGCTGCGCGAAGCCCATCCATCCTCGTCTCAAGTGATCGGAGCAAGGACAAGGAAGGGTGTACCTGCATGCAAATCAGCATGCAAATCCCCTCTCCTTTGATTTCCGTATACTGCGAGATTCATAAGGCAGTGCTCAAGTGGGCCTGGAAAATAATTAGAGTGCAATGTATAGGTTGCACAAACCATAAATACAGATTTTAATGTCTTTTTTGGTAACTAGCAGAGTAGTAAAGCAAGTTAAGGGCACAACTGGGACTCTAAATACCAGCACTCAGGTGGTATTTAATATTCAAACGGTGAGCTTGCCTCCACTTTCCTCCCCTCTTTCTTTCTTTCTTGCAAAAATCTTGGTGGAGGAAAATCTCTATGAAGAGATTACATCAACTCCTTGCAGAAATCTTTGATTCCCAGTCTTTTCCCCGAAACATGCAGAGACTTTCCCCTCCATGGCTCCTGCATCTGCAGCTGACCTGGACCAAGAACCAAGGACCCGGAGCAGGAACCAAGGACCCGGAGCAGGAACCAAGGACCTGCTCCCCGGAGAGGAGAGAAGGAAAAGCAGAAAGGTCCCCTCCCAAAATGGTCTTTTCATGAGCTGCAGTTTGACCCTCCAAACCAAGCTCACCACAGCTTTGTCAGAAGTTTTTTTTACCTGAATGCAAAGCCAGGAAGACATCGCTTTTACCTCCATCTCCTTTTTCATCACCTGGCTCGTGCGCCAAGTCCCTCGACGTTCCCCAGCGCAAGGTGCTGGCAGGGGACAAACCGGGAGCACCAGCAACACCTGCCCCGCAGTCACCTCGGCACTGCCGACGCCACGTCCAGGTCCGAGGAAAGGTGGGAGAACTGCCGAGCCAGGCAGATACGGTCGTTTGACTTCTTCGACAGACATCGACCGCGCAAACACGGGGGAGATGTCGGATGGGTCGTGCAAAGTCCCGATTAGCACGGCAACACCAGCAGTGCACGCCTGGGGTAGCCGTGCGTAAATACACGTGCAAGACGCACCTGGCAGCTTGGGAACTGCCCTTTTTTTTAAAAACCCGGCATTCGGCAGGATTTGTGTTGGGGCCATGAGCACACGTATTCTGAGATGGTGCCCTGCATTGCAGCTGCAACCGAGACATCGCCACGCGTTGCCCAGCCAGCAGGGAGCCCATTATCCAGACGGAGCAGCACATCGCCTAAAAGGCACTTAGCATCGCATATGTATTATTAAAGCGCATGACCACAGGTGCCCTACACAGATAAGGCACATAAACCTTCATGATCTGGAGCATGAGCTACCTACCAATTACACAGAAAGTTATGGACTTTTCCTGGAGGTGGACCGCTCCAAAATTATCAGTCATCAACACCTATTGCAGCACCTTCCTCTAAAGCAACTAGTAGTTTACTGCAGCAAGTGAAGAAGTAGAAGGAAACTACACGAAATGGGCCGGTTTTTATAACCAAAGCCGTCATTGCACGGACGGCAGGAGAGAGGAACTGCAAAATACCCCCTAAACTGAGTTAAAGAACATTCTCCTTATTAATTGGATTGCACTGTAAGACTTCCCTAATCAAATGCAAAGCCCGCGTGGAGAATTCAATCTGGGTATAATCCTCACCGAGAGCTCCTGGAGGGGACGAACTTTGCTTCTCATCCCACCAMCAAGATCAAGGCCGATAAATTTGTGTTTGTTGCCACCTGCTGGCGAAAGACAGAAAGGCAAGCACAGAAAACGAAAAATAAGTGGGGGAAACACACTGGTTCTGTGGCAGAGGGAGAAGCAGTGAGGCAGTCGGGGCTGCGGAGCCGGGGAGCTTTGCAGCCACGTACGACGCTTTGGCATTTTGCAGGTGTCTGACTGGCCTGAGAATGAAGAGCCACGGACCACGACGAGCCAAGGACCACGACGAGCCGAGGACGACGACGAGCCGAGGACCACAAGCCAGCTAACGGCTCCCTGGCTGAAAGGGAAGGATGTGCAACCCAGTGGCAGCGTCCACGCCACAGACACCGCAAGGCCCTGCCTGGCACGCCGGCCGGCTGGGGACGGACCTGCCGGAATGCCGCCCGGCTGCCGGCTCTCAGCGCCGGAGCTGCCCGCCCAGCCCGGCTGCGGGGGAGAAGAGCAGCAGTTTCCCCCTCCAGGGCTCTTGCTGGCTCCTGCGTATCGGGAGGGGACGTGTTGGGGTGAATCAGTGCATCACGGGGAGCAGCCGCGGCAGGCGCAGCCACGCGCTGTCCTCAGCCCCCCGCGCCGCCCCGCTCCGGGGTGGCACCCGCCGCTCTGCCGAGGAGGAGCCGGCCGCCACGCGCCAGGAGCAGCCTGGGCAGCCCCGTCCGGCGCTAGCGCAGCCCGACCCGCGCCAAAGGGCCCCCACGCCTGGAGATGCCTCCTGGGCACGTTCCCCGGGGAAAATGGCATCTCCTGACCTGCATTCGGGGATGACACCCTTTATTTTTCATTAACGTGCTGCTCCCCGCTGTGAACAATCCCGCTTGACGCCGAGGTGCTCCACGGAGGGCAGCACGTGCTCCGGCCTTGGGCTTTTCCATGGTCGTCGGCTGAGATGAGTCAGCTCCTTCGATAGAGCCCGAGGAACGAAGCACGCTTAGCTCCGAGTTCCCCATTTAACCACCTTCCCGTTACACACCGAGACCCGTCGGCAGGAGTATCGGGACAAACAGCGTAGCAGGACCAGGATTGATCAGGATTCCCGGGAAGCAGGGACTTCTGATTGGAAATCAGTTATCGATTTGCTGATTAAGGAGGCACTTGGCTGCTGAAAAAGGCTTTTTTGGCTCATTAAGCACGCTGGCTCCTACAGGGACCTTTCCAAACCAGAACTGCCTCAGAGAGACCAAGCAGGAGACAAAACCAGGCTCGGGACAGACCCACGCATCGGAAGCATGAACCGAGCTGGCGTCCTCCGGAAAGCTTTGTGGGAACGGCTCGGTTCCCGCCAGTGAGCAGCGCAGGAGGCCCCGGAGACGCACCGGGGTCCGGCRCAGCCGCACGGGAGCTGCTCCTACCAGGGCAGCGTGGCACGGGACGGCCTGGACCACGGCGGTTCGTCCGCTTGCCCGCGAGCATGGAGCCACCACGGAGTCACCATGGCACCGGCGGCTCCTCGCTACTGCGGGACACGGGGAGCAGGAGGCTGGAAATCGAGACTGACACGGCAGGGCAAAGCGAGATATCAAACCATCAAGGATATTTTTTCCTCAGTTTTCTTCCACTCATGCCAATTTAATAACCGCAGTTTCAACGCAGTGAACTTCAATGCAAACATTTGTTCAAAGTAACAGGAAGAACGGTCCCCTTCTAGTTTATATAAATGCATTTTAAATACAGTTTTATGAGAGCAGAGRAGGATCTGGGAGCCCAGGGGCACCTCCCTCCTCCGCCAGCGTAAATCAGCACAGGTCCTCTCGCACCAGCGGCCACGTGCAGACCTGCGCCGCTTGCAGCCCCTTCCTGGCCCACGTCCCTCCTCCCTGGGCATCTCCCCCRTACGGGCAGGACCGGGCGGAAAGCGTCCACCCGGGCGCTCAGCAGGTAACCCAAACACACACGCGCGCTAAATGAATCAAGTCATCCTGGACCGCAGCAGGCCAAGCTCACCAGCTACAGGGGAGCCACGACCAGGAGAAGCTTCAACTCATTTCAGCTGCCGCCAGCTGCGACCCTGGTCCTCGACGGCCACCCCCTCCCGACCCTGGGGACYGCTACTCACGCTCAGGTGCCTCCTCCTCCCGTAGCAGACTGGGGTCGAAATCCTGCAGCCGGAGGAAGGGGCAGGAACAGGCACGTGCCGCACCAAACCCCGGAGCAGGCGAGGTGGCCACGGCGTCRCCTCCATCGCCCCCCAAGTCCCCGTTCTGGGGCGCGACAGGCCCCCCCGTTTTCACTGTGCCCCTTTCTCCCTATGCTCACGCAGTCCTCAGGTCTCCCAGATTTCCATCCCCACCGCGTCTGGGCTCGCGCGATGCTCATGACAGTGCGTCACCCCTGGCCATGGCCTCCGGACCGCTCTGACACRGGCGACGGATGACGGGAAAGTGGCAAACGCACAGGAAAGGCGACGGATGATTCCCAAACTCAGTGCTGAAACTGCAAATGTTCTGAAACCACGACTAATGTTTTTGAGAAAAGTTAAGCTGTTTTATTCAACGGGATGAGTCCACATCCAACCAGTGGCTTCATCTACATGGCATCATCAGCATACAGGACAGGATCCACTCAGACACTCTAACTGAATGGCATTTATCATACGTTACAGAGACGATATCCATAGGGAGGACGACAATCATTACGAAGGGCAGCCAACCAGCAGGTTCCTAAGGTTTCCTGGCATCACCAAAAACCCCCCAAACGAACTAAACAACCCAGCCACTCAGAAGCAGATCAGCATCAGGTATCTACTGTCGTACTGTGAAAACCACAACACTGCTAGTTAAATAATACAGTCCAGGATTTACAAAAAGAATCTATCAGGTATACTTCAGTCTAAGGAAGAAAAGTGCACTCTCATTATCGTTAAGGGACTGACACATTTACACTAGTTGCTTAAGAGCCTGTACAGAGAAGAGATCAGAGTGGGTGCGATTGCTTTAAAGTCAGCACCATTCAATGCATTGCCGAGTTGAGAGCGACCAGCTCCACTGAGCTGCCATGAAAATGGGCGAACGAAAAGGTTTATCAGAAACCAGCGACCGCTGGGATCAGCAGAGCGGCTTCGGCGCTTTGTCCGGGGGAGGCGGGCACAGGGTTTCTGCAGGAGCCGGTCCAGGAGGTCTGTGCTCGCTCTGCACAGCAGAGAACTGACCTCCGTGCGGGCCACCTCCTCCACCACCATGGACACGTCCATGAGGATGGGGCCACAGAGAACCATGTGAGTCACATCCTCCACTGCCATGGACATGTCCATGAGGATGGGGCCACAGATAACCATGTGAGTCACCTCCTCCACTGCCATGGACATGTCCATAAGGATGGG
>NW_020450529.1:943067-946933 GCF_003343035.1 Apteryx rowi | reverse complement strand
CACCATGGACACGTCCATGAGGATGGGGCCACAGATAACCACGTGAGTCACCTCCTCCACTGCCATGGACATGTCCATGAGGATGGGGCCACAGAGAACCACGTGAGTCACCTCCTCCATCACCATGGACATGTCCCCGAGGACGGGGCCACAGAGAACCAGGTGAGTCACCTCCTCCATCACCACGGACATGTCCATGAGGACAGCCCCGCCGGCCCCACCAAGCAGCAGAGCTGCTCCAACGGGTCTGGTGGGACACCAGAGAACGACCCGCAGGACGGGTGCTCCCAGCACTCTCTAAATTCAATTGTTAAATTTTAAATTTTCACAGTCTAAGTGAACAACTCTGTGAACACTTTGAAGCCTACAGTCTAAGTCTTTAAAGAGGTATCAAAGATCAGGATAAAGATACTCATAAAACATGAGCAGGTTCCAGTTATGATACTTCTACAACATAAGTGGTTAAATTTTGTGTCAAGTTAAATTACAGAAAAATACATTTTTTCCTTAAATTTACAGTAGTTAAAACTACAATTTGAATTCCATATTAAAAAGGGGTAGTTTATTCTTCAACAAAAYGTCCTGTTTTTTTCTTTAAAAAAATTAAAAAGGACTTTAAAAGCAATCACCCACAGCAGAACATAACTGTACAAATGAAATCATGATGTGTACAGCTCCTAGTACATTAATTCCAAGCATTTGTTCTGGTGCTCAAAAAGGCACTTAAAGATAAGAAAACAACTGTATTAAAAACCACAACAAAACAAAACAAAGGAAAATGAAAGGCAATAATTTAATAGAAAGACACTGGAATTTGTACCGTATCTTTGAACGTAAGAAGGGAGGAAAAAAAACTAATAAAAATGGTTTTACTATCAAGTCATCTCTGAAAGTATATAAAAAACCAGAAGACTGGCGAAGTGAATGTTCTCCAGGAACTAAATGGAAAAAAAATTACTGGCAACGAATACACAACTCTCGTGCCAAATGGGTTTCTTCCCTCCCCCTAAAAGCACATTTGCTGGTTCATTACTAGCACAGACTGACAGACTGTTTGAACATCTGCTGCCCATAATGACAGAGGCATTGACCTCAGGGTTAGTCTAAGTTTAGGAAAGGGGGGAAAAATTATGAAGAAAAATAAACATCGATATGAACTAATTGTGGTAATTACAGATGTCAACAATGTTAATAGACGAGTACGTAAACACCTTTTCCCCTTATAGCATTATATTGAGGGACAATAACAGGATCACTACATACAGTACTTTTCCCCCCACACTGTACACCGAAAGGTTAGGTTTTTGTGGTTTTGTTTTTTATTTTTTTTCTTTTTTCTTGTCTTTTTTCTTTCTTTTTTTTTTTTTTTTTAAACATTGAGCTATCTACTAAGTGCAAAGATTTGGTGAGTGGCATTGGCTTCCATCTAACTTCAGCCTATTTTTTGTACAGTTTGCACGTGAACAGCTACTTTGCAGCACGTAAGCGAGTACAGCAACACACGGAGAGACGGGAACAGGCAGGAGGCAGTTCGGAGGCGGCGCGGGAGGAGGCAGTGCCGCGGCCGCCCCTCACCGTGGCGCCGGGGATCGCTGGCCCGCCGGGACGCGGCCGGCCGCGGCGAGACGCCCCGTCCGTCCGTCGGGTCTGGAGGCGCCAGGAGCTCCGTGGCCTGCAGCGGTGGGAGGTGTCGGAGAGGAGCAAAACGGGAAAGAAACGGCCGTGGGAGGCGGAGAGCTGCGCGAGGCTTGCTGACTTCTGCTCGGGGACGGACGCCGCGGCAGAAACCGGAGATACCAGGAGAGGACGACCGACCGCTCAGGAGCTGCTCCCGCGGCTTTTCCGCGCAGCTGGAAGAGACCCATCGCAGCCCGGCTCGTGTTCAGGCTGGCCGAGGTCACGCGGGAGCGACCAGACTGAACCGCAGGGAAATCTGTACAAGCAGGAAAATAAAAAGCTACGGGAGAAGCATGGAGTGTCTTGTATTCAGCGACTACAGAAGAGACTCGATCACCCAAGTACCATGCAATCCCCRGGTCTTTCTGCATATTTTTTTCTCTGGGTTAAATGTTCAGAGGAAAAACAAAAATGTATTTTCTTTTGCATAAACTCAAACTGTTGTAATACATAGTACAGTACAGAAAGTGCAAAATATCACCCCATCAGATCAGTTATGCATCTGATATGGTCAAATATGGCTCATGCTTTTCATGCAAGAAGACACAATCTGAATCAAGACCCTCATGTACTGCTGTGYAACTTTAAATAAAGGAATGTTATTGTACCAAAGCCTCCTCGCCTGTTTAGTCCCATTTGTCGAGATACTATTAGTTAAAAAACAAAAAGCGTGTGGGGAAAGGGAAATGACATATCTCAAAACTGTATAAGTTAACCTATTCGTGTTTTACCACAGGTTTCCCACTAGTCCTTGCTCGTTTTGAAATCTTCAAGAAAATCAGTTTTGTGGATTCCACCTGTACACAAAGCGCTGTGCTACGCTGTGGCGCAGGCATTGCTAGTTTTTCCCCTACACRGAAATGGAAGGAATAGAAACTGTTACTTATCCATATCCGCACGCTGTACAYGCTCCCAGCGGGAGCCTATTAGCCAGGGAATTCAGGGTGCAAACGGAGGAATATTAGGACTCAATTTGAAAAGATTCTCCATCCAGCCTGACGAACACTGTCGCTTACGCATTTGAACTCTCCTCGGCGGGCCAAGCACTGACCAGAAGCCAGTGCAGGTTCCCTTCATTTCATTTTATTTTTTTTAAATACCGGCAGGAGCAGAATATGAATCCCAGGATTGGCCCTGTATTGCTCGGTGCACAGTTGCTATGTACCTCCACACACATACACGCGCRCACACACACAAATATCCTGAAAAGAACAAAATCAACCAAACATCGCTAGAGAGGACATTTCAGAGCCAGTTTCTGAGGTAAATCTACTTGAAAAAAAAAGTTACTGAACTCTGTACACTATTTTTTTTTATATACTTCTACATATAACGCGTGTTCTCCAGTGACAATGCGCAGAACTGCCGTCTTACTCTGCCACGCAGTTTAACTGCAATCTGGGCACGTGTTTCCGCACGGATGTGTGTATGTATTTATATATCGGCATAATCAAACCACGGGGCCTGAGGCTCGGCCGCGGTTTCCCTTCCAGAGTTCCCTTTCGAGCACGGTCTTGCCTTTCCGCCGTCGCGTCGGGCGAGGTCTGGGAGAGCTGCCGCTTCCGCCCCCGAACCCCGCGATCCCTACATGGTGCCGGACTTGTCGGCGGAGCTGTTGGGGAAGAGCTTCTCGGTGGGGGTGACGGCGGGGCTGCCCACGCCGGAGCTGCTGCTGCTGCTGGAGCGGTGCTGCACCACGGGCCGCACCGGCCGCATGGGCGGGGGACGCAGCTGCGCCCCGGCCAGCCGCGCCGACAGCGCCGGCTTGAAGGTGGTCATCATCTCCGTGGTGGAGCTGCTGCTGCGCCGCATGGCGGCGTCGGGGTCGCGGATCATGATGGTGTGGAGCGGGCTGGCGGGCTCCGAGCTGACGGAGCCCATCGGCGGGTTCTTCATGGGCTCCAGCGTGTCCAGCACCACGTCGGGGGCCTGCTTCGCCGTGTTCTGCCGCTCCAGCTCGCGCAGCTCGTTCAGCGCCGTGCTCATGGTCTTCTCGATGTCCTGCCAATGCCACCGACAAAAGGACGTCAGCACCCTGCACCGCAGCAATGCCCCAGCCCTCCTGCGCTCCACCCCTGCCGTGCCGGCAGCAATGCCCACTGCAATGCCCCCGCCACCACAGCAGCAATGCTTCGCTGCAATGCCCCCGCCACCACAGCAGCAATGCTTCGCTGCAATGCCCCCGCCAC
>NW_020450529.1:787462-941837 GCF_003343035.1 Apteryx rowi | reverse complement strand
ACGCCCCCGCTGCAATGGCTTTACCACACCAGTGGCAAATGCCCCGCTGCAATGCCCTCGCCATGCTGGCAGCACGGCCCCCTTGCCGCATCAGCAGCAGTGCCTCCGCCACGATGCCTAGCTACACCAGCGGCAATGCCCCGCTGCAATGCCCCCGCCGTGCCAGCAGCAATGCCCCGCTGCAGCGTCCCCGCGGCAATGCCCCGGTGGCCCAGACACAGAGCACTTGTTTTCTGGTTCCTCCTGGCCTCTGCTCTGAAGCACCGTGCATGCATGTGTGTGTGCGTGTGCATGCACACTTGGGGGGGTTTCTCCGGCCCAGGATGGTGATGTCCTCCAGCACCGGGCCTCCGGGCAAAGCAAGAGCTTTGAAGGAAGACGCAGGGCCCAAACTCCGACCACACAAACGCGCCCTGCGCCTCTGAAGTCAACAGGAGTTTGGTCTCCAGTTTCCAAGCCAGCCAGCCGTGAGCGGCACATAAACACTAGCCCAAACGTCCCATCTGGTGAATTATTTTGTCCATAGTTTCAGTGAGATAAGACATGTTCGTACTGACCCCGAGCACCGTAGCACATTTTTCAAAAGCAGCTGCATTGCCGCCTCCGTTAGACAAACGAATCCTCTAATACGCTTATGTCTGTAAGGGAATGGCACGTGCAGGGCTGGAAACGTATAGGAATGTATGYAGAGAGAGCAACAAAACGGCAACTTGCCGTAAATAAAACGGAGCCAGAGACAAGGCCCTGCACCAGGAGAGCGGGAAAAACGCTAAATCAAAGACCTAACGAGAGGACGGCGCCGCTGCCGCGTTAGAACGGCACAAAACCTTACAGGAGCCCGGGAACAGCGTGCGAACGGCGCGCGTCCTCTCCGGGGAGCTCCGTCTCCCCTAGGGGCAGTCGCGCGAGCGGCCGGGGCCGGTTTCAGGGCCGGGGGACAACCGGTCCGACGCGCCGGGTGCGAAAGGGGGGACGGTCCGATTCGGGGCGCGACGCCCGCCGGCGCTCCGCGGCGCCCGACCCCGCGCGGCGGCTCCGGACGCCTTCCCGGCGGAGCAGGGCTTCGCCGCAGGAGGGTCCTCGGCAGCAAAGGAGCCGCCGCTCAGCTCCCGCGTCACAGCCCGCCCTTGTCACCCGAGCTCTTGTTTTCTAAGGGGCAAGGTATCCTCAGACTTAAGTGTCTCGCAGAGATCCCCCAGAAAGTGAACCCAATTCAACTAGAAATGTCAATTTAAAGTAAATTAGCTAAATTGCCTTCAAACGTACTGCTGATCTTCTYGTTCAGAAACGGAGAGGCCCTAATTTGGCTTCACTTAAATCAGTCTTAACGGAATTAAGGCCACTTCAATGCAGAAAGAAAGCATTTGCAAAGTGATTTAAGGCAACTGAATCAATCCTGTTTAAAAAGCAACTCTGGTCAACTTTCCTCGCTGTCCTTGTGTAGACAAGCCCTTAATTTTCTAACGTGTACAAGGTGCTTGGTGAGCCTCAGATAACGCTCAAAGTATCAGCAGAAGGGAATTAATCGCCAAGTCAGCTCCAGCTGAACTGCTCGGAAAACAAGTGAAAATATTCTCCCAGCGCGAGGCATTAGGACTACCGAGGTCAGTCGCTCTCCTGACTTCAAGGCAGGTACTTATTTATATCAGCTGATAATCTTTCCCAACATAAAAAACAAAACAAACAAGGAAAACCGTGCAAATCGTGCGGTGTCCTTAGCTGCTCTGGGGCAGGTCCGCAGCCCCCCCAGCCCGGCCGCACGCGTTGCCGCCCTCCAGCCGAGCCACGGCAGCCGCTTGCGTGCGTGCGTTTACCCCCTGCCAGGGCTGAAGTTTCAGCCTTAGCTGAAACCCGGGCGCCTTGCTAGACCAGGACCACCCCTTTGCCATTCGTGCACATCAAACAAGCCCTTGAGAAACCGAGAAGCTGCGTGCTACGCTGCGAAGGAAGCGACCAAAGACCGCAAACGGTGGGAAAACAAACAGGACAGCAGAAGCCCTTCCTTTCTGCAATTGGTCTTAATTATCCCATTAAAAACCACTAGATTCTACATAAACAAACTGTGCCAAAGCCCCCTGTGGCATGCAAGCTATTTCAAAGCGATGGGCAAACCGTTCCCCAGGAGCTGCACTCCTCCTCGTGGGCATCCCACCGTCCAACAGCTGCTGCTACCGCAGCTGATGGCGGCACTCCCGCAAACCAAGCCTGGAAACTGCTGAAATACGGGACCCTGAGCAGCCCTGTCTGCACCGCTCCGAGACACTGCCGTCTCCACTCCCACCCAGGCCTTCTCCTGAGCCTGGACACGCGAGACCTGCTCTGCGGTCAGCTGGGAAAGACAGGAGGGAGACTTGCTCATGAGAGCAARTCATCAGGGTTTGAAGGCTGGCGTGACAGCCAGCGGGTACTTCTGACCCTTGTCCAGTACAGAGGTATCCTGTTAACTACAGGAGTTGAGACCAGATTATCCATTACGGCTTTATGATCTTAGTCTGTGTTAATGTGGAGGGAAGCGTACAACAAATTCCTGTTGCATTTGGAAAAATAACAGGCAATGCGTGTTTCCCCACAAACAGAAATTCTGCTGGACTGCTGTATAACTCTTACTATCACTACTTGTTTGCTGTGCAGTAACACTCTACTCTTAAAAACACCGGGAATGCCACCGCTTTCTCACGGCAAGCCTCAAAGGCCTGCAAAGCTCTTTGCTCCCAGCAAAACTCCAGTATCGTTAAAAGCTTTGGGAAGATCCCCGCCGAGCTCAGTGGGAGGTGGACCAAGGCCCGAGGGGGTACGGCAGAGTCCCAGCACATTGCCGCATCTCCAACAATTCATTCACTTGAAGAGCGAATGAAGCCCAAGAATTAACGGCTCGGTCACGGGGGCTCTCCACAGCAGTCACCATCGCCAAGCTGCCGCCTGCTGCCCTCCGATTTCTTACCGGTGCGAAGAGGCACCTCCGCACGGTCCTCACTGCCGTGAGCAAACAAACCAGCCAACGCTGAAGCTGAAAACACCGAGGTTCATCACCACCCACCTCCTCGGAGGGGTGCCTGCCTGACTCCAGCCCATGGCCACCAAGCTGGCCCCGACCCATCGCCAGTCGGACACGCTAATGTGGGACTGTGCCTGGACTAAACGGTCCCCGAGACACTGAAGAATTTTGCAGCCTGTGCCACAGTAGGATCACAGTCTAAGATTTCACCAGGCTTAGTGTGACATGACTGATATCTCCAGTGAGGAGACCTGCGGGCTATGCTGCAGGTAACGAGAATTTAATGAGAACCGTGGAACTGATGGCCTAAGGTGATGTTGAAGACATTGCATGACTGCTGGTATGATATTTTGATTACGCTTACATTTTGAGGTCCTAGCTACAAATAGCCATTAGCAAACCTGAAGCACTTTTCTCCAAATACTGAGCACCAGTTAAGATGTATCAACCAAATTTTAATTTGGCAAATCCAGTTTTCTCCTTCTAAGTCTCATATAGAGTTTCAAATGAAGATAATGTACTTCTCTTCCTGCAAGAGCTAAGAGCTGCCAGCCGCATTTCAGTGGTGGATCGAACATTTCTGTCTATTATTTTGAAGAAACAAGGTTTGCAGGAAGAGGCAGTATCTTTTATTAGACCAACCGATACAGTTGGAAAAGCAGGCAAGCCTTCGGCTTTTCATTTTTATCCTTAAACCATCACAGCTGCAACAACAGTACTATAATTTTGAAGTGCTTTGAGATGAAAGAGGCTCTGTACTGTTATCCAAGTGAATTTTATTTTAGCCTCTAGATCCCTGGGCACCAAGAGTCACTTCACAACCCTCTTACCTCAGCAAGCGCTTCTGCTTCTAGAGATTTCTGATCTCCAAGACTACTGTGTCTAGTCGATCCACAAGTCGATCTCAGCGGGTGGCCATCAGACAAGGCCTTCCTGTCTGGATAATTGATGCTCCCTGCACTGCCGAATGTCGCCATTCTGCGCTTTTCGGGACTCTCAATCCTGCCTCTGTTAAGTGGTATTTTGTGGGGGCTGCTAGGACAGGCCGCTGCTCGAGGAGGAGTGTCTATGCCAGGACCCAGCCCTCTGGGGGGGCTGTGGGTGTCCCCCCCGCTTCGACGGCGAGGGATAGCTGCACCGTCAGACCTCAATCTCACTCTGCAAAGAATTCATTACAAGACTAGGTCACCGTCCAACAGATCAAAAGCACCTGGTTGCATGCTGTAAGATAATCTATCAGCTCTGAAAATTCAGATCAAACCAAATTCAAGCCTTTCGGCTTCCAAAGACTAAGCTAAGAGGGGAGATACATATTTTAGAGAGTACCAAGAAAGGGAAAGCATTGCATTTTTTTTAGTTGTTAGGATCTACATTAAGCAATCCACATTTCATATCCTTCTGTAGCACTTATTAGCAGTTTGCCGTCTATCTTGCCCTACACAACATGCTGACTTGCCCTGAACACAACACTAATCACCTCTGTGTTCGTAGGAAAATGAGAGAGTTTCCCTACCGGCCCATGACTCCCCCAAATCCATAGTCCGGAATATGATCTGTCGGAGACTGGATGTCATTCTTGGATGAGGCTTTATCATCCAGCAGGGGTCCGCTGCTTGCCTCGCTGTCCGCCTTCTGACTCAAACTGTCGGAGAACGCATCATCCCTATGAAAAATGAGACTCCATATCAGGCTGAAACATAACAGGGCTCTTTACCTCAGAGAGACGCTAGGATCCAACCAAAACTCACACCTGAATACTACCACTCCAGATCCAGACTTAGCACAGGGCCAGACCAAGGCCACAGCTTCGGACACTAGCCAGAGCTTGGGAAAACACGAACGTGAACATCACATCCCCATATCCCCTGTGCTGTAGTTGCCATCTTAATGAATCCTGGGCACAGGACTTATAACAGAATTGGCACCTGTAAAGGACTCTGGGATCTGCTACAGGCAAAGTAAGCAGTGAACATTGCTGCGTCAACCTACACATGGGGTAGAGCCAATATTAAGTCTGGATCGTGCCAAGTTACTCTGGAGGCCAACGACAGATGGGGTTCAAGCACACTCAAGTATAGTCTTTAGTGTTTGGCTTTAAAAGTCTGAACAAGAAACAATCTGAGCCAATAAATGGAGAAGCACAAGTGATCAGAGCAGGTTTAATCAGTAAAGTCATTAAACCTTGGAAAACCAGGCCACCTGTTTAGGTGGCTAAAGATGACCCTAGTGTAGGCAAGTTATTTTAACATCCTGGATTAACAGACACTGCCAATACTCACATGTCTTGCACCACAATGTACTGGTGGGGTATGAGGCCATCCACACCGTTATGTCTCCCTTCCCACCAGTCCTCCGAAGCCCGATGGTACAGGAGGAGCGAGGCCCCTTTCTTGAAGGAGAGCTCTCGTGGGGACCGTCCAATATAGTCAAACTTGGCTATGGCTTCAATCTGCTCCACTTCTGCAAAGGAGAGAAGCACAAAGAGAGGAAAGGTCAGTTCAACAGTCATGCGGGCACACCAAACCCTAGGAAGAGGCATCTCACCTGAACAGCACTAACGCTGCTGCCCCAGCTTCCTGAGAGCATCTTATACTGAGTGCAAACCATCTTATTTTCAGACTGATCAGTTCTTTTTGTTCTTCCAGCCTTCCTGCAATTTCTTACAGACTCACAAGCTATCAGCAATTACAAAAAGTTACAAACCAGATAGGGAGTAGTTGAAATTTCCCTGTGTGCATATGGCATCTTCGCCTGCACATATATTCCTCTACCTATATTTATTTTAAAGTGACTTCTTTGGTTACAGACCCCCATTATTTTCTAGATTGGAGCCTTGTCAAGCTGTGTCAGATACTGTGATCAAAGCCCCACTTACCTTCTCTTCAATTCCTTTCCTTATCCTGGAGGCAGTTGGGCCTGAATTATTGATGAGTAACCAATCCCCCTTTGGGGATTCCCACAGAAACGACGATACAAGCTCCGGCCACGCGGCCATTCAGCACTGCACACACCCCACGTCTGCAGGCCCTTCGCAAACCTCCGCCTCGCAGCTTCTCCCCTCTTCCTCATTTGAGCTCTATCAAACACCAGGGATCTACAGAGTGGGAGCTCAGGGCCTGAGGATCAGCGCGCTGGCAGAGCAGGCTGCAGTTAGCACGCGGCCCGGCCGAGAGCGTCGCGGTGGGAGCTGCCGGGTGCACCCGCGCACGAGTCCGGTTTGCATTCAGCAGCCTGGGGAGGAGCGGGGCTCTTCCGCAGACCTGCTTCCAACGGGGAGGAGCTGCCTCAGCCACTACGAGGCAGAGGCAGCGCATCGCTCCGGACCGGGAGGGCAGAACCTGCACRCTGCCTCGCTTCAGCCTGCGATAAAAACGAAAAGCAGGCTGCCACCGCTCAGCTACCTCTAACGGCTCTCGGGGGCCAGCAAGAAAACGGTTAACGTAACTTGATTATTTGAGACACCCAATCGCTTTAAACCCTACCCGGAGACTGACAGCACGGGAAAACGGGGACTGACAGGGCCGATGGCAAAGCTAAATACAGCAAATTAGCCTAGTTCTTTCAAATCTGTCACATTCTCATTAGAATATGGTAGCTTGCTCCACTCCATCTGCCGTGTCATTGACTCGTGGGCTCAGCATCAGCAGCGATCTGGATGTGACCCACCTTCCCGCTTAGCAACAAAATCCACACGGAGGGAGCAGAATCCGTGAGATACTGAGTCAGAGCCCTGCCCTTCTCTGTCTCACGCCAGACAGGTCACTTCAACAGACAGATTTCCCCCAGCTTAAAATACATATCTGCACTAATGTGAACGACATGGTGCTTGGGACTATTACAGCAGGATCGATAGAGAATGCTCTCCAGAGGAAACGTAATAGGAGAGGCTATCAGAAGGGCTTTTCAGATGCATGATAAAATACTGAGTTTCTCAGCAGGGAGCGTGCATGGGGCGAGGGAGATGGGAAGAAGGAATATGTAGATTCATAAAATAATGCTGCTCCTCTCTTCCACTCTTGCATTACAGTTAATCACCCGGAAACTCCAATCAGAACTATTAATGTGACCGTCCAAGCATAAAATTGGCTAAATGGTGGCTTGCTCTCCTTCAGCTCTCAGTCATGTCAGCTCCCGTTTGTTGCTAGCACTGGAAGACGTGGAGTGCATTTTACGCTAAGAGCAAGTCCTCAGCCGTCCGACCCAGACCCGCTGCCCGCCTCCCCCCATCCTTGCCCGCCTCGTGCCAGCCAGCGCGCCAGCCCCTCGTGCCGTTCCCACGAGCGCCAGGAAGGCATCGGCACTCTTGCAGGGGCAGAGCGCAAGGGAGATGACGGCTGTGAAGAAAGCAGACGACCGGTGTGGGCCAGAGGACGTCCTGCAGGGCTCGAAGGGGCCCTTCCGCTCAGCAAAGCCTCGCAGTTGAAGTGGTGGCGTGGGGCGGCACGTTCGCCGTCTCGCAGCAGTGCCGGCTCCGCTCCCAGGCCCGTCCCTCTCTCACCCTGCGACTAAGCTACGAACGCTGCCTGGGGCGCGGGAAGCAAACRGCTTCTTCTGATTTGGGTATCGTGTCTTGTAACGAGCGCGCTCCTCGTCCCGCTCTGCCCCAGCGTCCCCATTTCAGTGCTCGTCTCCGCGATCAGGGCGAGCTTCAAAGCTTTTCCTGAGATCCTGTACATGAAGCTCAGCTTGTTTACACAGATGGTGCAGACAGACACGAGCTTATAGAAAGCTGGACGTGAGCCTCATCCAGAGTATTAACGAAATATTGATACATTTAGCAAGGAATTCACATCCGGCTGCACCTGTCCACACAGTCTTAGCAAACACCACATCCCGGTTCACCCTCCAAAGCCAGGGCGGCTCTGCAGGCTTAACAAGCGAAAAAACAGCGTGGATGTATTTTGCCATCAAAGGAAACCGAAGGGACTGCGGGCAAAACCAGGATGCAGCTATCTTAAACGAAGACGCACTCCACTTTTGCGAAGAGGATGGCTGCTTGAAAGGATATGATCCGCAGCCCAAAGAAAGCAGCTGAAACTCCCTCACTTCAGAGGGCTCCAAAGTGGACCACTGAAATTCCCTCTTTTCCCACAACACATTCAAGGGCCTGGAGTGACCAGAGAGCTGGTCACACATACACACAGTCATTCCCCAGCCTCCCCTTCTGTTCTTGTGAGCCCATTTCACACAGCAAGTCCTCGCTGCTTTTCCCCAGGTCCCTGCCATCACATGGCTGTGCGTAAACACAGATGACAGGGAGAACAAAGAAAAAAGAAAAAGAAAAACGGGATCTCGTGGAACAATTCCAAATACGGAACCCCTTCGTATCCTGCCATGGAATGAGACTGCAGTGAAGGTCTATGCACATCCTATGATGAAAATCTATAAGGAATGGTTATTTATAGGCACATGCATTATCAAACACACAGAAACATCTTCCCCAGTAAAGCGCCATATAGTAATCCAGCCTAATTTGACTAGGAGCGGAATACACTTTGCTTTCTTGCATGAATGACTCTTCTAACACAGACCCAATTTTCCACCGCTTATGTCTATGCTCACCGTCATCACTGGTGTGTGGCTCTGTGCCGTTGTCATGGTCAACTTCATCGATGGTGCCTGGCTCACTGTGGGGGCTGTCACTAAAATAAAGTATATGGTGCTTTAGAAAAAGAAGAATGAGATTCTGATCCCAAGATACTTAGCAAAAATAATTTGCTGGGGGGAAATCTGGCCCCAATGATACCTGAAGGAGTTATGCTTTTCATTTTCACAGGACTGAGATGGGGCCCTTTGCTCATTTTAAATCACAGCAAGTTCTCTGCACTTGCTTTGAGAACTGSAAACAGCCTGAAACACCACGATCTTCAGGTCCAGAACTGTACGTTCTGTTGCTTGTGTGTCTTACTCACATTTGGCAAAACAAGTATAAAATGGTACCAAATTAAAATTTTCCACTCACTCATTCACAATGAATTTTAACATTTTATCCTCTGTTTGCATCGGTAATGATGGCGACATGTGATCTGAATCAGGGAAGATTAGGTCTCAGAGATGTATAAAACTTTCAGATAAATCAGGTCAAGCCTATTATAAATCCTGGTTTGTTAACACTCAGATCTGAATGCCAGTTTAGAATTCCAGCATCCTCAAGATAAATATGTATTATCATTTAGTGCTCTAATTTGAGATTTCTTCTTTTAGAGAGAGAGTTCGTATTCTGTGGATACAAGTAGGGGGAATGATATACTAGAAAAAAGCTGTGCAATGAAGTTGCACACAGCTGATCCAGTCCACAGTTCACTAGTGCAAACATACTCATCTAACATGGACAGAACAAAAGGACCTAGAAGGACACAGAGAAAGTATCAAACCAGACTTCAGGTTAAAGAATTTTGTCCTACCAAATTATTATGGAACTACAGAACTTTACCCAGAACTCCTGGTCTAGGAAGAATTTGGTTACAACTGACCTAAAATTTTATTTCTCTATGAAGACACTTCTGTGAATCTGCAGCTAAAAGAATTTTTATAAATATTAATACTCATATTTAAGAAAAAACAAAAATGTTTCTTCTAAAGTTTTTATCAAGATTTTAATGCCGAACCAGCATAAGAGAAATGAAAAGAAAAACTTGGTGAAACTGTCTGGTCTAATTTCATTGACAAGGCTAAAATTAAATGCAAAACTAAGGTATAAGTATAGACTAATTAGTTAAGTTTGTAAAATTCTCTTAGTTTTATGAAGATACTTATAACTAAGAGCCATGAAGACAGCCTGGTATGGAATCAGATACTTAGCTAGYGCAAAACAGCTTAATGGTGTCAAATGCATACCACTCGCACACCTAATTCATAATGTTTAACAGAAATAAATGCCAAAGGACATGCCCCCTCTGCAGGGGGGCTAATTCATCCCAGAACTGTGCTCAGCCCAGGCTCAGATTTCCTGAAGATCAAGCCTGAACTTCCCCAAAGCTCTCTTCGCACCCCAGCCTCACGAGGACCCGCTCTTGAGAGCCCTTCTCCTACACTCCTATGAGCTGAAGTCAGCTCCCCGTTTATCAGAAATCAAGCCAGAGTCCTGCATTTTGTCACGGCTTCACTCTCAACTTACAGCGCAAGAAGATAACGCTAAGGAGGGGATCCGGCTTTGTTAAGTTGTAAAAACAATGAAGTCACTCACTCCTGCCACCCGTTCCTTACCAATACTCCTCGCCTCCAGTCATGCACTTCTCGTAGACAGGTCCTTCCAGTTCTCTGTGGCTGGGGAAGATGCCCTCGTGATTAATGATGATGGTTTTGATGACCTCATTGACATGGGCTTGGCAGGATACCGGATCCTGCCCATCTGGAATGTGCATCAAGGTTGGCCCAAAGCAGATGGCCAGGTTGTAGGGATCCATCATGTTCTCATCGCTGTACTGCGACAAGCTGCAAGCACAGGCGTTAGAGGGGTACGGTCCCGACTTACCCTGTCRGCTCAAAGAAGCCCCCACCAACAAAAGCCCTCCCAAAGCTCTCTCAAAAAGCAAACATCACAGAGCTGTGCGTCTTGCCCAAAACACAGCCACGGCTGGGCAAGGCAGAGGAAAAAGCAAAATACGACTCTCCATAACAATACCAAAAATGATTCGTGTAACAATGACAGGGAAGCCCTGAAAGAAAAGGAGAGCACGAAGGAACTCGGTGAAAGAGAACTAAAAGACTCACTGATTAAGGAAAGCAAAAAGATATCTCATGACAACGATGACAGCCCGGGGCAGAGTGACGATGATTTGCTGGATCTGGTGCACTCTCTCCGTGGGGTTCTCGATTTCTGGAACACATGGATAGAAAGTAAATCTTGAAACTGTGTCAGAATCAGACAACACAGCACCAGAGGGACTTGTTCCAGATCTAGGAGCCCACTACCCAAGAAAAACAACAGCATGTTTCCAGATCTGAGCCATCATTTGGCATTAAGGGAGCAAATCAATCATCAGGCATAGTGCTCTTCCACAGCTGAAGTCATATGTACATTCAGATTCAGCAAAAACAACAAATAAAGAGATTTCCATTGTTTTATTTTTAAAATGACAATTTAAGCATTATTTAGTTCATTCCTCAACAAATACACTATTTCTCCAAAGCCTTAGTCAATACAGCCACTGGAAAATAGAGCACTGCTTGGTTTTGCGCAGATTCTAAAATGAGCTTTTTATTAACATTATTATTTTATGGGTTTAACCATCAGGTCCTCCTCAGTCCTTCTGCTTGAGTTAAATTCCCACAGGTCTTGACGTGAATCTGAACCAATTCTGAGCCAGCACTYTAAGATTTACTTCTCTCCGTAACAGCACACAAAGCCTGGACCCAGTATCAAAAAACGCCCTATTTCTGTATGAGAAAACATGACTTAGAGCTATTTTGTTTTCAGCCGGGTGTGCACCAGCCACTGCACCCCACTGCTGCAAGAGCCCTGCTCTGCCCCCGGCCCAGGGATGGGCTCAGCACAGCCCCTGCCRAAGCTGCCAGCACGTGCCAACCCCCAAGGCTACCTCTTTTTTAAAGCTATTATCTGCTCAGTATGCTGTATAAATGGTTAATCCTGTGGCTTTTATTCTATGGAAAAGCAGACAGAGTATCGAAGCTCTCCTGAGACCAGTCGGCCTTAGATCCAGGGAAGGAACCATCATCAGCGGAGAGCTGCTTACTTTATCATGCTGGCTCAAACTTTGACATTTGCTAATCATAACAAAATTCACTGACAACATGTAGCTGGGGTGCCATTTGTTCTAAGATTCTGAGCAAAATTTGGCTGCAGTTCAAAAATGTAAATTTTTCTATTATTTATTTTGATTTTGCAGATTTTTCCTTTTGAGGAAGGTATTTGTCCCCTGTTACTGCTCACTGGGTTCTCTAGCTTTTCAGTTTGCTTTTACTTAAGAGAAGGAAATTTGTAAAAGAATCAAATAAATAAGAACTGGATAAAGAAAGATTGCAACATCAATAGATATCTGCTCCGAAACCCAGAGGAACAAATTGTCTCAGTGCACTTAAATTTTTTCACTTAGCAAAATGTTTCAACTGGCTGTAATTCAGAGGAATTAATGGAGTAACCATCGATCACTTTATAATGCAGGCACACCCCTGAATGAGCCTTTGCAAACAAAGTGCCTTTTCTATCCATCTATTTCTCCCGTGCATTTGAGAAGCGTTTCCATGTAAACTCTCAGATCTCCATAAAGCAGAAGGGAAAAGCAGCCTTCCATTCGTCACCCGTGAGCCTGGCTTYCTGACCCCACCAGCAGCAGAGCCACGCGGCCCTGCTGCAAAGAGCGGCGCTCAGGACACCCTGCCGCCAGCCAAGGGGCACCCAAGCGGCTCTGGGGTGCACGGCAGTGGAGAGCCCAGCCGGGCCGCTCAGACGAGTTTAACCTTTCCCCCTTAGTAACAAAGCAAGGCAGAACATCTTACAGCAAGGACGGCATTTTACTGAGGAGCACTTCTCAAAGGAAGGAGGTTTCTTCCATCTGTTTAGGCTGGGACACCTATTACACAGCCTGTATTTATGTGACAGAAAATCTGAAGCCATTTAAAGCCAGATTTTTATGGGAATTAGGCACCTGACTTCATTTAAAATCTGTCCTTAATTCAAAGGTACCAAGAGCAGCAGAAAAAGAAAAGAAAGATGAGGAAAAGGAAGGTTCTTATTGAAAAAGAAAAATGCAGAAGGAGAGGAGAGAAAAACCATCCAGAAAATTAACAGATGATGTTTGCAATGAAAAGATCCCAAAAGCTTAATAATTGTGCAAATTGGCCTTTCATTTGGGATGTTTCCAAAGCGCAGGCCCAGCTGCAAGTGCTCACAGTGGCGTCACCCAGCACCGAGCGCGTTCTCCGGCGCCGAGGCTGCAGGCGGGCCAGGCCCCCTTTGCCCCCTTCTCCACCGGACCTTGGGGAAGGCGGCCGGAGCGAGCTCTGCAAGCTGAGCTAAAACACCCTGTCCGGAGCACGGAGCTGGTGTAGAAAGAGCTTCCTTTGTTTGCCGTGCTACAGGTGTGCAGCACCGCTTTACACATCAAAACTGAAAGCAACGGCAAGTTTCCTGAAGCTAAATATAACACAACTGTTCTTGAAAAATGAGAGCACCTTCTGCTCCTTCTGGAACAAGCCCATTCCCATGTCAACCCCCTCTAGATATCATCTGTCTTCCTTGACGTCACTTGATCTCTAGCAGTCAGGCATATTAACATTAAGAAGAGGGAAAGGCGCCATGAGCAGTTAAAACGAAGGGAAGGACTTCAGTATACGCTCACCAGCCAGTCCCACCGAAGCTCTCTCACAGAGACACACGCTTACGYGCTCTGGAACCCCACCACAACGCATGCTGGACACCTCTCTTGTAAAAGAGAGTCATCCATAAGCCAAAGGGTACCACASGCTTCATGATCTCTGAAGCATCAAATTCATTCTGCCTTTTTCTTTTTCCCCAGGGGAGTAATTTCCATGACTTGCCAATAAATATATGTCATCACTACGAGGTACTGAGAGAAATAAACCCCAGCTGGGATATCCATTTCTTCAGTTGCAGAGGAATAAGCAGAGCTGGGAGGAGAATTCAGAACAGAGTAAGAAGCAACCAGACTCTTCCCCTGGAAGCAACCCCAGACTTTTCATGGTTAAAAAGCCCCAGCCTCTACCTCCGCTCATGTCACAAAGCACTTTCTGGTTTTGTTTGGGACAGGAAATGCAAATAGCAAATACTGTGAGAAAGGTGAATTGGGTGAGCTTGAACCCAATTTTGCAGACGGTTCATGGTTCAGAGAAGCTTTTTGATTAGCTAAGAGTTATTGACCACTACTTTACGTCTTGTGGAAGATGGTGAGTTATGGCAGCAAAACCCCTTTGGGTCCCAGAAGCTATGCCTGCATGACATTTGATAAACAGAAATAGCCATGACGCATAGAGAGAGACCTGTACAGGCAAGATAGTTACCCACCCTGTTCAAGTAACCAGCGTCCCCTCATGCAACCACCAAACACACATGCATGCAAGCTTGCTGTATGTGCAGCCCATGCGCCTAAGCTCGAAGATGACTCTTCGGTGACACTCATGATGTCAAGACGTTACGAACAGTCACAGCAAGATGTTTTACCTCTTCTGCACCTCCAGCCGCTTCTTATCCCTGACAACGTACACTCTTAACGTCCTTTCCTAACAACCTCCATTGAAGCCCTATAGCCCTTCTTACAGCATAAGCTGCTGTCTGCAAAGCTCAGGTTTATTTGCACCCTGTTTAATGCTTTTCTTGTCCCACCCTATTCTCCAAGAATACCCATCACATGTACTTACTTATAGTAGATATCAAATCTTGAAACCTTTCCTTAGGAAAGAGAGGGTTTTCCAGTCCTCGGAAATACAGCTTCAAGACTCCAGCCACTGAGTTAATGTCACGTTCATTTTGATCATCAGCAAGGGGATCTTCGCCTGCCCAGGGAAGAGTTTTATTTCCAGCATTATTGCCAAGTTGGACTAACACAGTAAGTCCTTCTCCCTAACCCACAGTGGAAAATCCTCCCATGTGTGGAATGGTAATGCTATGCATTTTCTCAGCAAGAGAATAGTTTAATAAGGTACTCTGTTACACAGCATCATGCTGAGACCATGGGCGCACAGTTTATTAAGGAGATTTTAAACCTTTCCTGAAGATGATGTTATTAATCAGTTCTTCACAGTATCCAGACCATTGTGTTTTTCCATTTAAGGCAACAGCTTAGAGATCTGAGCAGATCTAAACATTGGTAGGTGACAGCCTGAAAAGACAGGGTTGGCTGGAGGATGTAGTTATGCCCCTGGAATAGACAGAATGGTTCTGGATAGGATTGTATTGGCTTAGATCTGTAAAAGCTTTCAAAACCTAAGGGATTGGATACTGATTCCTCTTACATTGGATGTGCAAATCCTCTGGTCTTTGAAAATCCAACCGTAACCTTCTTTGCTGTCCTGGCCACCTTCACCTGGACCCTTCCAATGCTGTTGTTAGATTGGACCGTCATTTGGACTGTCCCTTTCACAGCTTCAGCTTCAYCCAGTGAAAGCACGATTGCTCTGCCCTGTCCTGCCAGTCTTAGAATCTTGATGCTGCTCTCTCAGCAGAATCATTAGCAACTCCACAACCAACACTGTCACCAGATACATGATAACGCTGCTTCTTCCTTGACAAACAGCTGTGGGAAGGTGGCAAAATTCACGCAACCCCCGTGTGATGTACTCCACCAGCTAGGAGAGTGAATGTAATTATTTCATGTGAATACCATCACACCATCGAAAGCACAGAAATAATGTTCCGACCTTTCCTACTATCCTTTTACTGTCCTGAGAATTGATAAAAGCTCCTTGAAAATGGACCCTCAGGCTATTTTATGGCTCTCATCTGAGGCTTTCATGTTCTTAATTAATGATTGTGGAAAGGATCTCTATATCTATCCCTGTTTTGATATTCTTTCCTTAAGTGATTATTCTTCACTATTGCTGGAGGCACAACGCTAGGATATCTAGAAGGGGAGAAAACTTCCTAGTTCCTCGTAACAGATAGGCCTTTAGCATGGGATACACAAAACGTCTAATGAACCATACCAGCACCCAGCACACACGGAAATTCCCACCAACAATCTCTGCTCCCCAGATGCACAGAAGGAAAGGGTCAGTGTCAGTGTCCTAGCTGCTGTCTGCACACCATGGCAGCATACCTCTTTCAAACGAATTCTTGATGTCATTGACTTCAACCTGAGAGCCAGGAACTCTAAAAATACCCTGTTGCTGAAGGCCTGGAAAAGAACAAATTTTTTTTTTTTTTTTAAAGATCTGTACAACAGTGTTGGAAACAACTTCAAACCTTAATAAGTCAATTGTTTAGTTTTACTGAAATCTGAGGAGATTTAATGGGTGACACTCAACACAATACACTACTTTTTGGTAGAGAACAGTGGAAACTAAAAGTAGATGCATCTGAAGAGCTTGTGCTCCACAGAGCTCACACTTCATGAACAGGAAGGTCCTTGGACAGAAGTTAGTTATGGATCAAAGTCCTGTACTGATTTTCCATATTGACCAGTGCAGCACTAGACAAACACAGCCACAGGGCTGATGCAGAGCCTCCTTGCCCTTGCGTGTCAAAATCCAYGGCGAAAAACAGCCCTGGAGGCTCCCTTTTGATAAGTGCTGCAGTGGGGGAAAAAACGACTGATTTCTGAAGTAGGAGCAGGTGACACCTGAACGGGGTGACACTAAACGGAGACAAACCGCGTGGCTTGGAGGCGGTGGCCGGCAGGGCGTGTGGCAYGGCCACCTTGAAGCATCTCATGCAGCATGTCCTTTGAGAGGGTTTTCTGTTGTAGCTATAGGCACTGATAGGTCCTATACGGATGGAGGCATGTCTCCTTCTCCATGCATGTAAGGGAGAAGAAAGGAACAGTATACAGTATATAAAATCCATTTCTACCCATAATCTCCAATCAGGGCCCCCTAGATCAAAGCGCTGGAAGAGCTCCTATTGGCCTGGGGCCTAAGCAAACAATTTAACCTGAATAAGTACTAACAGGACTTAAATATTTGTCACTCATCCAACGTTACATCATAGTCAATGCTATTATAATTATAACCTGAGCCCATGCAGCTCGGGCTGAAGGCATCTCTATTACACTTCACTGCTAACTGCAAGTGCTTAATTTCTTTAGCAGAAAGCTTCTACTGATATGACTGAATTCACTTACCATACAAATTGATGTAACGAATGCAGCTTTCTACTACAAGCGGAATAGCCTGTCCTGAATCCTTCAAGAAAGAAAAAAAGAAAGTCAAATCTTACTGGTTTATTGATAACAATGCACCGGAAACGTATTAAAGATTGCAAAAACTCAGATTTGAAAATCAGTGCCATTGAGTTTAGTGAGAGGATAGGCAAGAAAAGGAGGCGCTACGCACAAAGCCAAACGGTGCTGAATACACTAGGTGCAGCCAGTTATTCGCAAAAAAGCTGTCACTAAGTGCGCTAAACCCTCTTGCTCGTTATCCGGTTGAGATAGGGGACTGCTGCAACTGGATCACGGCCACTCCATTTCAAAGGCGCAGTTGTGAGCCAAAACCAAACCTGGGYTACGCCTGCCTGACGAAGCTTTGCGTTGCAGAGCTTGCAAGGGCATTGCCCCCTGAAGAAAGGGYCGCTGCCAGCAGGCGCCACGGAAAGGGCAGCTGAACCGAACTGCTTGCGCCCGACCCGACAGCGAGTCTGGGCCGTTGTGCTGAAGCCGCTTCCCCCCAGGCCCCCGTGGAGGGAGCTGGGGAAAGTCTGCAGATGTGTTTGGCTTCATAAGCGGACGCTTATTTTCTTTAGGGGCTTTGCCTGGTTGCTGGTTTTTCCAGCAGGRTACGGTGCCATCTCCCTGGTTAATTTAGTCCGTCTCGGAGACGGGCCTCTAGTAAATACCTGATTTCTCGTTCGCGCATTCCTTCTTCCTCTGAGAACACAAAAAAGCAGCAGAGCGGGAGAAAAAGAAAAGATTAAGCAAGGATAAGTTCAGTTAAAGGTTAAGTATATCTTTCGGAGGCCATGAACGCTCAAATGCAATGGCAGCTCAGCAAGGACGGCTGCAGGCTCTCGGGCTGTCCACCCTCCCCGCCTCCCTCCCCGGTCAGGTGCTGCGCCGAGCCTCAGTGACGGACAGAAGCCGCCTCTCTCTCCGCACGTCCCGCGTTGTGCAGGCTGCCTCTCCGCACGGCTCGCGCTGCTGCAGGGAAGGAGGGCAGCCTCCGCCGGCGCGAGGATGCTCCCGCGGGAGCGCCTCCGGGGACCCTCCGCGCCGCRCGGGACACCACTCCGTTCAGAGGCATTTCCAGCGCAGCTAATTCCTCCTCAGCAATATTTAACAGGCTGGGCTTTAATGAGTATTAGTTTTTTAAAAATCAGTTTAAGCAAGGAGTAATTACAGGTATTAAAGAGATTAATGGCTTTGTCAGTCTGGCCTGTTTATTACTTGCGACAGTGCACCATTTATAAATACTGCTTTTAGGCTTACAGTGGCACTAAAAGAGTGTAAGGGAATAAATCAGAGCTGGACTATGCCTATTAGTTTACCTAACCCAACATTTTCTCTCTCTTTTTCTTACAGTATTTTCACTAGCACTCTCTTCAGTACAGGCTTAAAATCTGAGCAATTGGAATTGCATCCCTTTCTCTGAAAATCTTTCCAGCAACCAGGCAATGATAAAGGCTGGATTCTGGARGATTGAGAGTTCGACAACCGGATGCATCCTTTGGGATAAACCCCATGTCCAAATCTCATTATTACTCTCCTTCTGGGTAATTTCCTGGGACTAACACGACCAAAGGCCCTCCTCCCCTGGGATTCTTCTGGGTCAGCTCAGTTATTCCAAGTTCAGCCTAATTCAGGTAAAGAACATATTTTGGTCCCCCTTTACCAAGCTGATGCTGTACATATCAAAGAGCAGCGGTCACTGATGGCTAGGAGGAAACCACTCAGCAGCCATTCGGGAGTCATTTTGCTCCGGTGTTGGAAGATGAATGCGAAGGAAGCACCATTGCACTTCCCTCCCTCCAGACGGCCTGCGAGTTCTGGGTGTTGAAGCAAAGTGCTTAAGCACAGGACCGGAGTTAGGCACAAGATTATGTATTTTGCGGAGTGAGGACGGACTGCTGACTTGAGCCTAAGTCAGCATGTAAGCTTCTTACTACTAGTATCTCATTTTCTGGAGTATTAAAAGGTAACGTGCTTTCAAAGGAGAGGCTCACTGACTCTGGAATGACATGCGATTCTTGTTTTCCGTGCAAATTAATTCCCTTTGTGACGGGAGAGGAAGGCAGCTTTTCAAGACTGCAAGTACTCAGTTGTATTAGAGGACGTCGGTCCGTTATCGCGGTTGGCTCCGAGATGAACTGACTGGGCTGATTTTTATTTTATCATTTTTTAGGGAGCAGACTAGAACATTTTCCCTCTCCCACAGCCACCCAGATACACAGTGTTTCAAGGGAAGTCTGATTTGCTGAGTTTGAGTCATTTTATCTTTTCGCACCGCCATGGTGGGGAGGGGACACACCAGCGCTCTGCAAAGGTGGTGGTGGGACGTTGTTGAGGTTCCTAGGCCGCCTTTGGGGACACCGTTGACTTGTCGGTGGTTTCCCCACCTCAAGGTGCCCAGCTGCCCGGGGAAGAGGGGAACGAGCGTTTCTTGCTCTTCCTTTCACAGCAGCTCCATTCCTCAAACACAAAGGGCTCCATCAACCTAAACAGCGTGACCTTTCGAGGTTGGGTTTTTTCCCCCTGCTTGATCTTCAGAAAAGTCCCTCGGGCCGGTCTGCGCGGACACTAACGTGACAGGCTACGTGAGGAACGCACTGCCACGGGGAACAGCCGCGGAGAGACGTCTTCACTGAGGCTCGGAGCGTACCAGCCATGCTAACTGTGTGCAGGTGGGGTTAGAAGGACCACGTTCGAGAAAGGAAAGCGTCAGCAATTAGGAAAGACGAGCCACCATTACATTTGTAGCGTTCATAAACTCTTACTGTTAGTCAGCAAGTACCTTAATGAACGTTTCCATATTGCCGTTAAAGAGTTTATGATTATAGACTGAGAGAGGCCTAGGTCTCCTCATTTTCTGTGGTTTAGGGGGAAGACATGGGGGCCTGGGAGAAAATGGAACAAAAGAAATCAACAAAACACCAACATAAATACAATGACAGGGCGAGATCTTAAAGGTTATGACCGGAAATAAAAAGAATAAATCAAACGGAAAAATCCCTCTGCGAGGACTAGACATTTGGCTCCCAGCACACTCTGCACCCTTCCTGAAGAGTCCTGGTCCTTACCATAAAAAGCAGTCACCTCCAGAAATCAGACAGGGACACAGCAATAAGCTAAGCTGACAACCAGTCTTAGTGAAGGAATCGTGACTAGGAGTTTTCTTCGTGCAGAACTTGCTTCGTTCAAGCCAGGGAATAATAAAGCTGCTAAACGCTGCTGGTCGCAACTGCGCGTGGCACCCACGGTCTGCACATCTAACTCTCCCCCGAGATGCCGTGTATCACAGCTGCTGCTCAGCGTTTGTGCGAGTACCAGGGATGACATTTGAGAAGTAAAATGACGGGCACTGGTGCTCAGCAGGGACGTTAACATTTACCTGCTGCTTACACCAGTTCAGCGCTCTGTCATCCCGAACGAGCACTAAGAACACCTAAAAGGTTCAACCAATTCCTTGACAGAACCGAAGTAAGCCACAGTTAGCCTCAGGAAAACACAGGGAAAATCCTGTTTATTCCCAAATGGCCCTCATTCTACTCTTAGACAGCAAGGGGAAGGGAAGTGGGGACACCTCCACCTCTCTGTACCTAACTTTTGTTTGGGAGACATTCACAGGGATGTGGCCTTCAATCCTTCTGGCACTCGCAAAGTAGCCAGTCTATTTCCTGCAAAACCCGGGATCCCAAGATTAAAAAAAAAAGAAAAAAGAAAACCGAAACCAAATGCAACAAAAAGTGAGCCAGTCAACGCACACGAGCAAGCCCACAACTTCGAGGCAAGGTGTGCAGCACAGAACCCAGCAGGCACTCCGCAGAAACCCAAAAGGCAGGCACCCACAGGCACCGAAAAGTGGTGCAACCCTACCCCCGACCAGCTAGTGACCGAGGACCTCATTAGCAGGGGGCAACAGGTCTTGAAGACCCTACTGACTTCAGCAAGGGCTACGGATGCCCGTTGCTTCTGCACATGAGGCCATGGAAACGTGTGGCTTATTTTAGTGCAATGGTCAGGATTTTGGATGGCCACTTATCAATAACATTGTTCACACTTTGATTTCTTCTTCTGACAATTAAAGATGTAAGATAAAGTACCTAGATCTATAAGAGGGAGAAAAATAGCATAAATAGTAAATTCTATAACCAAGTTCCAATCTGTCCTCTACCTCTGGCTACATCAATGCCTGTAGGGGAGGAGAGATCATGACCGCAGACAAAATCAGTGCTAGGAGCCGTCATGCAAAAGTTCTCACAGAGCCGAGCTGAATGGACACGTACATTTTACAAAAGCCTACGATGCAAAGGTGATAACTGTGATCCACTGGTACCTTAACCAAGTGCCTTTAACTGAAAGAAACAATTTGACTCTACGCTCTTACACCTTATAAGCATTTTTTGAACTGGCAGCTGAGGAGCAGAAGTGACTGCTGTCCAGGGAAGTGCCCCTCTGCCCCTCAGCTGAGCAGCCACATGCTGCAGCCCAGGGGAAGCCAGGGATGTTTGCTGCTGTGCAGTCCCCTCTCGCTGCACGATGCCCTGGAGCAGCGAGGCCGGGGCGCTCCGACTCCAACCTGCTGGCGGGAAGGTTGTTCTGACAACACATACAGTGCTGCTGCGCACAAAACAGAGAATTTCTCCTGTTTATTTTCCTTTGTGGAGTAAAAGCAAATGCTGAAACAAAAGCAAACAGAAGCAGCAGGGAGCTGTGCCATCAGCCCGCATGTAGGAGGCTGTTATTCGCTCCCTTGATTATTTTGGCCTGCAATAACACCCACTCCTGATAAAGAAAGTACCCAGGACCAAACTCTCAGTACAATTTTCCCTACTTGTTTTGGTTTTGGTGTCCTTTCATCAGTCAGTTCAGCAGATAACCCTGCCTGGTACACCTAAAGGATCAGAGCTCAACTTACAGACTGCATCTGCAACCCCTCTCCTGCCATGTGAATGCAAACACATCTGGGGCATTTCAGGTCTTAGAGAACGCTGCATGGCAGCTGGCTTCAGACGGGTTTTTTTGAGGATCCCCTGGGAAAGGCAGTGATTAGGGAGCAGGAGCTGCTGGCATAACCGGTGATCTGAAAAGGACCTGAGAGCACAGGTCTCAGAAGTCAACGGCCAGCTGGGGTGCACGCCGGCCAGGCAAGCAGATGCCTCCTGCAGCGCGGCTACGAGCGACTCCCCGGGACGCGACTGCGGCGGTACACGAGCAGAGCAAGGCTGGGGCCTTTGCAGCTCGAGGACTGGCCCCTGCCCGTCTGGCTAACGGCGGGGGGACAGCGGCAGGGGCTAACGGCTACGGCCCCTCCGTGCCTCCGTCACCCGTAGGGGCTGCGTTACGAACGCTCCCCATGCGAGGTTAGCACGATGTCTGCACGTCCCACGGCCCAGCCCACGTGGGGCGTGAAAGACACCTTGCCCGGACACCCCGGGGGGGCTGACGCCACTCTCAGGCCTGTCGCCTCGCAGCACGGTTCACCTCGAGCCAGAAGGCAGCAGATCAAGGCACCCTGCTGCCTTACGCCCTCCGCTAACGCCGCCTCTTTTCCTGCCTGGAAAGGGAGCCCAGGCGTCGCCATCTGCTTCGGCATTTCTAGCATGGAATGGGGACAACTTGCTGGTATTGCAGATTTATTAAGCACTAAAATAGGGTTGTAAAAAGATAACGCAGAGCTCCTACAAGTTCTGGAGATATGTTTAGAGGCTTTGCCGGCCCGCRTCTTACTGTTACGAAAGCAACGCAATCACAGCAAGCCACTAGAGCTCTGTGCAAACGCTCCGTGGGCTGGACACAGATCAAAGGCTCCTCCCTGCTACATCCACCCCTCACACTAACTCCTGATGTAGGGGGATAAAAGCCCCGGAATATCAGCACTCTCCGTGCTCCTAGGCAAAGGAGCCAGAGCTGGGAGAGGCTTTTAGGCGGCATATCAAAGTCCTGAAATGAGCTGGCATGGCAGGGAGCAGGTAGGCGCGCTTGTGTTGCCTGGACACAACTCAGCCTCAGCTGTGTCTGTCAGGGCACCGCAATGCACCGTGCTGACACAGCACTTCCAGGCACTTCAGAGCTAGTCAGCTAGAAATTACACTGCAGCAAAAACAAGAGCCTGTTTGTCATCATTCTAATTAATCCACTTAAAACAACGCAGCCGAGAAGCAGGAGCTTGGGTTTGCCTCCAGCTTCCCAGCGCACGGCAGCTGGAAGATAGTTAAATCCCAACCTCTCCAAGCTGTGTCAACTGACAACAAAGCAAACTACCTTTCCCACAGCCACCCTCCTTTTGCCGAAGTGAGCCAAAGACCCTTCCCAAAAAGCAGACGAAATTGAAGAAACGTCTCACCTGGTTGTTCCGCACTCAGCTCTTTCACCTAGAAAGAAAAACACACATAAGTCTCTATCATTTCTCCCCATCCGTTACCAGAAAACGACTTATAAAACACACACGCGCAAACACTCACACACATGCTTTTGGTTCTTTAAGCACTAAGTTAATTGTTTGCAGCAAAAGACAAACTGAAAGTGCCTGAAGCTCCTGCAGGCGACAGAAGATGTGAAGCCGGTTGTTAAGCGAGCCCACTGCCCCTAAGAGACATCCCAGAAGTCCAAGGATTGGTCACAAGAGAGGGAAAGTGCCTTTGATTCCCACTGGCATTAAAGGCTTATTTGCAATATGAAGCCCATCTTGTAAAAAATAACCAGATGCACTGCAGGTCCTCTGCAATAAGTGCTCATTTACACTAGCTGGAGATTGGCCAAATTCAAATTGGAAAGGGGTAGTCTGATAAGGGCTAAAGCCCCTGGGGAGGAAGCTGAGATTATCCAACTGCCTCATGGAGGACGACTAATAGCATCTGAATACAGCGGAGTACTCGGTTCCTTAGCTTTTCCTATGAGATAACAGTCCATCTAATCATGATCAGGCAGACTCTATTCTGGCTGTCAATATTCTCTTTCCCTTTGTGTATTTTTAGTGCCTGGATTTATATAAATGGCAGGATATCACCAATGATAAGATCTGTTCATTTTTTGAAGTATTTGTCAGTCTACTGAAAAAAGTGTAAACTAATTTCACATGCTGTTTGTGCCCTTCTCCCAAGGCCAGGAAAGCTGATTTATTCTTCCTTTTTTTAAGGCACATAAAAGGAACCATTTGGCTACACATTCCTCCTTCCTGCTCTCCCTTGGCACCTGCAGAAACCAAGCTTGCAGCCAATTCCTCACTGAAAAAGCAAAGAATTCCACAGCAAATACTTTGCAAATCCAGACTTCATTCTAGTGAGAACCAGTCCATGCTGAAACACAGCCTTCTACATTTCTGGGCTAAATATTTGCTGAATGTCTACATAGCAGTATGATCCCATGACCTGGAAGAAAATTCTGAAAGTTTTCATGTGAAAATGTTCCATGGCTGCTTTCACACAACTCTCAATGAATGAACATGACTAACGCTGCACTTTCCCTCCTAAGTAAGGCAACGGTGCTTTTGTGTAGAAGAACAGCGTCTTCAAGAGATTAATCACTTTTTGCACTGATCTATAGAAGAGTCCTTGCACTGTCTCCATTACACAGCCCCGTTGCCTGCATTAACATCTGTGATCTCCGGGACGAGCTTAGACAGCTCCAATTTCTGCTAACYACACGCTTCATCCACCTTGCGTATGTCAAAGCCTGAATTCAGAAACCACTGCCGGGAGATCTGTCCGGCAGTACGTAGTAACGGACTGCATCTAACGCGATCCACACCCACACTGGTACGAAATACCGGACTGCCTCAGTTAGGATGTAAAGGGGTTGCTAGTCACCTGCCCTTGCAGGGTGCTGAGCGGTGAAGGCAGCTATAGAGTGTACTGAAATTTCTGGGAAAAGAAATACGTTAATGAGACCCTATGTATCTACCCTTGCGGCTTTCTTTATATTTACATTTCTTCCTTTAGACATGGCTCAGTGTTCACTGAATGGAACATATCACAGGATCTGAGTAGAAGGTGGATTTTAAGGCTAAATAAATTTGGCAGAGAAATATGTTTGGCATAATAGCTAACAAAAACTTGTTTTTTTACTTTGAGATGAGGAGTCCAGTTTTTGTATTGTTAAAACAAGCCCACGGACTGTTTATCTTTAAAATATAGATATAGGCATTTTAATCTAAATATATTCTCTCCTGTTGGAGAATCAGGATTCTAACTCCAGGTCCTTCATGCTGGAAAGAATGTAATTTTTAAAACCCTTTAAAAGAGCTAAAAACCTCTCTCTGGGGCCGTGGTTGCACACCGCGATCACCAGCGATGGATCCCGTTGAAGAGGTCCCCACCTGAGCCGTGTGCTCCTGCCGCCCTCAGAAGTTAGTGCCCTCCCGGGTGTGTTAAGCCTGCTCTTTGCGTGCCTGTGCTCTAAACCACACTTGGGAAATTATCTGGGGTAAGAAAAGCTTGCTATAAAAAAGTTAGTTCTAAAAACAAGGATCACTTTAGAGCAAGTCACATATAAATCAGGACAGTGACAGGGACAGTAACCTATGGCCAAGGGGACAAAGGGCCTCTTAAATCAGCAAGGCTGCTGACAAATTAGCACAGAAGCCTAGCATCAACGGCAAGAAAATGCATCTGTTTAGGGCTGCACTGAGCTGGGAAGAAGGGCGAGAGAAAGGAAAAAGACAACGGCACAGATGTGGGTGGGAACCYCTTTGCTGCTGGAGCAGTAATGCAGCACTTTTGCAGACAATATAAGATTCAAACAAATTCAAAGTATAAGATTCAAAGCATAAGTTTCAAACAAATATACACACTCCCACAGAAAGGTGGAAAAGAACAATGAGCCAGGGAAATAATGATTTTTCGTGTCACTGGTTAAACTCAGTATTCTAAAGCAACCACAGAGACGATCAGTCGCTCAGGAAAACAAGAACAACAGGTAAGACTCAAAGCCGAAGGCCTGGTTTAAGACTGCCGTGGGTGATGGGAGGTTTCCCTCTGGACCTAACCCTGTGACTCACCTTCTCCCAGAGTCTGCTTCAGTAAGTCATGTTTAGCCTGCAGCTTGGTGATAAGGTTACTGCCATTCAAATACTCCTTAAATTTCTGGAATTAAAAATAAAGCAAAGTTAGGACTCTTGGCAAAAACAGTCTGTAACTGATGCACAGTTCTGCCTGGGGGGCTGCTGCGGGGGCGCTGGGTGGGAGAAGCAGAGAGACCCYGCCAAACCCCACTTGAGCAGCCCAGCAGGACCGAGCCGAGCACCCTGCTCACGYGACTGCCCCGCCGGTCTCACCAGCCCGGTCGCCTTGGCGTTGCACCTTGTGCCKGGGAACGCCAGGAGCCCCAGAGAAAAGAGCCCAAAGAAAGCCTGCTTTTGTGAGGCCGCTGGGAACGGCCCGAGCAAGCAAAGAGGTTTTCCTTCCACCCGCAGGCGCCCAGCCTTTGTGYGAACCAGCGAGGAAGCAGGGAGAACTGCCAGCGCGCGAGATCTTCCCAGCTCAGATGCTTTAGGCACTGAACGACAGAAACCGTGCAGCATAACTTCTCGTTTTACTGTGAGATTGTTTTATACCCAGTAATGCTCAAGAGCAAATAGTTTTACAGATAGGAGGAGTAAGGAAGACGGAGATGGAAAATGAAAGTCAGAGAATGAGAAAGATCACAAATTCTTGCAAAAAGCATTAAAAGAAAATCCAACACAACCCAGAACCAAAACTGCGATGCTTTTTTTTTTCCCCCCTGTTTTCTTTTTCCTGAATTGGAATAACAACACTGTTACAGAGAAACTAAGAACTTTTCTGTGCMTATATAAATACTGCAAGATGCTACTAACTTTAGCCTACTTACCCAAATAACCATGTTTAAATGAGGGGTACTTCTACTGAACTGATGTCTTTTTGTTTATATTTCAAGTATGTTAACATAAAACCTAAAAATCTGCACAGAAGTAAAGTAGCAGCCCAAGGCTGCAGGAGACAGTCCCCACTCTCCCTCTACTCAGTCATGCACACAACAGAAATGCATTACACAGCCAGGCGATGGCAGCTTCCTCCAATATCCTACACGAGGTGCAAATGACTCTTTAATTCACCCCTGGAGCCAAGGGCAGATTTYATCTGTGCAGGCTAGAAGAGGAAGGTTCGACTGATAGCTCAAAATAGTAAAGTCCTTCAGGAACTGCCACCAAATGGTGACACACTCCAAGCCCTGCTGGACTCTGCTGCCCAGTTCTGAGCTTCTCCTACTGATTTAAGTTTTGGGTCACATCTGGTTTCTCCATTTGTTCCTTCTAAAATAATAGCAAAAAAGATTGCCATTCTCTAYGCATTGCCATGCCACTGAGAAATGCATTCCAATTCCAAATCAAACAAGACAAATACTTAAAGAAACTGAATTGGTTCTTGCTCTTCACTAACGAGCATTTAAATTGGGACTCAGCCCTAGCAATTAATGCTTTATGTCCCATACCGCATGAGATGAGACTCACTGTAAAATAGAACATTTCAGTTTCCTGTTGGTTGGCTCTCCTCTTGGCAATGTTTATTTTACTCATGTAGGTCTCTGAAGCAGCTGATTTGACTGACTCAGTGGAGCGACTATGCTGGAAGGCATCTGAAACATCAAAATCTTCCACTGTCAGCATGTCTTGCAAAGTCTGCATTGTAGCATCCAGAGTTTTTCGTACCTATCAGAAATAGAAGACAGCACGGTTTGGAAGCAGTCTGGTAAACGACACATCTTGAGCCACCACAACTGGCCAACAAGCAGCTCGTAAGCAGTGGGCTCGCTCCTGCGTCAACTGCAGTCAACGGGAGCGCCCAGCACCGTCGGTGGAAGGGCTCCAACCCAGAGCAAAGCAGCCGCAAGCGGGAATACCCTGTGTGCCGGGTAAAGGCTGAGCAACGTTGCCTGCGAGGCCAGCCACACGGCCGAGGGGAAGGAAGCGCAGGCAGCAGACGCAGACCTACTTTCTTACCTCTTCATTCTCTATCTTGAGGGTGGCCAGTCGAGACTGCAGCTGGTGGTACCGCATCAGCAATTCAGTCTGCACAGGCTGCTGGGCACTCACTTGGCATACCTGTGACAGCAGTGACACCAGAGAGAGACGGGAGGCAATGCAGTGGGCCATACATTGACCAGACACACACATTTAAAAACCTAAACGACTCCTCCTAGCACCCACAGGCTCTAGAGAGACTGGGTGGCCCAGTTTCTAATCAGCCGTGTCCCGTGCTGGGCCAGCACAAAGCATTTTCTACTCAGCATTTTAAAGCTGCACCCTGAAGTCTTTCAATTACAGCAGGTAAATCAAAGTTCCACTTCTACAAATCTTTTGGGCAGTTCAGCTGAGGATCAAATCACAGGCTTTCTAATTGGGAGAGATACTGAGTAAGAGGCAGACTAAAAGGAGGAGCCTTAATGAGCCAAGTGTCCCATTAAGAAAGGAAACACGAATAAAAGCATATGAAGACAGAGCAAAGGGATAAGGAATCAGAAATAATTTAATTATCATGGTTAAGAACAAGGGGCAGCCAGCCGASACCTGGCTCTGAGGAACGTCTGCAGCCACTGTCCATGAGTACAGTACCTCATCCCCCATGTGGGGCTGGAATTCGAACTTCAGAGGTGGGCAGAAGACCTGGTTGCACATGTCCATGATCGTGTGCTTGTCACTTCGCGCATCTAAGTTGTCCACAGCGTTCTCAATGATGTCCAGGCCCTCATGACGTGAGGTTTCTAGGTTATATTCAGCAGACAGGTATGTCCTGAAGGTTCGAGCTAGACTGGCATGGAATCCCAGATCACAGCACTGAGAAATACCAAAGAAGGATCAGTATCAAATACAGATATCGCACAAATACTATCATCTTTATTCTGGAGGGTCATGTGTACATTACCCCCCCCAAAAAAAGCATTATACGGCCCAGTGAAACATCACCCCATTGCACTGGGGTATATTTAATAGTGTACCGCACTACCATACAAAAGGGCAAGAAAGAAGGAGGACTAAAGGAGAACAAACGGTAGGAGAACAGAAAGACAGGCAGCGCAATTGCCCTGTACTGGAACCTTGCCCAGGCCCTAGGATCTAATGCCCTTCATCTTACTGGGAAAGACATGGGATCTTCTCAGACAAGGCAGAAGAAAGAATCATCCAAAAGCACTCTGTTCTTCCCGGCTAGCTGCTCAGCTGGGACTCGGGGCAAGCGCGACCGCAGGCGCCTCCCTGATGGCCATACCCATGATCTCCCGGAGGCCTCCCAGGAAAGAAACGGCCACCGGGCCTGTTCCGCTGGCCACTCCTAGGGCTTTCCTTTTCACCTTGTGAACGTTCCTGCACGGACTTTTTACACAAAGAAACCATTTCCCAAAATAGTCAAACACAGTTGGATGCTAAAGTAAGGTGGCACTGAAAAACGCCCTGCTAGCTCTGAGCGCAAACCCTCTTATCTGCGCTAGGAAGTTGCCTTCCTCTCTCATGACAGAGCAGTTTCTCATGCATAACTGATCGTTCTCATGTTCACCTTGGGGAAAATGATAAAACTCAGAGCTAATTGCTGCCAAAATACTGTACATTAGACAAAAGTCTGTTTTTAAACTCTCTTTTCAATATAATTGAGTTTGGCATGTTAAGTATAGCAACAGCACAGGGATTTGCTGCTCCGAGCGCTTAATCATAGCCGAGCAAAAAGCAACTCTTTGCAACTCTCCTCCCCATCCCCAAAGGCAGCTCCGGCCCCAGCGCAAAACCTCCACGCAGCTCGGGTTCGCCGGGCTGCCACTGCTGGAAGCGAGCTACGAGGAGCGCTTGCCCGGAGGAGCGGGAGCGAGGGGCAAAGACGGGCACCAAAGAAGCGCCCAGGGTTCGGATGCCAATGGATGTCCTGCCGTGGGGACAGGAGGGGACAGGAAGGTTGGAAGCAAGAGGGGGACAGAAGAGAGGGCTGAGGTTCCCGACACAGGACAAAAAGTTAGATAATTATGGCTTTATCCATTTTTAAGGGTTTCATAATCACATGTCCCCAGTATACTTATTCGAGGCTGGTGTAATCTGAAYGAACCCAAACACAGACCGACTTTTCTAGAGCTACAGCACTCCCTGTTCTGAGCTGCCATTTCAAAAGCACCTTTTCCAGTTCTACAGAATCTACAGAAATCAATCACAATGTAGAAATGCAYAAAAAGTGATTCTGCATCAAAACATTACTATTGACAAACTCGAAGTAAAACGCAAAAACTCAGCTGCTGCCACAAACAACTCCAGCCGAAAAAGTCATCTCGTCCTTCCTGCTGATCTGAAGGGACAACCCTCAATTCAGATCAAGWCAGAGAGGGATTTATTTGTTTTAGTCTGCGATAAAAGCAGCAGCAGCAACACGACGAGCCGCTTTCCGCYCTCCGACACAGGCGCGCTTTGCCTGCCCTGATCTAGTCTTGTAAAGCGGCCACAGCCACGTGTGCAGTAACGAGGATGTTGCATGAACAGTCAAACGCTCATAGACCTCATTTATCCTGCTTCGGTTTAGCTTCTGCCCTTATTAGTTGAAAAGAACTGATATGCTGCTTCCTTCAGAAATCATCAAGCAACGTGCAAAACTAATTCTTGGAGAACTGGGAGAATTTCCATTCTCCACCTGGGGCAAAGCCTAGCGATYGCCCTGTGAACTCTCCCCCTCGAGTTAATTTTAGCACAACACCCACACAACTGCTCCAGGGTTGCACACGGCAATCGATTAGCGATGGAGGCGATGCCATGCCGCACCTAGCGCCCTGCTCTTCTCAGCCGCATCCGTGCCCCTCTCGGAGCAGGGCACGCAACGGCAGCCGAGCGGTGCCAGCCAGGAGGCGCAGCCCTGGGCAGGAACCGGCCACGGCGGGGCACCGCCGAGAGCCGGGCACCGCACATCCGCGTGCCGCCGGCCGCGGGGATTAGGGCAAGGTCTGCTCCCGGACCCGCAGGCGGCCAGCGGACCTGTCGACGGGGTGCCGCCGGGCAGAAGGAGCGGGGTCTGCTCTCCCCTCGCGACCAGCTCATCACAGCTCCGTGCTCTGAAAAAAGGATTCCCTGAGCGTCCCAAAATACCTCCAAATCTGTGTCATGGTAATTCTCCCATCCCTTGAAAATTGTTGCTATTTGGCTAGAAAAATGCAACACCAGGAGAAAATATCTGCCCGTGTCCCAGGGAGGGAATTTCCAAAGCATCCAAAATTGGCAGAGTTATTACAAAGGAAAATCACTGAAAGCCACGGAATTTGTGGAGAGATGGCTCAGGAGAACGCTGRGTGCTTTGGAAAGAGATCCAGACGCGAGGACTCCCCTTTGCTTTGGCTGCTGAACTCATGCTGAAGCTCGCAGCGGCCGCAGGGCCCAGGACTCTGCTGCTGCTGAGAACCAGGGCAGCCCCCGCGCCAGCCGCGTCCCGCAGCCCCCTGAAGCCTCCGGGCATTAGCACCGCGCCGGATGCTTCACACGCTGCTGCTCAGAAAAGACAAGACAGAGCACGGACTTTTAAAAAAAATCCTCAAAGAAACACGCAAAGGAAAAGACAGACTTCCAACTCCTGCTCCCAGCTCCAGAACAAATGGCATTTTCTCACCCCTCTCATCCCTTTGATGGGAAATAAATTAGAACCACAAATAATAATGCTTAGCACTTCTGCAGGGCCTTTCATCTGAAGAGCTCAAAGCTCTCAGTATATTAATTCATTAAGTCTCCTAACACCCCTGGCRAGGGGTGGAAATATTACAGTTTCAACCAGAGAAATAAACTGAGACCCAGGAGGTGAAGGCACTTGGCTTCGGTTGAAGTGCCACAGACCCGGGCTGCTCCCAGCCGCGTCCCCCCGCTCCGTCGCTCCTCCGCCRCGGTTTTGTGCCGGAGGAGAGGGAAGGACCGGCCGGGCTGCAGGGACCCTCCCGGCCAGCGAGCGACCGGTCCCACCTCTCCTTCCGCCCCATGGGCAGCTCTCGGCAGCACCGCAGCTGCGCCAGACTCCCAGGCGTGCTCTGCACCGCGTTCTCGGGTGCTCAGGTCCCACCTTCTCCGCAGCTTCGGAAGAGTTTGTCTCCCGCTTCCATCCGTATTAGGTATTTATACGATTCCCTCTCCTCTCACCCTCACCACCCTCATTGCCATAGCRTCCGAATACCCCATCGCCTTTAAAATACTCCTTCTCCCGACACGCCCACGAGGTGAGAAAGAGCCATTAGCCCCATTTTAGACGCAGGGGTGGAAAAAGGCAGAAATTAGATGGTTTGCCCAAAGCCACAAGGAAGCCTGGTGAGAAGCAGGGAACCAAACGCGCGTCTCAAATCTTGGATAAGCATCTTAACCACCCTCCCCCAGACAGCCACAATTAGGCAGCTAAACGAGAGCCAGATTTTCCCAGGGCCCTGGTGACTCCCAGCAGCAGCTCCACGGGAAATCTTTCCAAAATCAGGTCTGGGACAGTTCAAAGTGGTGGGGCCACTGAGTTTGCCACTGATCACAGCGGAGAAACACAAACCACATCAAAATTCTACTTCTTTTCCCGTGTTAAGAACAAACCGACATTCAGCAGGTAGAAATCGCGCGAGCCTGAAGCACTCTGCAAGCGGACGATGACCCGTGAGCGTTCGCCGCCGCACACRAGGAGCCGCTTCTACGGGCCGGGCAGAAACCTCTGCACAGCTCCGCTGCTCCCTTTGCCCTCTGCACACGTTTGGGCTCATTAACTGTAGTTCCACCTGATGTATCAAGCAAATTGCCTCAAGCAAAGCGAACTAGACATTGTCTTCAGAAAAGAAAGAGTGACAGCAGTTAAAGGCGGCGATGAGGCTTTTTTTGGAGTAATCTGACGCAATTTATTATGAATTCTACAGTTTTATAGAAATGCTGTAGAATTATATACAACCAAGGCTAAAACACTACTGGACTTAGGAGAAAATGAAATGCTTTCTAAATTACTGACTCATGTGTCTCAATTTTTTCATCTGTTAAATARCTAAAAGGTATTTAACCTGCCTGCTGCAAGGCATAAAATAGTGTTTATCACTATAATATCTGCACTTGGCCATCATAATGTTGGGTACTATGTAAGTGCCTCAATTCATACCTGAAAGTGTTTTCAGATCTTTGGAAGAATGTTGAAAGAGAATAGAAACTGTTACTGTTCCCATTTATTTTTATGGAGAACATTTATTCATGGTGTATTTAAATGCAGAAAACAGTAGCATCTTTGCAGCCTACAGTTACCGTGTTTCCCTTAAAGCAAATAGAGCATCAAAACAAACTCAGTTACAAAAGGTATTCTGGTGCAGATACGTTAAACGCTTGTAAAGAAACACTCGACCACAACAAACAGGCTTTGCATGCTGTAAATGGATCCGGACAGCAAAGGAAATTAAACTGCACCAGGAGAAGGCAGAAAGGCCTGAGACGCGTCAGCAGCCACAAAAGATTGCTCAGAAACGATGAGAAGGAGCAAATAAACCACTGGGCTCTCTCTCCTGGATGGATATTATCCCCAATATCAAGCTGGCCAGCCTGATGCTAACGGAGCCAGCGACCGCGGTGCGCCGATGCGCGTAACAGCACGCAAAGCGGAGCGACGGAAAAACGCCCCTTTCCAAGGGGGTTTCAAGGATCGAGGAGGCCGATCGGTGTCTCCGGGGCTAGGCAACCATCCAGGTGCTCGYGCGTGGCCCGAGGAGCAGCGAGACGAGGCTGAGCCGTCCGCCGCACGCGGCAGGGCTGAGCGCAGCCCCCGAGACGTCAGCGGCTCGAGGCCAGGTCCTCGTCCGCACGGGCAGCGGGCTGAAGATCCMCGGAATCGGTTCAAACCGGGGAAACGTGCGCGCACAGAGCAACGCAGATGTGATGTATGCGTTACCAGGCCAGCTTTCTGCTGCAACTCACTGACAAGTATATATCTTTTAAACCTTTTCATGCCCCCAAATATCAGCCATGTCCTGACTGGTAATGCTCAGCAGTTATCATAAATCTCTTCCGGAGGAGCAAACGCTTGGTCCATCCAGTTCACTGAGTCACCTGAGGCAGCAACGAAGACAGAAACTTCAGAGGAAACTAAATTTTTAAAATAGGCTAAACAACTGATTTATTTTTAGCCAAATACGGAACGACGTGCTTGTATGGTAGGGAGCAGGGGAAGAAAAGGATCCTTCCTGACCCTTGCAGCAATCAGCTCATGCCCTGAAGCATGAGATTTGATTACTTCTAATCAAAGGTTGCTTAACTACAAATATTACCAAGCCTAAAATTATGTYGTCCTTTTCAAAATCCAGCTACAGTTAATTAACTCTATGGTCCCTGGAGCAGGTTTTTTTCTGGAGGATTTTTAACTTACATTTTATTTTGTTCTTAATCTCTCTATAGCACTCCCTAACCTATGTATATTTTCTTAGGGCTTTTCTATGTGTGTGTTGGGGTTTTTGGGGGTGTGGGTGTGTGTTTCGAGGGGGGGGTGGGTTCTTTTTTTAAGATTAATTAATTGGCAAATTCATCTTCTAAAGGACTGTAGGACCTTGAGGCTATTCTTCCAGGCTACTGGGAAAAGAAGCAGAAACTGTCAAGAAGGAATTTTTTTTTTTCTGAAGGAAAGTACTGCTGCTTTTCTGTACCAAGCAAACAAGGTCTATCAGACCAAGACTGATCATGGTCTTCATGCAATACAATTTACGGACTGTATGACACTTCTGAGTCATAAAACTATCAGCAATGTGCTTAATTAATTTAGCAAGCCTGTTCCAATGTCTGTGGTGTCCAAGCAAGGAAGAAGCTATTTACYGGGTGCAATCTTTGGCAAAAGTGTGGTTTTGCCATATTATTAAACCAGGACTAGCAAAATTTGAGAGATCTGTATTGGTTGGATTTTTTTTTTTAGTTTAAAACAGCACTGTAAGAACAGCTTAGTAAAACCTGTAGATCAGACTATCATGTCATCATGAGTTACAGTCCCCACTGACAAATGAGTGGCTGTTATTAACAACCTACGTATAAGAATGCTAGAGACTCCAAGGAAAGTTTACTAAATCAGGTACTGTTACATGAAAAATATGGCATCAAATTTCTGGGAGAAGAATCAAACAAATGCAAACGTTTCCCCACCTTTCTTCATCCACACAAGCTCTGTGTTGGAAAGGATGATACAAATCTAATCCTTTTTCCTTCTGTTTATTCCCTGAAAATGAAGAAACTCTTCATGGCAGAGATATTCCCGGTTGCATCGCTCTCATTTACCCCGACTGGGCACTTCACGCCCCAGGGCGACCGCTTGCGGCTTTCTAACAGCTCAGGCACGTGTTGTCGCGCTGTCAAAACTCAAGGGTTAACTCCGCAGCCTCGGATCGGTGTTCTCAGCCCTGACCCGTAGCATCACAGAAACCGGCCACCCCTCGGGGAGCCCCCGTCCCTCGGGTGCGCGCCGCGGCGCCAGAACCTGCCGCGGGCTGCCACTGCCCTTCGCGCCGCGGCGCCTCCCGAAGCAAAGCGCTCGCGTTCGCCTGGCTGCGCGGCATCTCTACCGCCTCGGCTCGCGGCTCCTTCCCAAAAACGCGGATGTGCTCTTTCCCGGGGAGGCTCCCGGGGAGCCCCGAGCGGCCCGGGGCTGCCGGCAGCAGCGCCGGGAGCTGAGCAACACGGGCAGCAGCTGCGCCGTAGAGCTGCACCGAGTCTTTCGAGAGGGACTAATTCCTCCTGATGGAAGCTGTTTATTCTATTTATTGCTATACTGTTGACTTTATTTGAAATCCCCTGAAGCTAGACCTTAGCTAGAGACGTACCGTATATCAAGCTGAAGCACAGGCACTTGTAACTCGGAGAGCTGGTTCTGAGCTACAGATGCTGCTCTGCATGACGGTGCTGTTAAGGCTGCGCTTTGCAAGGAGTTTCCGTGATAAAACATACCTGGTTCTTAGTTTGCTGGCAGGAGTCCGATATCTGGCAGAAAGCCCACGCAAAGGACAACAGAGTAGGAGGAACTTCTGTGCCTTGGTGGATCTGAAAGGCTTTTTATGTAGGAAAAATTGCTTCAAATAACAGTACGAATCCCCCAGAAAGAGACTCTCAGCTTGTACAAATCAGTGTCTCTTCATTAAAGCCAACGGAGTCATGCCAAGTTATCCAGACGAATGGGAAACAACATCCCCGTGTAGTCACATGGGGAAAACACGGCACAGAAAGTCAAGCTTCTGCCCAGCTTCAGTTTTGCAAGCACAAATATGCCCAGGCAATTAAGTACAGATGGAAACGAGGACAATTTGAGCTGTCGAAGATGCCCAAAAATAGATCCTAATAAAATGGTCTGTGGCTTCACCACCTTCAAGTATCTTTTTTTATTAAGGAGTCTGGCCCAGGCGCATGAAATACAGCCACGATGTCTAACAGCCCGGTTACAGCCCAGCGACTGCTCTCCGCCAAGCAGGCTGCCACCACCATGGCCTGGGACTGACCGCAGTGCTGCTTAACAGCCCTGCAGATGCGAAGATCGCACTTCGGCATCACAGTCTGGGCTATTTGTTCAAGCTCTTCAGCTGAGTCGGTGGCAAATCCCGGAGTAAAACCTGTGTGTCCCTGCGGTTCTGCCACCCATCGCTTTAGCACCAGAGAGCAGCAGCCCAACTCCTAACCCTCTGCTGCACCAGCAACAGCTCGGAAACAAGCAGTTCTCCTCCCCAGTTACTCTACTCRGCTCCCCTTTTTCCTCTTTTTCTTTACTTTTTTTTTTTTTTTTAAACAGACATACATCTTCTGTTTTTTCTTCTGGTTTCTACTCTCTTGACTTTTCTGCAAGATCTAGAACTTTACTGTGATAAAACTAATCTTGAAGAAGACTTTTAGCACTACAATTTTGATTGTTGTTCCTCTCTCCTTTACTTGTTTGTCTTAGACGTGGCAACATACCAATCCATATAGCAGCAAGCTGCTGCTTCAAAACGATTTAAAGGAGATTGAACAAGTCTGGTGTATCAGTAAGTATGCATCGACATCGAGTGTTGCATATTGCTCTGCTAAATCTAGTGATATCTTTCATCTGACCACTTCCAAAGGTTTTACAGCTATTTCACACACAACTCCAGAGGGAGAGATGAGCAGTATTACCTCCATTTTACATACATGGCCAAAGAGATTAGCTTGGTCACACAGCGAGTTAACGACAGAAAGGAGACAAGAACCCAGGCGTTTTCCTACAACACATGCCTCTTTCGAGGGACTAGGCACAACGGTGCACTTCAAATCCAAGCCTAATTTGGTCTTTCCCTGTGTCCCTCTCTTCCTTTCTAAAGGCCAGGAACGTCACTGGAGACGGAACCGGGAAGGACGYGTCCTGTGCTGCTTCACGGCTACTCCGGTGGCGTTTTACATTTCTCATTAAAACCAGAAGCCCTAGGAGATCTCTCCACCGTCTCCCAGAGCAGCTGAGACCTTGTTTCTCAGCAGAGCGGGAGATTAGGAGAAAGGCTTTGTTAGCAAAGTCACAGCTCTGCAGCGATGCTGAGAGCGCAAGAAACGTCAAGGCTGTGCCTAATAGATGACATCCAGCCATCTGGGATTTGGGGGAAACGCTGCTAAATTAGCTGCTCCAGCGTTCCGGCAGTTCGGATTTGCGTACAAATCACAAAACTCCAAGCGGCAATTTGCACTCGACAGGAAGAGAGCGCGGGAGCCCTTCCATCACCACACTTGCGTTCCAGAAAGACAACCCCTTCGATCATTAATCGTCCCTCGTGGCGAGGCAGCGTGGAGGAGCTGGAGGTATCAGCAGAACCGAAAGGCATCGGCACGGCAGGGAGCCCATCAAAGCACGGAGAGGCAGCTCGCATGCTGGCACGGAGCTCTGCTCCCACCTGGGACCTCCCGGGCAGACGGACCCCTCCGCTCCGAYGGCGATCTCCTACACACCTACACAAGCCCAGTGCTGCTGGTACCGATACCTGCCTTTTCTTTCAACTGCTTGCATTATCGGTGGGGTACGGTAAAATATACTGCATTTGTACAAGAGTCTGTTCAAATAAACTGCTCTCCTTTTTGGGGGTTTAAAATTAGGACACCCAAGTACAACTCACGCATCCATAGCAATATTTTGTTTTCTTTGGTGAACAGAATATATAATTAGGGAAATTTAGTTGCACAGCATTGAAGATGCTTTAGTTAAAGTCCCCTGAAGGGATTTCTGGAATGAGGAAGAAAAGCCATCTGCTGACTCCAATGGAAGTGTCAGCAAGGAAATAAAGTTGGGAGGAATAATACAAACAGCCAGAGCTAAACTGGAATTYGGCAGCTCTCCAGGAAATCAAAGTCTCAAGTACTCCAAGAAATAGAAGTCACTTTTTAAAACAACAACAACAAAAAAAACAATCAAAAAAACCCTCCAGAAAATACAAAACAAAACCCGGAAACCCCAGGGGGCAAACCAGTAAGATGTTACCATACTTTTCTGTCCAAATGGTTCCATTTACAAGTTATTGTGTAATTTTTTAACATGGCTAAGCATGTCTTAAATAATAAAGAGAATAGAAAGGACATACTAAGTATATATTTTATCTGATCTTAAAATCCTGACATCCTCAAGGGTTTTGCATCTGACTTATTTTAATTAACACTTGGATCAATAAATATAGGTTAGTGGGTTAATAGAGATAAACATCAAAGCACATTTTTAAATTATGCATTCAGGTAATGATGAAGCCAGAACGAAACTTGGCACTTATAGATTAGAGTTATTTATGTGATCACTGAAACAACTTAAGCAGAAATTCTGTGTAGCGCAATCCATAACACTGCGGAGACGCTTCTTAAAGGAAGAGACGGAAACCCCATCTCCTGAATCACTTAAAAGCAGCTCACTGGAGTCACTAATACACACACGGGTTCAATTCCTCCCATCACTACAAAACCTGCTTCCAGGAGTCACTGCCCTGAGGCAATTCAATGCAATGAGCACTTAGGATAAAAATCAGCAAGCGCTCTCCCTAGCCCAGAAAGCACTTCCACATGTGCTTAACTGCCAGCATGTGCTTAACCACCAAAGTTAAGGAGAGGGAAGCACCTACTCAGAGGTGATGGAAACTGCAGACAGAAAAATTTTCTGCTTTCAGCCACAAAAATGAGGATGCACCTGATCCTCATGAGAGTTTATCCATTTCAAATACAGAATAATCAATGGGACAGGAGGTAACTTCAGGATCACCTGGCTTGCCCCAAGGCAAATTCTGTGCCAAATGCTTTGGACTTTGAAAAGCTCCAGCTGCAGGAAATCATACTGTGTTGCAGCCGTAGTAAGATGAAGCCATTGCTTTAAGATGGAGGAAAATGCCATTTCGACATGGTTCTGAAGCCAGAACCAATATGCATTGACAACGAAATATTAACATGCTTATGAAATGACAAGAAAGAGGCAGAAAACATTCAAATAATTTCTCGTTTGTAAATTTATATGAGACAACCTGAACCACAAAGCTGGGAGGCTGAATCCAAATCTGGACTCCTGTGCTTATGCACTCATGAAGGTATGTTTGTGYTGGTTCAGGTTGGCTCATAACCTACAGTTACAATGAAAAACTTCATTTTTTTCCAGATACTGATGAAAGAAGAAGTTTATATGTAGCAGAAACATGAATCAATTAATTTGTTGCTCATGTGGCCACCCTAAAATTCAGTGAAGGCCAACTCCCACATAGTGGCAGCTCCAGTTCTGCCAACGTACGCCTGTAACAACCGAGGGGAGAGTCAAATCCGTGTGGGCAGCTGGGAGGAAAAAGCAACACACGAAAAAAGAAATCCACATTTACAATACATTTTCAAGCTCCAGTTCAGTGTATTTTAAAGTCCCAACAAATCCCCCTTCATTACCACCACATGTGCATGAGAGTGCATCAAAGGACCAAACCATGCCCAAGATTCAGCTGCGCACTTGTCAGGACACACACACAGAGGGAGGAAGCACTTACATCGATGAGGTCGGAGACATCGTGGATGTAGTATTTACTGACAGCTGCGTTGGTGGCTGCCAGGTTCAGCAGGTAGTCATTCCTGGCTTTAGTACACTTCAGCTTGTTTTCAGAATATTTGGCTTGTCTCTGAAAAAGCAAAACGGAGTGTCAGCGCACAAACAGGATGCTCCTTTCACAGTTGCTCTTGCTGCAGGGCCCCAGAGCACCCTGGCGCCTGGGTGTGACATGTTAATTAATAAAATTTGTGATCAGGTACAAAAACAGGCACCTTTGCCAGGATGGAGGAGAATCCATCTGAACATCCGTGGCTCGTTCAGCCAACGCACAATAAGCGCGTTCTGCTCAGATGTGCCCAGTACATTCAGAGCACAGCTGCCGTCCTTTCATCTGTACATTCATAGAGGCTTTGGCATCAATCAAAACTAGAGGGCCAAATTTTCCTCCCAGATACACTGACATACATCTGGATTTACTCCAGATTTATGCAGCTGTATCAAAGTGGAATCTGGCCCAGAGGCTCAAGCTACAAGTTTTAGAACAGGATCCAAAATTGAAAACTGTACAAATGCAGATGTGCTTGGATCTGGGGCATTTGTTCAGGAAGATCGCTAGTCTATAGGTTTAGCACAAAAGATTAACCCTTCAAAGAGGATTTCTGATAGACAGTATTCCAGTGCTGGGTGAACAGGCATGCAAACAAATGTTTCCTTTCAGGGGAAGCTGTTGATCATTCTCAGAAATTAACAGAAGAAAGAAAAAATTAACAGAAGAGTTAAACAATTTTGGAGTTGCTGAGAACCACGGGGATTTGCTGAAGCTGGGATGGAGTTAAGTGTTTTGACTGGGGAAGCCAACCGAATGCTGCACTTGGCCTCCCAGGGCAGTTTGTGGAGGAAGGCTCATGGTTATTTTATACATCCAACACCCCGCCAAGTCTCCGACTGAATGAATCCCGGGACAGCTATTGTTCATTGTTAAAAGCACTGTTTCTAGCAATAAAACATGAAACATCAAGTACGGTCCATGAGCAGCCACAACCCTCCATAGCAGCGTCCTCTGTCTGGACGACAGAGTGTTACCATACCAAATTAGACGTACTAGCACACTCCCTTCCTCAGTGTCCATTGGAGCCTCTCTGACCCTTCGGACGGCACCCCTGACTCCAGCCTGGCTTCCACCATCTCCTTCCTCTTCCTTCCTTCCTGCTCACCCACCTTTTCCTTCATCTTCTCAATCTTCTTGACGGAGCTCCGTCGCTGAGGCCGGTCCTCATGCCGCAGCAGGTTCACACTGATGTCCCCTGACTTGTTGAACTGTTTTTCTTCCTGCTTCTCTGCCTCTTTCAGCTTGCTCTCAGCGCTGATGCTTTCTGCATGATACATGTGGTAAGTTTTCATCACCTGAGGAAACAGGAATTTGTGAGTGTCCGACTCTGTGAACACAGGAAGCACCAGTATTTACGCACGAGGCTAACATGATAGCTGCAAACAGCGTGGGGCAGAGCCTCAGCTGGGCCAAGGCTGTTTGAGGCCACTACAGCATTTATAAGGAACAACAAGGTGGGAAGAAAAAGTCCCTAAAATTAAGCCTAGCATTAGTCCTATTTCCAAAAAGCGTGGACCTGGCATTAGAACGGTTATTCCCTGCTCAGTGCCTGCTGCAGGGGACAGACTAAGACATGCCTTCCAGCACTCACCTGCTATTCACATTGCACTGTTTCTCTTGCCAGGGAGAAATGGGAAATAACTTAGTGCTTTGCAGCTGGGACAGGCAGACTGGCTTCTCCATGCCCGAGACCGCAGAGAGCCCAAAATCAACCTTAAGTCACTTTTGACCCAACCTCTCTCTTCCTACGGTTGAACTTGCTAAGCCAGTCCATCAGTGTGATAAATTCCTGTTTTACCATCCTGACATCGGACATCATCCTGAAGGTGGAAGAGCTGCAATTTCCAAGCAAAAATGGAGCTCGTCTACTACGATCACTTAATTCTGGTTTTACTGCTGCCAGTAAGAACAGTCAATGCCATGGTGGACTGCAGCAACACTCAGTGACTGTGGATACATGAAGCTGGTCTACTGCAAGGAAAACTCCTCRTGGCACAAATTCTACTACAGCATTTACCTTTAAAAATAAAAGCCCAAAGGGCACATTGCGATCATTTTAATAGTGTTGGCAAGAAGGACACATGTGCTCTTCTTGCTTTATGCCTTTAGTCGCATTGTCGCCTTTCCTCAACTCCCTTCAGGATTTGGATGTTTTATTTCACATTGCCTTGACAAGGCTTGAGATGCCTGGCTTAGCTCTGCAGGTCAGAGCTTCACGACAGCTGCCTGGGCACTGCCGGCCACGGGACTGAGACACACAGGCCAGTCGAAGGGTGGACCCCAGGCACTGAACCAGGCAGCAGAGTGGGCCAGCCCACGGCAGTATCTCCCCGTACTTCTCTCYTTCTACAGACGGAGCGCGCTCTCCATCAGCCGTGACCCAGCATGGTCCGCTCCCTTGCTGAGGCAACGGCACGGCTCTGCCTCTTTCCTTTTGATGGGTCTCCTACTAAAAAGAGGGGGGTTGCAGCAAAGCAGTGAGGAAGTCCCCGTTGGTCCCATGATGTATAAACCACAATGTAGGAAGACCTGATACTGCCAAGCACATAGAGGTGTCTTACAGTCCTGCCGCCCGCACAGCTGGGCGCGGGTCATTGCCATTAGCTCTAAAACACTAACRGCACTTGAGCAGGCTTTGGTTTGCTGAAGACACGCCAGCCCTTTCTCCACGGTGTCATACAACTCCACCCTGCACAGAGAGCCAGCCGGCTGGAAGAGCACCGCAGACCACACTATCTTACAATGTAATCCCCCTGAAATGGCCTGGGATTTAAAAAAAAAAAAGAATAAGATAGATGGGGTACGTGAACAGCCACCCCATTTATTAGAGAGTACAGCAAGGAGGGTATCAAAGGCATCACAGGGGAGCCAGACAGCCCGCCGGACAGCTGCCCAGTTGATGGCATTCTTCTGAGAGGTTCAAAGAGCTTTCCAAAGCCTTTCGGAACAGGAGCTCTCCAAAACAGATCTGCTGAGACTGGCATTCACACACTGATGATATCCTAGAGACCTGCCATTTACTCCACAAATGAACAGCTAGCAGTGCAAAGTAATTAAAGCCCCCAAATTGGGTTTACCAGTAGAATGGCTTTGGGAAAAAGACTGAATATGGGACTGAAACAGAAATAATTCCTGTTGCTGTGAGGCTTACGGATGGACTGTAGCCCCAAAGGCAAATATCAGATTCCATCCCCTTTCTGTCCCGTTACGTAAAGGCTTTAACACCATCAGACTATCCAAACCACTACACAACTGCATCTTTCAAGTTGTCTTTACCAATTACCAAGATGCCAATACGATCTTGACATCCACACGCTCAAGGCAATCAAACAAGGGCAGAAAGGAACGCCACGGCTCACGCCGGGGGTTCGGGATGCTGCAGGTCTCCCCGGCTGCATGGGCACAGGGCACATCAGCTGCTCCCCAGAGGTTCAGAGCCGCATGCTGCAGCCCTTCCCCTGCGGTAAGGTCTGGCCTTCATTTCACAGCCGCGCTTCCTGCTGCCTGGCCTGATCTCCACGTCCGCTCTCGTTTCCCCAGCACGCCCGCGCAAATTGGCTGGGCCGCAGGCCGGACAGGCCAGGACTGCAAAGTCAGCGGCAAAATCCTGCTTCGCAGCACGCCGCCCACGGCATCGCCAGCAGCGGATATTGTCATCGCAGCAGATACCGGCCATGATCTTAACTGATGACTTCTGCGTGCCGAGTACCCGGTTCTCAGAAAAGCAAAGCCTGCCTGCGGCAACTCAGGTTCAGCGTCCCAAAACGGAGATATTAAAACCGCCGACACTTCTGAAAGCTCGGTCTTTGATTCAGTGCTATTTTTGCTCTCTTTCCAGGCGTTCGTTCCAAGAGCCGCCGTACGGGGCTGCTGTGATGTGCTTTCATGCTCTGTGCCTCTATTTAGCCCGAGCAAAGGGCCGGACCCTCGGCTACTGCCAAGGAGCGCAGCACCACGGAGAGGAGTGCTGAGCGCCCCCACGAAGGAGCCGGCTTAGCTCATCTGCAGGCTCTCCGTGCCAAGCGTTTTATTTAGCAGCCCCCGAACACAGGGCGAAGGCAAACAGGCAGCCACAGCGGGAGAGGACGCCTGGCTGCATTCGCCAGTTCCTGCCCGTGCTCGGAGGGACCGTTGCAAACGTCTGCCGCGGCGACGGGGAGGAGGACGAGGATGCCGAACCGCAGCCTGGCACAGATTTTGAGGCAGCAAGCTCCCTTCCTGTCTCCATCCCTCCAGCAATGTTAAAGAAAACAAATTTACAAGGACTTCGGGTTACTGATTCTCCAGAGACTTAACAGCTCTGCGGCCCCGGGCAGGGAAAAAGATGCAGCAGAGGGACAGCTCTGGCCTCGAGCGCACCTTGTCACACAACCGGGCTCTGCCCAGGGCTGCCGAAATCCCGCCGCAGCCCCCGGGGCACGTGCTGGGCTCGACCCCACCGGCCTCGGGGTCTGCCACGGCTCTGCCGTGCGTCAGACGCTCGCGCGCAGGAACGGCGCCAGGGCTTCCCTTCCCGCCCGCGGTAATAACCGCCGGCAACTCGGCTCAGAGCAACGTATTTTTAATCAGTCATCCTCCATACTTGCACAAATAGCTCCTTCGTTCTCCTCAGAAGCAACACGCTTCTCTAAAACAAGCTTTTTTCCAGAGCTCCGTTTATAACCGTATATAAGATAACACCAATATTTTGCAAGAGAAATGCTGTCATGTCGGAAAGAAATGGATAAAATCTTTCACATGAGCAGAAACAACATCAGCTGGAGCGAAAGGAAAAAAAAAAACCCAGCTTTTGTACGAAAAAAGTATAAGTCAAGTATTACCAATACCTGCTGGCAAACAGGTCCTCCTGAATTAAAGGCAAATAGAGCTGAACTAAAACGATGTCCTCCTAGCTCAGCAAAAGCTCCTTGCAAATGTCAGCTGAGTTGTCAATGCTGCTAGGCAAATGTTTCCTGAGTTTTCAGAATAAAGTGGCCCCAGGACCCTGCCACAGATGTCAAGGTCAGAAAATCTCCCACAGGCTCCATTCCGACCTCTATTTCAGCTCCGAATTCATCCCCGACTCAGCGGGCAGCTCGGGGCAGCTCGCACACCTAACCAGCTTGCGGCTAGTCCCAAACTTGCGCCAGTCTCGCCGCGAAGTGCAAGAGCAAGCTGAATTTTGAGCGCAGCTGAACCAACTCGTATTTTTGGACAGAAATGCCATGAAACGCTGCCATGGCTGAGGCGGAAGCGAGGCCCACAAGTTAAAAGGGAACATGAACCCACAAAAGTGGAATAAGTCTGCACAAGCCTTAATGAGGAAAATACAGAGTTTTCCACAGCTGTGGTTGTCAGAAAGAACCTAAGAGGGTTTCACTTGGAACAGGTTAGGCTGAAACATATGACCTCTTTTCTCGCCAAGCACAAACGTCAGCTGTAAACAGGCTCCAAATGCCTTATCGAAGTCTGCAGAAACGTGCCGTCTCTGAGATTTATAATTTCAGGCAATTGCAAGAAGTAGTAAGCAAAGACTTGAGTCTCGTTTCTGAGCTGCTTAATTTCAAAATCCTGCAAATTCTAATGAAGAGCTGAGCCACACATTTCAAACTGCAGTTTCCGCAGTCAAAGTCACAGGACACACATGGAACAGATACTTTCTGGGGTTTTTCCTAAAGAGAAAGACTAACGGGGGCTTCAGTGAGCCCTCCTCCTCTTCACTGCTTCCATCTTTTTGTGAAAAGCCCCGAGAGAAGCGAAACAGGAGAAGTCCCGAACCTCAGCGCAGGCTGGCAGCAAGGAGAAGGGTTTCTCCAGCTCCCTGGGAGGCCCCAACTCAATGCAACCGTGTTGCTGCAATGGAGCAGCCCAACAATTAAACGATGGCCCAATTTGCATGATTTTTGTGAACTCTAAAGATTATGACACCATTACCTAGCCAGAAACATTTCAGCGCAATTATTTAATCAACTGTCTTTGTTCACCCAAGCCTACCTCTGCTCAGTCACAAGCCGGATCCACATGCTGTTATAATCCTTTTTTTCTATCGACTTCAACTGCTTTGGTTACTGCACAGAAAACACCAAGCAGCCAGAATAAAAGACAAGATGCAGAGTGCATAAGAGATGCCCAAAACCCACACAGTCTGGTAACTTTGCACAGATGTTACGGACTTATTTGCTAACGATGAGAGGAACTTTCCTTAACAAAGGCCCTTTTGCCTCCTCCATATTTCATCCCTGCTTGAACCTGAAAAGATAACAAGGGAATCAGGTTTGAAACTTCTCTGAAAGCCTCCTTAAGAAAACATAAAGGACTTAACATGACCACCAGTCCAAGTATTTTCCCCCCTGACTTCAGCATTCACATTGCTGAAACGAAGGCCCGTGTCAGCTCACTGCAAACCATGCTCCTCATCTGATGCTGCGTAATGCAGCTTGCATTTGGAAGTTCAGGGGTGATTTTGCTTGTTCTAAAATCTGCCTTGATTTTGAATGGGGACAACCTATACTGCAGCAATCAACCCTTTGATCCCTAATCCTCTCACACCTCCTCGATGGTTGGAATAAAGTCATGCTGTCCCTGTCTCCTGCTATTGTGTTGCAAAGAAAAGCTGCCACAGCTGCGTCCCTGGGATCTTTCTGCAAATAAATTAATTAGCTGCAGTGGAGGGAGAAAAATATGTTCCAATGTTGATTAGCTATTTGACAACACAAGTTGTGTTTTCCAATATTAATAACATGTTCTGGATAAAGGCCACTTCCAAAATACTGGCCACAAATGTACTGCTTGCTGTCTTCAGCTAGAAGTGCTTTATATTTCTAAATAGCTCATCATTAAGGTTCTGACTCGGTAAAGGACTTAACCACATGATCAGCCTTAAGCACGCGCTTAGGCCCTCCTGAGGTCAAGACCACCAAAATACAAGCCCATGGGGAAGCAGGGAAGAGCACGGCCATCGGAGCATGCTGGAGACCCCCGGCCCTCATCTCCTCGGAGCCTCTGGCACAACCTAACGCAGACCCATGGCGTAAGGTCCAAATCTTTCGGACTGACAGAATTCGACCTCCGTCTCCCATGTTAGTGATACCAGCAACACTGGTCTTTTAAGAAAGCATGAAAGAAAACATGCCCTTTTCTTAAAGGCCAAAGATTTCTACAGTGTGATGCTTGCAGAAAACATACACTAAACAAGGAGGCACGACCTCCCCCATCGCAGTGCTCGTTACAGAAGGAGAAAATCTCCTCCAGACAATTTCTGTCCTGCCATACAAGGACTGATGACTATTATCATTTTTAACTTGGGTGATATATCGGTAGATATTATTCTAATTAATTCAATTCATTTCACACTTAATAATCCTCTTGAATAATACCTTGTGACAAAGACTCGCCCAGGTTAATATCACGGCACTTCCATGAATTTCAACATGCTGCCTTCAGCTATTGCCTTGTCTCTGCATTACAGCAAACAGAGTTCCATACATCAAATAGCACATCATTAGTTCCATACATCAAGTAGCACATCATTACATGGAGCTTACAGAAAACATTACCAGAACATTGCTTTGGGGTTATTTTTTTTCTTATTCCAATTTTAGCCTGACTCTTCAAACATGAATGCATACAATACAGAAAATGACCTGTGAGCAAAGGCAAAAAGGAACCTCGAACCTTTACAGACCCAAATCTGACAATGTCTACTCAAATCCATAAGCAGGAATCAAAATAATGAAACTGATTTTAATTCACAGCTTAATTATTTCTGTGCAAAACTGTTCATGAGCACTTATTTCAGAAAGTAAGTCATCTATTTCTTTTTTAAATAAAGTCAGGGCAGGTTTTCTTAGGTTAATTTCTTTCCACATTGAGAGAGTCCACATAGTGACTTGCATCAAAACAGCAACACAGCTGAATTAAAATCCACTTAGTTATTTTGGCTTAAGTTTGAAACAGCAAATGCCCAAGAAGCAAAAAAGAAGAAAAAAATTATAGTTTCCACACTCTACATGGGATTCCCCTCTCAAAGTCTTAAAAAGCAGTCCAACGAGGGCTCAAAGGTACTAGGGATATATGTTTTGGCCACAGAGAGGATAAATGATTCCCCAGTGCTGCCAAAGACGCATGTCATTCTGCAGCAATAAGCTGTGTCTTTTGAGCCAGTGGTCCTTATTCTGCACATGATTTTGTCAGCAGCTACTGTTATTGAATGTGCTGCTCTTGGGTACACAAAATGTTGCAGTGAACATGCAAACATCAGTTCAAAGTGAAGATGTCCCAAAATGACACTGACATGCTGGATTAACCTACAAACCAAGTATGCAATTAAGCCTGTTTTACTTGATATCTCAAGAACAGAAAACTATTTACTGGAGTAGGGAGGGTTTGTACTGAATACATTTAAGATGACCTTGTTTGCCCAATAAGGTTTGCTTTTTCTTCACATTTTACTGTAATTTCTGAAATAAGCATGTCTCTTCCGAACATTCATTTGCAGCAGGATGACATAATCAGTTTGTTATCTTAACTGCTAGGTCAGTTCAAAGCAAATGCAAAGTTCCTCCAACAACTCCCATCTGTTTATCCATTTAAACCCATTCTGCACTGCATGTGGGAGCAAAGAAGTAAACGGAGTGAAATCTTGGTTCCAGTGAAGACCAGTTTTGCCACAGACTCAGCAGGACCAAAATTACAGTCTACATTTTCCTCGGAGAACTGCATGCATTTCAGACCTCAACACACTTCATACTCAAGTTGACTTGAACTGTGTCCTTCGCTCAATGTTTCCGTCCTGTGTCTGAGTTTCGAGTAGCTGGATCTACAGGTATTTAGGGTTAGTCCAGCCCTTGTTAATCTTTCTTTGTCGTGCATCTGTCATGCTGTTGCTGTAATTAAGATTAATTAGTTGCTACCGCTAACACAGCTTGTGATATTAAACCATCAGCAATGCAATCCCGAATCTCACAGAGGCTTTTTAATCTCGTCTGCCTGTCCACCCACACTGCAGCTCTCACAAAAACTGAACCCGTTCAACAACCAGTGCAGAAAGAAACCTGTTAAGGGAAGATTTATGGTAGAAATTTCAAATAATATCACTCATGGTCTGTCATTTAGGCCTACTTTTTCAAAATGATGGAATAAAAAGAGTGTTTAGGAATAAACCTACTACAGTACAATTTATGTACAGGTAACAGATACAACTGAGGAGAGAAAATATACTGTCTGAACATTCCTACCCAAGACAGCCTTCACATTGCTTCATGGATATTAAACCCAAAAAAATAAAGTAAAATAAAATAAAACAATTCCCAAGGGGCAAGAGACAGAAGCAAAACAAGGATTTTTACTGCCCTACTCATGAAAACCTATTTGAAGAGAGCTGTCCCGAGCAGCAGGGCTGTGCTTTCACCTGGAGTCCTACGCCTGTACAACATCTGCAAGGAAACTGCTCCTCGGGGGCTTAATCAAGGAGATTCAGCTGAGTGCACACAGAAGTTTAAGTTTCATGAATTCAGCGGCAGAGGGTCTCACTCAGCCATCCCCAGCAGGCCACCAGACTCGCAAGAACAGGTCAAGTTCCAGCCACAAATTAGCACTGCCAATACAGAACGCAACTTTCTGAACCATTAGCGCCTGGTGGAAAGTACCGAACGAGTGAAAACTGGAAGGGGCCTAACGGCAGCACTGCAGAGAAGCCATGGCAGGTGTGAACGTTACAGACACCAGATACGGCACTGAATCATGCCCAAAACATTTCCCTTCACGCTCAAGTGAAGCAATTAGACGACCTGATCCATAGTCTGACGGAATCGCGGAAGTTCTTCGCTGTAGGATAGCTGGTAAATTCTCCTCTGCTTCAGTCAAAACCAGCGAAGAGTGAAATGTTTCTAACTCCTGAAAAAAGAACTGGCTGTACCACAAGATGGCACGAGGGAGAGAGAGACTCCAAAAGTAACTGTAATGCTTAACTGACATTTTGTTCTAACAAATTAAATTGCCTACGTTTCCCTCGCTGCACAGGCTAGACGTGAACAGGAGCAGTTCATTACTTACTGTGTAAAGCTCATTGGTGACTTTCAGGAGTTCTTCATGCATCTGTAAGCCAATTTCCTTGCTCTGGAAGGCAAAAAGAGTAAGTTGAGATTCTGTTACGCTCACAATGTGCATTTTTAAAAGGAAAACACATTCTGAAGGAGGAAAGTTAAACTATGTGACTTCCAAATAGCCCATGCATATATAAATCCATTTCCCAGCCCGAATTCACAAGAACGATCTGCCTGCTCTGTGGCTGGCGCTAGCCAGGTCCACCCACAGCATTGGCAGCGTTGGCAGCGCCGGGCCGGCGGGTCTTCCGGCGGCGTGGAGGTGCACGAGCCCGCGCTCCTCGGCCGGCGAGGCAGGAAGGGGGCAGCCGGGACCTCGCTGCGTTTCGCCAGCTCCCACCTTCGGGACTAGCAGCGGGTAGGCGACGCACGCCGAGCCTCCCGCGGGGCCGGCGAGCCACCGTGCCCACGCTGAGGGAGTCCCCAGCCGAGCGTCCTGCTCCTCGGCCACCAGCGCCGCGGGGCGACGGCTCTGCCCCTCTCTGGCGAGGGGGACGGCAGCTACCGCCCTGGCACCTCGAGCAACAAGGCGGCAGATTTCTTCCCGACCAGAGGTACTTGGCAGGTTCTCGGGGACGCCGGAGTACTGGTAGGGGACATCAGGGCACGGGCAGAAGGGACGGGCTCTGGAAAAGCTGGTGATCTGGCCCAACAGCAAAGACGGGAATCGTCCTCCCCTTCTTTTAGGAACCGAACCGAGGTCTGAATCACTGTGAAGCAAGACATATTTGCTCCAAACCCTCCCGGCTCTTGCGTCCAAGTGGATCCTGGTAATCCCTAGCAAATGCATTCACACCCATCCCACAGAGAACAAAAACACAACAACTTATTTATGCTGCCGCTGCCTGGCTGCATTTTTCACATTGCTTTTGTGCCTGTAGGGTTTTTTCTTTCCCTCTTTCGGTTTGCAATGGAGTGGGTGGATCCTGGCAGCACAGCCGGTTTCTGGTAATGCCTTTCTTAAACACCTTCTGCCACCTCGGAGACTTGCCCTCTGGTGGCTCCCCCAACACACAAGGTTTTCCATGCTTTGCTCTGTACCGGAGTTAACAAAACTGTGTACATTTTAATTATAGATATCATTTTATAAATGAAACTGCCCCGCAGCATGAAAAATGCCTCGGGGGCCTTATTTACAACACTTCACAAATCCTGTCTAATATCCTTCCTGCTCCAGAAACTGAAAAGACAGCATCAATAGGGCTGCCAATCCACATCTGGGCTCTGTTTTTTCCATTTATAAACATTAAAACCAAAATACAGATGGTCTCCTCTTCCAATCTGCCTAGGACAGTGGCACTGGGAAGTTTAAAAGCAAACCAGCATTTTCATTTCATTTTCCATAAATCTGTATCAAAATAAAATGGAAAATTATAAAAATGAATACATATGGTAAAGCAAATCCACACGCTATTTCAGAATTGCTGTATTTTTGTTTGAGGTCTGTGTTTGTCCATGGAACACCCGACCTGGGTTTCAGAGAGCATGATGAGGAACATCCCATATAATTTATTTATCTTGCAAATCCACAGGGATGAATCTGGAATTACAGACAATACTGTTTTGCTCTTCCCCTGGCAAAATCCATTTCCAGTCCACAGTCAACTCTGTGGATCTAATATTTTCCACACTTCTCCATTTCGGGTATGTGTTCCATATTAAGACTGGCAGGCTGCATGAAAGCCGGGTGTGCTCCATAGCCAGGAGTGATTTTTATAGCTTGACTTCTTATATTTTCAACAAATGCAGCATTATCTCAAGTGGATAAGTGGCTGTTGTATTTTCCTCACAGAGCTGGCTACATGCTAGTGCTAGACTAACTCCCCTGTATAACTATAACCTTTATACAATGAACATTTGGGGTACGTGAATCACTTACATTTGCATTTTCCAGCCATGAGGCATCATTCCCAATTTGATAGATTTATTCAAGACAGTTGCTGCGAGACTTGCAATTTCACATGCAACTTTGATATTTCAGAATGAAGATTATTAGGGCTTCCTAGACTGAGCATTTCAACTTTTGCTTTCACCTTGCCCATGACCCTTCTTCCCCGTTTCCTTTGTCTTCAGTAGCTCATTTTCCACTATTTTGACATGAGTGAATCAAAATGTCTCAGAAAGGATACATACCACAAAATAACCATACCACTTACGTAATAAACTTTCCAATTTTGCAACAGCCAATGTTTAGTGAGCTTAGGAGAAAACCCACTGTGAATGTAAAAATTCATGGCATCCTCCCCCCTCACCTCCTCCCCTTCTGTTGAAATCCTATTATCAATTTGTATTTTCTTTTTTTGCCAAGCAAGATGAAGCGGATCTAGTCGCCTGCCTCCTGCAGTATGAACAGGATATTTCACAAGAGAGGCCATTTGTTAGGGAGCTGCTAATCATTTAAGCTTGGCTGCAAATCAAGTCAACTCCTACTCCAAAATCCAGCGGTTGGATGCTACTGCAGATGTGCATGCACTGCTTTCCTGCTTCCCTTGTAATTACACCCCAAATCTCTCCGTGGAATCTTCTTGGCTAGGAAACACTTATTATAATTTGAAGATGTGTTTAAACTAAGTATAGCATAGTCTCCCCGCTTCACCTCCTCCACCCCCCAAAAAACCTGAGCAGTTTCTTCTAGATTTCCTCAAATAACTGAATGTGGGAAAAAGCTTCCCGTGGGCTTATTGGCTGGCTGACTAAAGATGCCCACAACACAGAGAGGCCTTCTAATTAAAGCTAGCTGGGCGACCTACATACATGAAAGTTTAAGCTTAGATTATTAAAAGTTCAATGCAAAGCACTAAGCAAGGAATCTAAAGAATAAAAGCACTGTGCTTTCAGTGAATATATAGTAATCATAGTTTATCTCTGAATTAGTATCAGAATATTTCAGAGAGTCAAATTTTCAGAAGTCACGAGTGGTTCATGCTGCTGCCATTCTTATGTGCGTGAGATGCCAAAAAGATGCCAATTACCAGAACGTGCTAAGTAGCCCCAGCCATCTGGAAGCCGGGTCCGCCAGGAAATCCCGGTCGGTCCCCTCCCTCCCCACAGGAACGGGCATGCGCTAGCTGCTCTTGAAAATCTCAGCTGTAGCTGGCTAATAAGCAGCAGAGCTATTAAAAACATGCATCTCCCAAAGATAGCAGGGCAACAACCCCTCTGAGAGTTACGCGGGCCTTAGTCAAAAACGATGGTCTCCGACCCCAAAGCCCCTAAGCCGGCAGCAGTCCCCGTTCACGGCTGAACCTCCCAGCTGACCCCTGTTTTGCCTGAGCCAAACCCAGGCCCAGCACCAAGCGTTCCCCAAAGTAAATGGGGGTGGGTGGGCTTGCGGTAAAGGCAGGAGCCCAAAGTCAGCTGCAGCTTCTGCCTCTGCCCCAGATCTCCTGCGCGACTGAAGGGAAGGCAATGAAGCCATAATTTTCAAACCTAAATTTAGACTCTTAAATAGAGCAACAAAAAACAGATCTGTTGTCAAAAGCGTGTCATTCTCATGAGTCACATTGACACTGAGGGACCGTAGGTGTGTACTACATTTAAAGACCTATTTGCTTACAGACACTATAATCCAAACGCTCTAGATGCTGTTGATGAAGACCAAAGTGCTCTTCAGCATTGTCACAAGCCTCCCAGAAGTTGATGTAATTTTAGCTGTTCTGTCATGTTCTCTTGACTCCCTGTAAGCATCCTTCTCTCCGCCAGCCCCAGGGTCTCTCCCCAGCGGGTGATCTACCAGCACTAAACTACCTCAGCGATCTCCACGGGCCGGATTATTTCCCAGCGGCTGGTGTAAAGAGACCAGGCATCCATGATGGCAGCACCCAACTTCACGATGCTGGAGCCTGTTCCAAACGCAGGCAGGACAGAAGCTGAAGGACTCTCATCTCTGAGTTTGCAGTCTTCCCTTCTTACAGCAGAAAAATTACATTGGTGTATTTGTGGGAGGCAAAGCCAAAATGTCATGCAGCACATTTCAATTCACTGGCACCATCTGCAAAACCCAAACTCTAATTTAGCTGCCTGCTTTATGTCTTCCATTCCTATTTAGAAAACACAGTTGCTTGGCGGGATAGCAGTGGGTTCAGCTTAGCAGGTTTTATTAAAATTCCTGCTGCTGCAGACAAAGAAAAAAGCAATGGAAAGAAGTAACACAGACTATTGACAAAGAATGCCTTTTTTAAAGAAAAAGAAAAAAAACCTTCCTTTTAGACCGACACCACTTCTTCATTATGTCCCCACCCAGAGCACTGCAGTACGGGACATAATTAAATTCACTGTCATGGCACGTAATTAAATCCCAGGTCGGGGAATAATGCAGCACAGTTATTTCAGACGCAGCAATGCTCTGCCTCAAAAATATTCCATATTCCATACTTGGAAGAAGCAGCAAATATCTTTCCCTCTACCACAGCAGGAGGTAAAAAAAGGGAGAAAACACCTGCCTGAGTGGACCTACAGTGCTTCCCTTGCCCAGAATTTGCATCTGCCACGAGAACGTGCCGTGAGATTTAAGCAGCAGAAGAGATTCGGTCTGACAAGAGATCAAATCAGATCTCCGCAGTGACGTTTCTTAGCATCTCCATTTATTGCCTGCCTATTAGTAGCACTAGCACTTGCCTTGATAATCTCCTGCCGAGCCAGGAACACGATGCAGAGACTTGAAGCTCCAGGGAAATTTGCCCAATTGAGTTTCCTTCCTCTCTTTTCCTCATTAGCAGGGTTTGCCTGTCTCGCAGAGGAGGCAGGGAGGCCGTCTCTTCGTTTCGATCGCCCGGCTAAGCTACAGGCCAGAGGCGCTTGAACAGCGGACTCTGGTCCTCCGTGCTGCCCGGAGGGCTCCCCTACCCACCCGGAGGTTCTCCTCTGCAACAGCCCGGCAGGAGCTCCGCAGTGCACTCAAGTAACCGCGCAGCTCCGTCGCGCTCGCCGACGGCAGACTGATGAGGCTTCTCACGCCTCAGATGACCAGAGCACTTCCTCCAGGCCCTACATTTCCCAGGAGGGTTTCTGCCRGGAAAGAAGAAAAAACACCACAGAGGCAACACGCTCCCCGGGCTTTGCATTTGCAACCGAAGTTCGCTTTACCACATCCACGTATCCTCTCTGCGTCAAGGACTGTTAACGAGCGGAGGAAATCCTACAGTTCATAAGTCCTTCAAATCCCAGCCCGTCTCCAGAACCAGCCCCAGAGGCAGCCGTGCCGAAGAACCCGATACGTTCCATTAACTTCTTCCCCTGCCTCCTATTACTCTTCATTTTCGCTACATGCCTCTGCACTTCTGGCTTCCTTAGGGACTAGATCAACTAAAACACAATCAGGCAAAACTTCCTCGTGATATTTTCAGCCTAGCTCAAAGGGGGAAGAAAGATGCAGAAGGAATTGCAGCCAGGCCTGCAGCCCCAGAAAACGCAGACCAAAAAAACCCCAAAAAAACACAAAAAAAACACAAAAAAAACCACATGAGCAAACAGCGGAATGGTCTCCCAAAGACAGTACTGTACAGAGGCCTTTAAACTGTTCCAGAAGTGCTGAACAGCCAAAACCAATTTTCTCTCCTGAGCTCCCGCAGCTCTGTAACCCACACCCAAGCCACCCATCGCTTTCAAACCAAGCGTTCGCGCCGAGGGAGGCTGCCGGGCTGAGCAGCAGGCCTGGCCGCCGCCGAAACGAAGCCACCTCAGGGCAGGGCAAACCCAGCAGCCGCTGCAGCCCGTTCGGCCCCCGGGCTCTCGAAGGGAACCGCAATGCAGAAAGCCTCCTCAGGTTCGGCTTTGGTCTGCCACTCCTGGTCCTTAACAGAAAATACCTTGAGCATCAACCGAGAGACCTGGCGTGCGGAGGTAAAAGCAACGAGAAAAACAGCAAAGGTTTTCACTAGGCTTCACCTGACCAAATCGGGTATCTGGAGCRTCATGTCTACAGCTGAGCTGGTCATATGGACGCGGTGGAGAGAACCAGGCTAGCCGCAACTCATCTCAAAGACAGACGTTAAAATGGACCACACGGCATTTTAGATGGGCCTATCTCTCTGCATGATTGCAACGCAAGTCCAGGTAACAGACTCAGACACAGATGCCTGCACTGCAGAAGCCTAAAGCTGAAGATGATGCATCCCCTCTTTCATATCTTGTACCGGGAGATTCAAAATGGGAGACATGAGAAATTCCAGGCCCATTTTCAGCTACACTGAGCATGCGTCCCAAAGGCAAGGCATGTGCCAGCGACACCAAAGCATTTCTGGGGCTAACATTTGTGCTTCTCTGAGCCTGGACAAGCAGTTCCTGATCTCCAGACGACATTGTGCCCGACTCTCAAAATCTCTCTGAGGAAACCTGTTACCCCGCTGTGGGGAACTGATAGTTTCTGGGTAACAAGAAACCATATCCACTGGAGGACAATTGCCCTTTGTCCCCAGGACTTTAACCAGCCAATGCAACAAGTAAATGATATCATTACCRGGTCTTTTTATAAAAATGCTGAGACACGTTTAATATCCCTTTGGGCTTTTCCTTCACTATAAAAGTCACCAGCAGAACACTACCCAGCCTCAGCATAACTAATGAAGGACGTTAGTCTCGGGTCTCTAGGCCCCAACAAACTCTTGCTATGAAAATTTTAACACGTGTCGTGGCTTCAGATTACAGGGTCACAGAAGCAAGGCCAGGTGTCAGGAAAACACCCAATATATTGCTGTTTGTGCCCCCACATCATCCACACTGAGATGCAACGTAGCTGACGCGCTCAGTTGCAGCAACACGTTAAATACTGAATTCTGAAGCATTACAGGGAGAAGAAAGATGCACAGTTCACTTAACTGCTGGGATAAAATCCAGATGTAGGGGTTTGGATTGTAGCTGTGTGAACATTTCAATGGCTTCAGTCTGCAGGGGTTTGCAGGGGTTCAGCCGAACAACGTGAGTTCAGAGGCTGAGCCAAATCATGCCCTCACCTGTCCAGATCACCCGAGAGAGGAATTCCTACCTTCCGCATTTGGGAAAAGCAGGAGAGTAAGGAGAAGAAAGAAAACAAATCACTGGATGGGAACAATTCCCCATTTTGTAACAAGGCAACCATCAAAGTCCAAATCCAGACCTGACTCACATTTTACAGTATCAATTACAAGCATCTCCAAGCTCTGCCTTGAGACCACATCAGGAAGAACTGCATAATTCAGTAAATTCTATATTCAGATATTCAAGAAGGAAAAAGTTTCCACAGTTATAATTGGGATATATTTGGATGGATTTCAAGAATACCTAAAAGGCCAATAAAAGGCCTACGGATCAGTAAGTGACATTTATCATTCTGCTTATGCATAAATGACACCAAAACTGTCTACAGATCCTCTTGCAGACCGGCAGATTTCCTCCCTGAAGAGTTCTCCAAACGTCTGTTCCCAGATCTGCGCCATTCGCGCCCGTTCCAGGAGACGCGGCATTGCCACCGATCAAAGCGATCCCCGTTCAGCTCGTGCCCCCGACGATGCCGCCGGTGCCCAAGGAGCTCTGTCTCGCCGGCCAGACCCCTCGCACAGCCCCCACCACGGGGGCTGCAATCCTCTCTCCTCGCACAGCTGCTCCTGGCCGGCACCACCCCAAACGGCTGCGCCACATTAAGGATCGCCGCAAGCGTCCCGCTGTAGCGGTGCTCTGCCCCTCGAGGACAACAAGAACGGAGCAGGGGGAAGGGACGGGAAGTGCCAGAACTGGCCGGGCTGCTCTCTGCCCGCAGCCTGATGAAGGCTGAACGCTTGCGGAAGCGCTGAGCAAAAAAGCGGCGCCTCTTTCCAAAGTACCGAAACACCAGTGCTACTTACTTCCCATACTTACAAGCAATAACCGAGTTTGGCCGCAGAGGAGACGAGACGCAAGAGCTATCGCGTAAAAGAGGCGCGTGTGAGGCAGGCACACTGGGCCAGACCAAAGGTCCGTCCAGCCGACCACGCTGCGTCCCACAGCGGCCAGAAGCGGATGCTTAGGGAAGAGGAAAAATAGAGCAAACGTCCTGACGGATATCGATCTAATACAGTCTCTCCATCTCACATGGTTTACAGCTCAGGGAACTTTCTGAATCAGAAATGGCGTCTTCGTGTTTTACAAGCAGCTTTTCATAATTTTCTCGCATAAATTTGTCCTAGTACGTCTTGAACATGTCAAGCTTACAGCATCCACAACATCATCTTCCAGTGAAGAGGTGATTCAAATTCCAGAGGGTTTCACAGTTTTACTTTTTTTTTTTNTTTTTTTTTTTTTTTTTTTTTTTGAACGTCTTATCTCTCAGGGGGCTTTTCAAACCCACAAGTTTTCATCCTTGAGGAGAAGGTGCCCCGTCTCCACGCCAATTGTGACTTTGTAGAACTGAATCATATTCCCCCGGATCAGCTCTTCTTCTCTCCCAGTCTAAACAGACATTTCCACATGGGGGACAGTCCGTATTTTTCATCCGTCTTCTCTGTACTTTTGCTATAGTTTCCACTCCTTCCCTCCCACCACGTACAAAGAAAAACAAACAGGATTTGAGAGGCAAGCATGCCATAGATTTGCAGAGGATTAACTATATTTTCTGCTCTGTTCTCAGCAATTCCTAATTTTTGATTTCCTGCTGACATGCTCATAAGAACTTGCTATTTTACCTCCAAGATCCCGTTACAAAGCTCCTGCAGAGCCCAGTCTTATGCATCCAACTTAGAAAGTTGTTTTTCTTTATGTGCATCACTTAACATTTCTCTACATTTGACTCTCTGCACCATTTTATTACCCAAACACTTAATAGCACACACACAGGCACACAAATACATCCAATATGCAGATATGTATGTACGTGTGAATTAAGTGCACACTTGCATGTGTTCTGTACAAATACATACTTCTTATTTAAAAGTCATTGCCTCTGTATCTAATTCCTCCATCTGCCAATTTTAGAAATTCAATCTCCATCAATTTTTCAATTTTCATTGCAAGCTTCACCCATTTCCTTTCTTGGCTTTGCTGGTTTTTTTCCGAACTGTGACTTAGAGCCTAGAGTTTCATTTTTATTTTCAATAGTTTTTTTCAACATCTTCTAGCTTTCTCGTCTCCTGGGATTCCCAGCTGTTTCCACTTATCAGGACCACCTTACTAACAAGGCTTTTTTCTCCCTTAAAAACATATGTACACCAAGATTTTTTTTTTCTCTCTCCTGCTGTTTCTCTAAAAAAATATATATATATATATATAGTCTTCTCCTTTTTGGGTATGCTGAGCCAAAAGGCCAGCTGACACCCTGGATATATATTGCCTATGGTGCCTAGGGAAAAACACAATGGGTTTCAGTGAGGTACACTGATTTACCAACTTAACATCTTTATAAGTTCTCTTTGATTCTGTATTTAAATTCTCATGGAGAAGCAGTTTCAAATACTGGCTGCAACAAATCTCTCATTTTCCACCCCATCAAACCTCATCAAAAACCTAAATGCTATCATCACTGTCCTGAAAAACTAGCCCTTGCTGAGTCCTTTGCAGATTTCTACAACTTGCAGTATAACTCGGTTCCCTGAGGGGCTGTAGTCTGCTTTTTTCCTATTTCACAGTGCTCTGTGATATTCAAAAGAAATGGACAATGAGAGGAGGAGTTGCATTTTTCTTTGGAAGGCCTACTTTCAAAGCTAGCAAAGTTGTCACATATTAAGCCAAAAAAGAACTGATTCTAAAGTGGAAAATGGAAAACAGATACATAAGACAGAAACATCCCGATCCAAATGTTACCAGCATTAACAGAATTCTACAGAAAAAAAATCATCATCCTGCGGTTCATCCAGCAGCAGTGAGAAATGAATTCCTCTCTCAGCTTTGGAGAAAATATTGCTTCCTTTAAGACTAAAATAAAGGATCTCAAGGTATCATTGCAATGCAAAGGTGCAACTGCAGCTTGCACAAACTGCCGAACAACTTGCAGAGCTGTCCTGTTACCAAACGCAGCCACAGCAGAGAGGCCACCCAGCCACGGGCTCGAGCTCCGCGAAGGTTTATAGCCTGCAAAACCAAATTTGCCAAAGATTTGAGAAATGTAATATAGCTTCTTCTCCTCCACCATTTGATAATCCATTTTATACCTTCCCTAAGCCCTGCCGAGGCCAACGCAAGCCATCATACCGGCCTCAGCTGGAGTAAGATCAGGCCTGCAGTTGGCTCAGCTAAATCTCTCCAACTCAAAACACTAAAAACTTAATCCCCACTAGCTCAGAGCCTCAAATTTTTCCATCTTTCTTGGGTTTGGGATAAGCAAAAAGGCTCTCCAGCCGGCCGTGATGAAACGTGTGCCTAACCGATGACTGGCTGAACGTCAGGATGAGTTGAACAGACCATATGCTGCAGGTCACCGGGAGGGTAAAACACTTCAGTGGAGATGAACAAAATGCAAAGCCCCAATTTACTGATGAATGACCCACAATGGTGGTGAGCGTATCCAGGGAAGGTAAGGGGAGACACAGCTCGGCACTCGGCATCTTTGTTGGCAAATCACCACCCTACTGATCAATTGCTTCTCAGTTATGCACATCCTCGTACCCCAGATATTGCGGAGCCTTTTCCTTGCTGCAATTGTTTACATTTACATAATGAAAGTGCAAAACACAAAACCTTCCAGTTCCTCTGTGTACCCACAGCATGTCACAACCCATTAATAAATTCTAGATGGGAGGAATTAGAAGTGACATCTCTGGAAGAAAACGTTACTCTAATTTACCATCAAAGAGCAATCTACAACAAAACCAAACAGCTGAACCGCAACTGCAGATGCCCTTAACCCTTCTGGAGCTGGTTTATTTGCCTAAGTCCTCTACAGCCCAGGCTCTCCAGGAGAAGAGCTTGCAGCACTTCACTTACCATATTCAAACACAGACCAGATAAAACACCAAAAGACAGATCCTCTGAACAATCTAGTGCCAGTTGTAGGACTAGACTGGATGTCTTAACAAGCCTTTTACCAAGATGCTCTTATTCCCATACACATGCCTAAATCTTCTCACCAAAATATTGCTGGAAAATGAGAAACGCAGCTCCAGCTCCTCTTTTGGGCACAGTACACAAGAGGTTAAAGAAACGACCTGCCTATCCCTAGAAGTGTCGGCCTCCCCATCCACATTAAGGGCAAATGATGACACAAAACAAGCCTTTTCAGTGATTTAGCTGATCATTATTTCCATGGACACGCGAGTCCTACTACAATTTAAACCTCAAGGGACAAATGCAAGTGAAATCACAGATCTCCACAACTCAGTTGTACAGCCTCCTTTTGATTAAAAGCAGGTGCTGGCTTTGGCAGGCTGCAGATGGAGTCAATACCACTTTACCTCTGCAGGCATGGGGGAGGGAGAAACAAGGAGGAACAGTTTCTGYAAAATATAAGCATTTTGTCTTAAAGCTAAAATTTAAATTCAAAAAGGAAGAGGGAGGAAGGGAGGGAAAGCAAATACAAAGAAATAATCCTGCTGAATGCATGAAATATTTTATCATCTTGTCTTGGTGGATTGACTTGTCATGGGGAAAATTTTTGAAACACTGTATTTATGCCCTTGCTTGAATGTCAGTTGGATGTGTCCTACTATAGTTTAAAATGAGATATACCATTCACGGATTTAGGAAGGGTACGCAGGAAGTCTTAATATGCATCTCAAAACACGTTTCACAGTAAAATGCAAACAGAAGGGAGATTCTGAGACTGATTTAGAACTGACTTAACCAATAAATCCCAAATCTGTCCAATTTCTGGAGGCCACAGGGACAGGAAAAGGGACAATATCCCGTATCAGATCAGCAACCCCAACCTGCTCTCATCATTTAATTTCTAGGTCAAATCTATAAACTAGAGGACTCTGCCCATGAAACTATCACATTAAGTTTACTCTCTAGTTGGCTAAAATTTTAAGATAACAACTGTTTTTAGCACATTTCTACTATCTGGAAAGTCGGACATGCCACAGAACTTGCCCTGCTCACTTAACTACGATTGTCCAGCCGCTCCTGTGGAAAATAAGCTACAAAAATTACGATAAATAAAGAACAACAATATAGCCAGACAAAAGGTCTGTCTAGCCTGGTACAGCATCGCCGAAGGGAGCGAAGGGAGAGGGCAAGCGACGTGCCACTGAGCACATTCATGACCTCCAGCCAGCTGAAGGCCAGGGATTCCCGAGCCTGAACGTGCACCTGGACCACGGTTTTATTGCTGTGGATAGGTAACTCCTTCACACGTTTGTCTAACTGCTTCAGAACCCAAGTTACACATTTGGCATTCGAATCATCCCGGGACCAAAAAACAACAACCCACAATATTCCGGATATAGTACAATATATATAATATTAATGATGTAAAAAAAAGTACTTTCCTTTTTACCTTTTCTTTCTGTCTGGTTCCCTGTGACCATCCACAACTTACCTTATCAGGAAAAACGAAGTCCTGATTTCTATTCACTTTCTACAAACTGCTTATGACTTTTTATAGTCTTAGCATTTTATGTAACCTGTTGTCTTTTTAAACTGAAGAATCCCAGCCTACCTCACTGTGAGATCTGCTTCACTAAGCACTGTGAGATCCCTGCAAGTCTTTGATGCTCACTTTAAATTTGGTTATCACTAATAATTCTGTATCATCAGCGGACTTTGTCAGCTTACTATTCATCCCTTTTCCAAATGACCTATTGAGAACTCCACTGAAATTCTCGTTTGTTTTGTTTCCTGTCTTTTAACCAGTCGTTAATCCAGAAAACCACTCCTCCTTCTTCAACAGCTTCTTTTCTTTAAGAACTGCAGGGAGGGACCTTTTCCAAAGCCTTTAAGACATTGGAGACACTGTGCCATGATCACTGACTCCTTTAAAAACTCCAGCAGATTTCTGAGGCATGATTCTTCTCTTCAGAAAGCTACACTGCTTCTTCCGTTGCATCTGCCTGAACGTCTGCTAATTCTACTCTTACTAAAGTTTCACCCAATAGCCTGTTTTTAAAGTCAGATATGCTGATCTGTTCTCCGAAAAGCCCTTCAGGAGTCTTTAAAAAAAAAAAAAAAAAGTCATCATATTTTCCACCTTCCATTTCTCTGGCACTGACAGCAATTTAAGCATTACGTTACGCATCACGGCTCGTCATTTGACCATTTTATATCTCAGTTTCTTTAGTACTGCTGTGTAAGTATTATCTGGAAGGAATGATAAATGATAATCCCTTGTATGGATTTGCTCTAAAACATCTACTGACAATTCAACTGGAGAAGATTCTTCAGACTGGTTCCCCCACAAAGCAAGTCTCCAGTCTAAGCTTTTCCATAATGAATACCAGCACAAAGAATTCAGTCAGCTTTTTGCTATTACCTCATATTCTTTTTTGCACCTCGGGTCACCTATGCCCCCTTCACATTCCACAGCAGGTTTCTTTCTCGTGATTTTGGAGAAGTTTTTGTTAGCTTTTATGCTTTTAGTAARTTGTCCCTGAAAATCTCATTTGGCCTGACTTATATTGGTTTTAATATTTTCACTTTTCAGAGTTTAAGCTATTCTCTATGTTGCTCATTCAGATACGACATGTACTTCTTAGAAAGTCTTGTTACTTTTCTCTGCTGTTTAACCATGTTGGCTTTTTTTTTAAACACTTATTTACATTGTTCTGGGGGGATATGAGTGTGCCTGAGACGCTGAAACTGCTGACTGCAGCTTTGGGTGCAACTTTGGCTCTACTTCCATCGTCAAAATTCTCACTGCCTTGCTGAACCAGGATCACAAAGCCATGCTATTCTCTAATTGTTTTAAAGTCTGCATTTTCACCAAGACACTTCAAATTGTTTTATAATTCTAAACATTCCCATGACAAAAATATGGCTAAATTCAATCTCAAAAATCTAAATGCCCCATAAGCAGATTCATCTTCTATCTTCGAATAGCCTCCAGTTTGTGCAGAAAGCCGCAGAAAATTCCATTTTGGGGGGGGGGAGGAAAATGTAAGGATGGATCCTGACTGAATAGAACTACATCACTGCTTTGGTTACCTTTTTAAAGAGTCTGATGACATCCTCACTGATCTGTGATAGACGGACGATGACATTGTTCATGAAAATGTCATTCAGGGTGGCATGATCTCTGCTCTCTCGCCGAGTCTGTGTCAGAACCAGATACCAGCAGTTCACAGGGGAAAGCAGGTGCTGATCTTTCCTAGGGAAATGTGAAAAAAAATCAAAAGGCCAAGTGAACAATTCAGAAAGGCAATTAATTTTCAAATGAATGTGATCCACATATTAATGCTGCCTTCCTCCAGAGCATAAATCTGCTACAGTTCATCCTGCCCTCAGAGAGGAGCGTGAGCTCCTCCTTGCTACCTCCCCTCCTCAGAAACCACTGCAACATTGGTCAAATACTTGACTACCACTCACAACAGCTGATATAAACCCAACCTGCTTCTTCAGTGCACAACCATAACCGCAAAGGTGTCATTTTGCTGGACGTATGTCTGAGAGCACAGAGCTCCATCCCGCTGATCTGCGGGAAGGACATCTGGTCACAGCATCTTGCGTTGCTAACACCCCTAATCTCCTCCTGCCCAGGCCTGCGATTACTTACCGCAGCGGAGCAGAAACTCCAGCAGCGTGGAACAGCAAAGCCTAGAAGACGGACAAGGGCAGTGCCAAAGAGCACCGCTCAGAATGAAAAATAGCATATTAGGCCAATTGTCTGCCTTCAAGAAATCTCAGAAAGTCTTCAGTCAGCCACAATGACAGGAGCCACAGCCAGATGAGAAATACAGCTGCAGAGCCAGGATACCAGATTGTACACTATAACGAATACTCTTCTGTTAGCAGAAACGTGGAATGGGGTGTTTAATAGGTCTTTTCTGTTCCAACACTTTTCTGATTGTGCTATGAAGCAAATGCTTCAGGTAACCTTCCAATTTCACAAGCAAATGTTTGCATAGCTGTTTGCATTAGACACAGACATTTCGAATCACTGAACCCATTACTAATTAATTCCTTGGTATCCATATGGGGTCTTCATCAGGGTTCAGAGGTTTAATGTGCCAGTCACAGCACAGTAAATATGTAATGGGAAAAGTCTCATTGTGTTTATTCAGATTAGAAATGATCTATCTTAAAAACTAGTAGCATCACTAGCGATATCCCACACTGTGTTACCAGCCATCAATTCTACTGTCAGTCGTGGGATAACTGGTGTTTTTCTTAAGCTCCATCTCCTAGAGAAATGTGTTGCACAGAGAATCAGTTTTTAATGAAACAACAATAACAACAACAACAACAAAAAATCTAATCTTCATCATTGTAGGGCAAGCTCGAAGATGCAACTGCAGAGCACTGAGAAACCTCAGACACCAAAAGACAGAGAATCTGACTTCTGTTCCAAGGCACAGCCTGGCCATTTCTAATCCAATCTTCTGCATTTTGAGTGCCTGGCCCTCGCGCTCGTCCAGCGCAGGGGCTTGACAGCGCTGCTGTCAAGAAGAGTTTTACAACTACAAAACCACACGCAGGCACCTGCTCTTTGCCTCGTCCCAGCTGCACTTTCACTGCCTGAGCATCGGTTCTCCTCCGGCACCCCTTCACCGCGGTGCAGGACCGGAGACTCCCCGGGAGCTTGCCAGCGCACCGCAGGTCCTCCGCGAGGCCGGCGCCACATCCTCCTGGCCGGACACTGCGGCTCGGCGAGCTGCCGAGCCGCCTGGGACACCACGGTGCCACCCTGGCAGGCCGCCGCGGCCGTAAAACACCCGGCGGGCTCGCCGCTGACCTGACCACAGCGCTGCGCTCCTCCTTCGGCGCTCGCTCCTGCAGGAAGGGTGCCTTAAATATCTCTGTCAACACAGAGGCTCTCAGTCTAAATATTACATGCAAAGGTTTCAATCAAGCCAAGGATTTCCCATTCTTTGCTCTAAGCTTCCTTCTCCCACGGCTCTGTCCTTATTTACCAGCCTCCTACAGCTTCCTGTAGCCAGCAAAATAAGTGTTTTTCTGTGGAAGGAAGATGCTCTGATGCTGACCCCAGGCACAAACCTGCACTTCAGCCAATATGCATGCACCTTTTTATATAACCTGCTCTAAGCAGCCGTGGTTTTCCTCCCTCCTCCGACTTTTGCGGGCACATAAGACAAGGGGGATCCGGTTCACCTGCTGTGCTTTCCGGTCCACCGCTGCGTAACTATGCTTTCAGGAAGGTGCAAAAGGTTAATCAGCAATGCTCCAGCAACACAGTGCAGATCCTCTGTGCAGCAGCTCTGGAGGACCGAAAACACGCGAGGCAGCCTGAGGCGAGGCGAGAGCCGATCAGCCGCCCCAGCCGCGTCCAGAAGCCGCGCGTCGCGATGCACTACGAGGAAAAAGCTGCTAGCACGCTTGGGCCGTGCCGCCGAACCGAAGGCTACCCGTCCGCCCCAACCTGCCCCGGAGAGGAGCGCGGAGCCGGAGGCGGCTCCGGGCCCTGCGGGCAGGTCTCCGCTCCCCCGCATCCCTGTAACCCAGCTGTGCGGGAAGCCGGGACCGACTGCTTTGCTGGGAGTGTTTCTAGCTATGCAGGTTTGGCATTCAGATCTTCTTCCTCTCCTCATGCACACACCCAGTTGGCAAAATCTCAGTTAGCCAGTGAGACAGACTAGTAATTTCTGTGTCTAAATCTTTTCCAAGTTTCACGCTCCACTTGACTAGTAACACAAAAGTCATGATTAACCACAACTTGAACTGCAAATTTACACCAAAAGTGAAAGGGAGAAAAAGATCCAGCAATAGACTGTCCAGCACACTGCCTTCCGACTAGCTGAATACATACAATATTTTTACACTGTATATAATCTCAGAATAAAACAATATTCAAGTGCTTCATAAACCCAAGTTAAATCTGCACGATGCCTTTTTAAGGTGGGTAAATCCTGTTGTAATCGTTTGGAAGAAGCAAGCTAAGTCCTTGAGAAGTTCCCACAATTCTTCCAAGCTTGAAATCTCAGACAGGTACAACTACATCCATAGCGTTCACCAGGAATGCTCAGTTCTACTCTGAAAACTGGAATCACCCTAATCGAGATGCAGACACGGCACCAGGTGGAGGTGAACCACCCTGGCACAACAGCGCGCAGCCCACGAGCTGCACGGCAGCAGCCGGCTGTTTGCCAACCCTTGCCCGCCCCGGTTCTGATGGGTGACCCTGTAACTCATTAAACTCATGTCACTCGGTCGCTTCTGCATCTGATTAGGCCAACTCCAACTTGCAGCAATGCACCTGAGACAGGTTTACCTGTAACCACTCCTGGTTTGGGGTAAGAGGCCAAAAGAAATGTTTTTGCACGCGTTCTCTGCGCTCACCCACGCGGCAGGCACGTCCGCTCCAGCTCTGCCTTCCCATTCAAGGCAAAGCACTTCATGCTTTTAGCTCAATCCCGACTTAACCAGCCACGACAGCGGCTACAGTAAGTGCGAACTTGTCCAGGAGCCTAACGGCAACGCGACTGAACGCAGCTCCTCAGCAGTCTGCACCTAGAACGGGTTTGCTCCTTTTACATGTTCAGAGCTCAGCGGTCCACACCACAGAGCCAGATTTTAAGAGCCCTCATTTAAACACAAGGCTAAACGGCCAGCCGGTCTCATGGGCTCCGCACGCAGAGGAAGCGTGTGCGCGCGCGTGTGCAGCTTTGTGGCTCTGTACCCGACCACCTCCAGAGGTTCGTCTCAGGTGGACCTCCATGGAGAACCTGCCCCTACAGGAGGCTCCATCAGCCCATTCGCAGGTCAGGGGAGATGAGCCTTCACTAAAAGTAGAAAGCGGTAATCTGCAGCATACAAAATAAACACAAAACTTCCAAAAGTCTGTCCAGGAGCAGGCAACCCGCTCCTTTTCCAAATTTGGTTATTCTGTCCCAGAGGGCAAGCTTCTGGCATTGGCGTTTACACCACGTAAAACTGAGCAACGGTTACTGAGCCCGCTATGGACCTTCATGAAGCCCATGGCGTGCAATCAGATGGGAAAATCTCACAGTTCATGCAAAGCAAGACCCCTGCGGGGAGAGAGAAAACCCTCAACACAGCTGGCACGGGAGTCCAGGGAAAGAAACCCTCTGGGAAGCCAACTGTGAGAAATAGCCTTCATTATCTGGGGTTACAGAGGCCAAACACAGATAAGCAGCAGTTTAGCTCCCTGCACTCTGCTGTCACCTGGTGCAGATCAATTCCTCTCGCAATCAGCATAAGGGATCGTGTAACGTGGCGTGGCCTGGGTGGACTTCTGACGGTAGGGACCGAACTCAAAACGGCTAGATAGGAACCAATGCAACCTTCAGAGATGTGATTTTAGCTAAAATCTTTGGATTAAAGCAATTAATAGAATCAAAACATTATCTGAACTTCCTAGAAGATAAAAAGCTTTAATTCTTAGGCAGGAGCAACACACTGAGGTAAATCTCTCATAGGTCTTGAGACTGCAAGCACAAAAAGCCAATCAATCAAAGGAAAAAGAAAAAAAAAACACACAGCAAAAGACAGACAACAGGTGAGGTAGAAAGAAGATTTTGGAGGTGCTCAAAGCAGGGTGGAGGCAAAGCTAAAGGATATACCAGAGCATTCTCCTTGATAAAAAGAGGGCATTTTTGCCAGATTCTTATAGCACGTGTTCATATGGGCTTCTGGCCTCTAGGGCCTCAGATGTTTTTTTGGACTTGCTTTCTCAGTTAAAGCAGATTTATAGTCCCTGAAGTTAGAGTTTTAGGATGCAGCATGAAAGATAAATACAGAAAAAACAGAATGAGCACTCCAGTAAATTACTTCTGGCATTGGCATCTGTCTCACAGTTGGGAGACAAAACAGTGAGCAATTTAGTGGCTACTGGAAGAGAAAAAGCTATTAGAAGAGCAGCCAAAGCTTAACAGAACCAGTTAGTTACTCAGGCCTGTACCTTTCCTCACCATCCACTGTTCAGGATGAGAAGGGAAACATTCCTCTTCCCCAAGATAAACCGGTGAAGTCAGGAGAGAGGGAAAGAAAGAACAAAATCTAGCAAACTAGATAAATAACACAAAGATAATAAACAGCTTGATTTTGTTATGTTCATTTTCCATTCTCTCTGTGGATTCCTCATATTTAATAATATATTACTGCAATTAATATAATAATATATTATGTCCATTTAAAAATTGATGAACGTCCTTGGAAGCTCCAGTGCTGACCTAGCTGCATTAGCCCAAATACAGCCTCCAAGATCCACCAGGAAAACATTGTACGTACATTCTCATCCAACTGGTAAAATAAAATCGAAAGGAAAAGCAAAACTGCAGCCAGCATGTTAAGAGCTCTGAAGTAGGTGTCACACTCTATTACTTTACTGAGTTTAGCTACACCAACCAAGGAGAGCGGATAAAAAGGGCAAATGCATTAGAAAATGTGACAAAACAATGATAAAAAGGTCAAGAACAGCTGGGAAAGAAAAAAGCGCAGCGTCAGAGACTCCTCGTGTTGCATACGGCTTCCTCCAGCTCCCCTAGGCATCGCCAACAGGACTGCTAGACCACATGATGTTACTCTGATTGCACCCATGGCATCAGGGACTGAAGGAGAAGCAGCGCAAGATGTGCGACTGGCTTTACGGGACAGCAGCAGCAGGGATCCAGTCCCTCCCGCGACGGGCGTTGGGAGGGACGGCTGCCCTGCATCCCACCTCGGGACATGGAAGAGCTCCACCTGACTCGCTCAGAGCCTCCAAGCGACTCTTCAAAATCAGCTCTGAAAAGAACAGCTGTGAGCCAGGACACTAAGGTCAGTCGAGAGCCTGGAAACGAGACCATTGCCAGGGAATCAGCCAGGCCAGAGAGGAGAACTCCTCAGGAGACAAGCAAATGCCAGACGCCCGCTCAACAAAATCAGCACTTCCAGTGCCTTCTCTGGGGCCACAACGCACCCTGTAACAACGCTGGAGGAAAAGCATGGAGAGCGGCTCTGAGACACAGTACGTCTACACCGAGTGCCCCTTACGTGCCCCTTCCAGGTAGCCCCAGCTGGGACAGCTGAGTGCAATAAACTGTGACGGCACTGCACGACTGGCCAAGCATAATTGCTCAGCAGTTTAAACAAAGGCTAAAATCAACTCGGGAGATTAAAGTTTAAATAAAGATTTGAAATAATAAAGGGGTGTAGCTGCAGATGAGAACAGACACCCCTACAGCTCCCAGGGGTATGTGATCGTGACCAGGGTCGCTGCTCGCCGAGATACAACCCAGAGTCAAAGGCAACCTCTTGGTTCCTGAGCAGAGCCTCAAATCCCCACAGTCACCGAATGAGGACAGGGCCAAACGAACTCTGAATTTCTGAGACATAACATTTCCGAGATCAGCTTTTCAAAGAAAGCAAAAGAAAACTTCTCGCCTCCGTGCAAGACAAGGAACTTGACGTTACGCTGCGTGCTCTGATCTCCTTTCCTAACTCCACGGCACCACTGCAAGGGCAGACTGGTGTTTCTGTCCCTGAAGCCGGGAGGTACGTGCTGGGCTTGCGCAGCCGCGATCCTCTCCAGCGATGACGCTCAGCTCAGCACCCGGGACAACTGCTTGCCCAGTCCACTGCCCACGGAGACAGCAGCCTCCTGGAGTTTATCAGGACGCATCCATTCCAGCTTCCACAGGAAAACAAACACTCAAGCAAAAAGAGAAGGGCTTTGCGCATTCAGGCCAAGGGTGCCAAAAAGAAACGTGGCCCACCATAAGGCTCTGCCTGGACAGGAAGGAACAGCCTTCCATCCCACGGCTCGCTGGGAAAACACCGGCTCCAGAAGCCTTTCCGCTATACGCTGCCCCGCAGTAYGAGGATGGCCAGGTCCATGCGATAACTGGCCCACGCAGGAGACCAGTGCTGCCACGCCGACAGAGGGGGACCCAGATGTCCCTCCCACCCGTCCCTGCCCTGCCGCCGCCTTCCCAGCAGCCCCACGGTGGCACGGGCTGCTTACGGTTCCCCACCACCGCCTCTCAGGTAGCACCGGCGTCCCACGGTCCTCGGGCCACGGGGAAGACGAGCCCGACGACCAGCTTCTGTTGGCACTGCGCCTTACAGATCGGCTGCTTGAATTTTCTAATCAAGCCCCGACCTGCTGCTCCTGCTCCTATTTCCCGTAATACCTATGGGGGAAGGTTTCAGCCAGGCTCACTGCACTGGCCGATTTGCTCTACTACGTGCTGCTCGGCGCAGGATAGCCCAGTCTCTCTGGGCAAAACGGAGGCTGGACAGCTTCGTCTGCTAAAGCAGAGATGAAGCATCAGCTTTCAGTCGACCGCATCCTCGTCCTGCTTCCGTCGCGCCGTTCCCTTCCTCCGGGGCTGTTGGACGTTTCCTGATTCAACGAGCTCGCGCATCRCCCCGAGAGTCGGCTCAGAAAGCCACCATCGCCGTCACTTCGCCAAGCGCCCTTCAGCTCGCCCTGCGGCGAGCGTGCCGTTCCCGTCAGCTGCGCGTGGGGCACACGCTGGGCACAGGGTCTCTTCACCCGGCTCTACCCRTTTTCCTAAATAACTTGAAAGATACTATTATAAATCAGTGCCCTCTGCTTAAGGAAGGAAGGAAGGAAAATCCGAGGGCACCTCCRCGCCCGTCCTTCAGGAAGATTTCTACCGAGCGAGTTACCGCTACGGCGGGGAAGCGGCATTAAACAGGATGCGAACACTGTAAGGAAGGCTCGGACCGTGCAATCTCCCTTGCTAGACATATTCTCATGGAAGAAGTATAGCAACCTGCTGGACAGACCCCCAGACAGGGACTCGGGAAGCACGGCCTCCGTTCCCAGCTCTGTCAGCGGCCTCCTCAGGACCGCGGCATTTCTTTGGGCCTCCCCAACAAACCTCCCCGTTGCGAAGCGCTGCAGGAGCAGCGACAAGAGCCACGCCAGAGCCAGCGCTGGTCTGTGAACGAAACGTAACACAAGCAACTCCGGGTTTGAATTTCTTCCCCAGTCGCTCGCACCTCGCCCACGAGCCTGCGGCTTCATCTTCGCTCGGGGCAATAAGGGCCCTGCAGCTGCGCTCGCCGGGAACTGGCTGCTAATCAGCCGTGCGCGGCCTCCTCCATCCGCCCATCCATCCACCAGATGCTGCGCCTGCCTAGCTGCACGTTTTCATGAAACTCCRCGCTGATCGCTGGCTGTGCTCCGATCCCCAGGAACGTGTGTCCGAGTCTCCTTCGGGCTCTCGGAAATCCCGCGCAGCTGCGGGAGCACTTCCGCACAGGGACGTYGGCAATGCACAAGTAAGCTCTGCCGGAGCCCAAACCGGACGCTTTGGAAGACGTCAAGGGAAAGGGACATCCCTGGCAATCCCTCGAATGCTTTACAAGGGAGAGAAAGTTTTGCCTTTTTTTCCCTGCTTCGTTCTACTAATACGGCTGCCACTTTCACTTCAGAAAAGCGAGCATTCGCCGTGCAATCTGTTATACTGCATTTTGTCCACTAAACTGCACTGGAGGAAATTCGCTTGCTAAACGTTTCAAATGTTTCCAATGCTAACATGAAATGTCTGTGCACAACATGAATATATTCATGTATGCTGAATATTTACTATGGTCTTAATCCATCTCACACTGCAGACAACAAAGATTCCCACGAACCGCAGCGCGTGTCCGATTAGTCAATTGGAAAAGTCCCCTGGAGCCACGTCGTGTCACCAAAGCAAGCACGCCAGCACCTGCCTTGCTGGGTAAGGTCACGCTGAAGGGGGCATCCCRGTTTGAACCTAACACCCCGAGTCACCTGCGGTCAGAGGTAGTCAGAAAAATGTTCTTTTGAGGGAAATTTCCATGAATATTTCACACTTAATTGGAGCAATTAATTATTTTGACATGTTCCATTTTGACAAATTTGCAGTTTTTCCATGTATTACATTTAACGTTAGAAGCAAATTGACCAAAAGTGAATCAAAATTAAAAAAAAATTATACAACTGAAACAGAACATTTTACACTGTCCAACTGAAACATTTTGAGATTCTCTTAACGAGGAAGCCAAAATGATTTCTTTCAAATGTTTCAGCTGTACTTTTTTTTTTATTCCTATAAAACGTACTGATTTCAGAGAAACTGCCTTTTCCAACAGACACTTTTCCTGCCAAGAACGCGTGTGAGCCCGCGTACCCTCAGCTCCTGAGAAGAAATCCGTGGCGACGTCCCTTCAGGCACACCTGCAAGACAACACTGCAGAAAAGCAACAGGTTTCTGCCCAAAGACAGGCAGGCCCCAGGCCTGACGGGAGCCAGAGCAGCGCGGCGGCGGGTCCGGCCGGTGCCTGCCGCGCGGCCCCGGAGGCCCCTGCGGGCTGCCCACAAGCCGTCTCCCCCGCCGGGGCGATGGTCTGCAGCGCTGCGGACCACTGCCGCTCGGGACGGCAAGCGCGGAGCTGAGCGCTGCGGATTACAGTAATTCAGCGAACAAAGCGCTGGGGGAGAGCCCAGGAATAAAAGTGGGACTGCAGTAAGTGAATGAAGCGATCGATGGAAGAGACGAAGACCAAATGCAGGCTCTGCAAGTGGCACGCGTCTACAGAAGCCAAAGGTGACCAGCCCGGCTGCGACGAAGGACCCGCGCGCCGCGGCACGTTGCGGCCAGCGGGCCAGCCCGCTCCCAGGCGGGTCTGCGGCAAGCCCGACTGGCTCCAGCAGAAGACAAGTTTGGCCGTGGGCTCTCCGGGAAGCACAGACCATCGGTGGAGTCTGTATATCCTCAAGCTCGGGATTTATTCTTCACCAAAGAACAGGTTTTCATGCTACAGATAAACAGGAAAAGGCACAGAATTCGAACCTAAAACTCCCTACCGCTTTAAAGCAAAAACACAAATAAAAGCCCAGGTAGCAAAACATTGATCCCCTCGACTCTTGTCAGCATCTAGAGCTGCCTGTCTCAGGGTTGAAGTTCAGCCCCAGACGACTATTCAAGCCCGGCCAGCGGAGCAGCGCTGCTTACTGACCTGGCACGCGGCCACAGCTGCTCCTCCAGAAAGTTCTCGCCTGCCTGAGCTCCGCGTGCCCCCATCCACTTTCATGCTTTCGCTTCAGCCTATTACCCTCCGACAGCTGTAGCTGATCACGTATTCAAATCCCAGCGGCTTCTCCCCAACGCCAAAGATGTGTACAAGCTGCCACGGAGACTGCCCACTGTTCGGCCTCCATACGGTGCCGTGCACGAGACGAGCATGCAGGTTTGCTGCGCGCCGCGAGACTGCCGCCCGCTCGCACAGACAACGCTATCGCAGACAACTCTGTCGGAGAGAGATTTTAGGCACTCCCGGGCTTAGAGCTCAACGAGACTGTCCTCACCGTCAAGTCCTACAAAGAGAAGGTTATAGCCCATGCTTAACTCAGTTACACTGTGCAGCTGAAGCCTTGAAACACCCGCTCCTAATTATCCAAGATGTTCAAGTCAAACTGCACCGGGGCTGGAGTCTGTACCCCACCTCCCACCACTGAATCAAGGGAGAGGAAGGCAGGCTGACTCCAGAAAAATCTCCCTTTGCTACCATGTGCAGACAAAACAATCGCATATGAAAGCGCGGAAGAGCCTGTCAACCCAGAGTCATAATGAATAGCGCAACGGTGGCACCGCAACAATTACCATTATTAAAGGTTCGACCACAGCCTGCTGCACATGGCTACACAGGGACAAAGGGGAAGTCGAAGACACCATATTTCTTAAGGGTGTCAAAAGCCTCATCAAAATAATGGCATTCATAAGCAAGCTGGGGAAACACAGTCCAGAGGAGTCTACTATAGGGTAGGCACAAAGCAGATTGGAAAAAAAAGTACTAAGAAAGTAGCATTGGTTCTCTCTCAGAATGGAACGAGACATCAAGGACTCAGCAGAGGTGTGTACTGAAATCAAGCTGATCCTGTTTACACTGTCAGTACCACCCCAAAACACTGGGCACTTGTGCCTAGATATGTTACAAAGACCTGTAGACGCTGCAAATTACAGAGCATCCTTCCAATACCATAAAGGAAATAAGCAACGCCCCCAGCTTCCTTGGGAGTGCCATGGCGCTGATCTCTCAGCGGATGGGAGAGGTGCACACAACAAACCTTCGTGGACTCCCAGCTCTGGAAGATGGGCACTTTCCTGAACCCGTAATCACAAACTCTTTCCCCAGGACTGTTATCCCTGAAATATGATTCAGCAATGCCAGTCAAGCACCAAACAAAAGAAAAGTAACAGTCAGCTGCAAAAAGAACAAATAGCATTTGAATAGCAATTCATTTCAAGTGGACTTTTGCATAAGACAACAGAAAACGGTTGCTCACTAGAGAGACTGAGTAAACAGATGAAATAGGATTTAGTAATATGGAATAAATAGGATTTAGTAATGTAGCAGCAGAAATTGCTGCTTTTGCCGCTGAAATGGAAAAAAGTCACAGGGGGCTGGAGAAAGAAAGAGGCTGTAAAGAGCCGGGGGCTRTAGCAAGGTTAAGTGCATCAGACAGGCAAAACCTCTAGGAAAGGAGCTGCACAACAGCTACAGCCTTTGGCCACCGGATTGAACGACACGAGTTTCATCTTGAGCAAAGGATGTACTCCCAGGTGAGAAACCATTTCACGAAGGCAGCTGTCGGAAAACGAGACAGAGACAAATGCTCTGGCCAGGGGAGACGAAGGTAAGGGGCTGCAGCTGCAGCACCGCGCTGGAAGCACGCGGTGTGAACATCCTATCTTCAACATTGTATGAGCATGTGCATATAAAGCATACATATTTTATTAAAAAGACTTTAATAAATTAGATTTCCGGAAGCTGCCTCCAAGTCTGAGCCAGTAAACAGATCTATGTGCAATTTGAAGCGCTCCAACATCTAAAGATTGGACTAGGCACATAAATCCAGGTTTATAAAATGGGCTTACCATTATTTGCCCTATCAAAGCAGTGGCTGAATTCAAGCCCCTTAAAAATAAAATCAAGGGACTTGATTTCTTCCCAGTCCCTAATTCATATATTTATTGTACTGCTTGAAGAAGCACATAAGCCTAATTCAGGCAGCACAACTAAAAATACTACTGTGGCGAAAATCTCTCTGAAAAAACAGGTTTCCAGTTCTTACTCCTTGCAAACACTGCACAGTGATAACACAGAGAAGGCCACCATTGTTGCTACTTATTTTAATCAAATTTTTAACTTTGCAGCTAATCCCCCACCCTGCCCCCCCCCAAAAAAAAAAGAAGAAAAAAACCACTAGCTTTTTAACCCGTTTCTGGCCCATCATTTTGCATTATCTTGCTCCTGGAAACGCCTGCTTACTTGAACTGGTGCTCCCTGGAGCTGCGTATCTTGGAGGAGAACCGTTCAGCTAATTTCTCCAGGCTCCTGGAGTACTCCAGCTCTATCTCGGCTTTCCGACGGAAGAACTCCTGGAGGTCCTGCAAGAGTTGCAGACGCGACTCCGACTGCTGTTCCAGGCATTTGAACTGCTCCACCAGCTGAGTGCGGATTTCTGAACGCACACAAAAGAGAAAAAGAAAACATAACGTAAGCAACGAACGCCACGAGAATTGTCTTTCACTGCCTTACAGCAAATCTCACAGGTATTACTAGAGCACGGCTCCCTTACAAGCCTCAAATTTAATTCAAAGCTTGTTACAGTCAATGGAAATTTTTTCCAAGTGAGAGCTGAAGAATTTCATTCTCTGGTCTCATATTAAATACTTGTTCTTTGTCAAAATAAATAGTTGCATACATACACAGAAACTAACCCTTAGAGTTCTTCAACTGCTTTTTTGAAACTAAAAAAAAATGCTACTTCAGTTTATCTAGTATTACTTGGAATTCTGTGTTCTTTGCATATAAACTAACATGTTATCTTTTGATAAATGATCATTTTAAGACCGACTAGAAAAGCTGACAATGAACTCAAGAATGCTGCCGTTACAAATGTGCATTCTTTTTCATTCACTTCCCAAAATACTGCTGGGTTAACTGGTTAAGTCAAGCCTGCCATTTACTGAAAGGTTTAAATGGTCTTTCAGACCCCCCAAATTTGAGCCCATAAAATCCCATAAAACTTGTTTCACGTTATTTTGCTTTCTGATCAGGATCTTCAAATGCTGTGACATGCTGGGCTGTATCAGCCCAACCACCTTTAACGAAGAGGGATTCTGGGATGAAAGGAGGAGGTGTCTGCGCGCGGAAGAGGGAGAGCAAACGGAGCGGGGGCAGCTTGCACGCACGTCTCAGCACCTGTTTGAACCTATAATAAATAAGCATCCCACAAGAATCGGATAAATCTGCTCTCCAATCCTGGTATTTATCTAGCACTGCCAGTAACTGATAACCCCAGGCATATTAAGTTCTCTTCAGCGCATGAATATTATTGGAAGGCTGCTTTCATGTTTCTCCTCTTTATATGTCAGACTCGTATTTTCCGTCTCTACCAGGCTCGCTTTGACAGCACTTTTATCTCACGCGGTAAAAGACCAATTGCATTTTCTCCAGCTCCCGCTTCTTACATAACGCGGCAGGGGCTGCAAATCTCTTCCGCAGGGCTTGTTCCTGGTGGCCAGCGGCGCGAACCGGAGCGGGAAACGATGCTCGCGAAGCACGGCCGGGCCGCTTGCTCTCTCGGCAAGGCCAGCAGCCGTGGGGGGAGCGAAGGAAACGCCCTTCCAAGCTGCTTCCCAAGCGCGCGAGAGGGTTTCAACCAAAGCGCTTTGCTCATGGCTCTAGAGCACCGCGGAGCCTCCAAAGATGGAGCAGGGAGCGGCGGCTTCTTGCAGAAGCTGCAGCTCAACCCTGCCCGGAGGGAGGGGACAGGGAGGGCCAGAAATGAGGGGAAAAACCAAGGCACAACTGCAGGAAAAATCCTTCGGGGCACAAACRACCAGGCTGAGCAGTGGATGGACTAAAAGGGCAGCGAGTGCCTTATGTGCCATTTCAGTCCACCCACAGAAATTACTTTATARTGCTATAAACGTTTTATAAACAACACACAATATATCACGCATCCTTCCTAAGGCTTGTGATTCTGCATTTTTCACGTCGGTGAGAGACCCGAAGAGGATCCGTTTGCAAAGCGGATATTGCAAAAGAGCAGACGGAGGCGCTCCGCCGTGGGAGCGCAGCATCACGCCTGCGCCCCTCCCAGCGTACGCGCTCAGGGCTAGACTGGGACAAACTGGCGAGGGACACCCCACAAAAACCGCCCAGCCCCTCCGCCCCGTGCTCTCTCCCGGTCCTCCCGCGCTGCCTTGCTGCCGGCCCAACACCAGCAGAAGTAACGCCGCCACCAGCTCAACTCCCCCTCTTCCGTACCGTCGAATCTTTCCTTTGCTCCGAAGATCTAGCACCGTGCACCTGCCCTGCAAAAGCAGCAACGCGCTGCCTACATCCCACTGAGCTACGCAGCCCAGCAAACACAGGGAGAAGCCCCATCTCCACGTGTTCTTCGCCCAAGTACCCTGCAGCTGTCTTTCATAGCCTTGCAGAACGGTGCAGCCCGGAGAAGGGAGCCTACACTCAGCCAAAAACCCTCCGGCCAGAAAGCTGCTGCTCCTGAGCGTGCAGGCACATTACCGACGGCCTCCGGCAGTACAGCGCTGCCGATACCAATATTACAGAGTTCACCGCCAAGTGATTTTTTTTAAACATAATGGCCCAGATCTGCACCTGATCTAAGCTGACGTACGTCTGTTAACATCAAGTTTTCTTGATTTATAAATGCCTAAACTTCTGTCCTTTTTTTTTTTTTTTTGAAGGGGGTGGGGGGGAGGATAGAGGACAGGAGCAAGAGAAAGGGGAGAAAGAGCACGATTCTGATGCCACTGAAGCTAATCACCCAGGCTAACATCAAACCTCAGCTTGAACACAACGTCCAGAAGACGGGTCACAGCTTCCCTTCCTTCACCTTATGAGCTTAAAATTTATTAATATTTAGCTCCCAAACTCAGTGCCTCACCGAGCAAGATCAGACGCATGCACACCACCACGCATGTGCACACATACAAGCAGGAGAAATGCAATTTGTCATTCCTGGAGAAGTTCTGCATCAAGGCTCATCGAAATGGGCAGCCTCAGATTTCATTCCTCCAGCACATCTCACTGGGTCCATTATCAGTCAAGCGGCATATCAGCAAGACAGGGGAAAGAAAGAAGATAGATACGYGTGGGTTCTTGTTTAGTTTAAAAGCTCTGCCGTGGAGCTCATAAATTTTGTTGTGCCACAGCACTGCCAGCTCCAGCGCTCTCTTCGCAGGACTGCGAGGACCTGACAGGCGAAGGAGAAGGTGTCTCGCAGCAGACTCCTCTGGCTGGCAGCAGGGATTACAGCAGGAAAACCTCAGCGCCGTTACCCTGAGCGGAGCAGGACCAGCCCCACAAGACCACAAGCATCTTCTGCAAGAGGTGCGGAGTCCTCTTCTGCCCTGCTTCACGGGGAGAGGAGAGTACTTGGCCACTTACAAGGACTACAAGAATCAGACTGCAAATACAAGTCTTTGGTGATTTTCTGCCTGGATTTTTCTGTAATAACAGGAGATTGCACTTTTTAACCCTCTGGTGCAAGGCTGCAACATACTGCACTGTCACTGTCTACGTGATAGAAAGATCCAGCCTGAATTAAGAAGAAAATCTTAATGTCTGGAAAACTCTTTGGCCAGAGGACTAGTTTTCATCCCCGGTTCCTTCTGTAAATTCAGCATAGTAAGATGACAAATGGTAACTTGCCTGCAAGAGCCACAGCAAACTAAAAATATCTGTACCGCCTAAGCACACAAGCATGAAATCGCTGCATTATAATTAGGAAGCCCAATGACCTGAACCAAGATAATACAGCAGTATCGTTTCGATGTATGGAAGAGTCTCGAGTACGCATGCATAGGTAGGGCAGGCTAGCCCTGCAGGGCTCCTGGCAGCATCAGGCTGTCCTTCACCATCGCAGCTACAGTCCAGATGTCCGGATGATCATTAGTCCATGCTGGACAACGAACTGAGGAATTGTCAAGTAACAACGCTGCAAAGCGCTGTCTGAAATCACAAAAGATTCCCACACTTACAAGCTACGGACTGCTCAGAGATGAACTCTGCTCATGGCTTTATGGGCAATTTCAAGCTCTTGAGATTTGAGGATTCAATGTTGAGGAGGTTAAAATTGACATTGTGAGAATCTGGTATTTTTCAACATTCCTTCAGATAACAAATACCTTATGAGCCTGAGCCGCTCGGAGCCTCACAGGTGAACTCAGAGAGCTGCAGGAACACCGACACCTGCAGCAACCTCATTACTGGTTAATTTAATGATTGCAGCAACGGACGCAGAGGCTGCAGGCTGCGTGAAGGTCACATAAAAAGCAAGAGCTCCTTGAAAATAATGAACATGCTGAAAAGTAAAAGGTAACTCCAAAGTTAATCAGTCGCCCTAAGTGGGATCCTCCTTGGGCTAAAACAAGAGAGTCAGCTCTTTAGGTCACACCAACCGCTTGCTCTCTGCTTTCAGGTTTGTTCCACAACCTGGCACAGGTATTAGTTTTGGTACTGCACATTTCTTCCGTAGCAGCAGCATGGTGGTCATTAAATAGTTTCTTTAAAGCCACTTTTACTTGGCCCATTCCTTAGGCGACACCTCAGCACTGGCCTGAGATAGCACAGCATGAGCTTAAGGTAGGTTTGATCCAGAGTAGGCTGCTGTATTACTTGGGTGTGACTGTCTACTTGATTTAAAGTCCTGTCTTTGGTCCGCAGAGAGCTACCAGAAAATGGTTTCACTCATTCTATCAACATACCCAAAATACCAGCTCAACTCCTGAGCGGCCACCAACCTCACGGCAGTGCTCAACGCATGTGGATTCTGCCTGCCACTGCAATCACAACTGGACCAAACACCAAAAACCAGACCACCTGAACAGGACCAGTATATTATGCACAGAGAAACTTCCAGCTTCCACTTCCCCAAGCCAACCGGGGCTGCGCTGATCTTGCCTTGCTTCAAAAAAATATCACCCTTTATCTCTTTTCCATGAGTTAAGCATCACGGCAAAATAACTAAAGGACCCACTGTGGAAGTTAACAAGATTAAGCATCAAACAGAATACAGGTGGCATATGGGCTATAACCAAAAGTAAAATCAGAAGAGCCCTAAGTTTGGGGGAAAATTCAGATCTGGTCAGATGTCGAATGCTGGTAGGAAGCCCAAGCCAAACCTAGGTCTGCAGCAACTCAAACACAGATGTGCTGGAAGACAAAGCAGCAATTCAGACAATGCAGGGAAAGGAACACTGCTTTTAAAGTGTTTCCTGTATGCTAATTTTTTGAGAGAAGATAGCAAAATTGTTCATACAAATGCATTTRAGGCTGATCTTGGTTAGGGATTCAACATACTTCACTTAGTCACATAGCAAAGCCATTTTCCATTCCAAAAGTCTGTCTGGATAGGGCACCCCGTGTACCCCTTGCCCATGCGAGCCAAAGCGCTAACTCAGTTCTGACCAGTTTTAATTCGATCTGCAAACACAAGGTTTTTGCTGAAAACAGGAATGAGAAATACTGGAGCCCCCAGGGTAGAAGATGAGGAGCGTTGGGTAGCAGAGAAGTTCGGCACAACTGCTGCCTCCACCCAGGAGGCCGCGCGGCCAGGACTCCCCCGTGACCCCCCGCGTCTGCTGCATACCGAAACGCCAGCCCTCACGCACGGCTGAGTTGCAGAGCACCTCAAACGCACCACAGAAAGCAAATCAATTCAAGCCATATAAGCAATGCCAGAAATACCCTTTTTTAAATTATGGCTGCTAAAAGAATGGAAAAGAAGAAATGAAATGCTCATCGCAAACAAGCGCTCAAAACTACTGGTGTCAGAGTGCCCTAGTCTTTACTCCGGAGCCAAAATAAACAGTATCCTATTTCTATGGTATCCAGGATTGCGCAAAAACACAGAGCTACACATCTTGCAAACAGCTCTATGTTTTTCCATCCCCTCTTCTTCCCGTTTGCCCTCACACACAGAAAATGCATTTGTCCCCTCGCAATGGCACTTTCCCTGGAGGGGGAAGCAAGGATGCTTTAACGCCACGCAGTAGTATTTACATCGGTTTTGCTACAAAAATACGCCATAACGTGCGGAAAAGCTGGGAGGACATTAGGAACGCAGAATTCGGTCGTCAYATCTGAAAGCAGACCTTGGGAGCTGGAACTCCGACTTTTGCTGAAAAAAAAATAGTCCAGGCTTCACAGAAAGACCCCGCGCACGCGTGGGCAGCGCAGCCCCGATTTCACCGGAAAGACCGCTCCGCAGGAACGCTGGTGCCAGGCGAGCGCTGGGATGCGCTGCGGGATCCACGGGCCGGGACGACCTACTCGCTTGTGGCTTCCTGCGGCTCCCCCRCCGCTCCGTCCAAGCGGCGCCGGGGCGCGGGATGGCGAAGGCAGAGCCGCCAGCCAGAGCTCGTCAGAAACGGCGCTGCCTCCCCGATGGCACGCACGGCTGCTTCTTCCGCACCCGCTGCCRCGGCCGAGCGTTTTGCCCGTTCCGCAGCCGCGGTGGCCGACAGCGGCATTCACCAGAGCCGAGGGCGGCAAGGACCGACCGCCTTCGAATCGAGCCTCCTAAAAACCACCGCTGCGGTCTTACAGGACACAAAGGTACCAGCTTCATAACAAAACGTTTTTAAAGCCTTCGCGTTCCCCTGCTGACAACTGTTTCCTTCCCACACAAGGTCAGTGGAAGTTTCATCACATCCCATATGGATTTTACATTCCCACTCCTGCTAGTGCCAACACAGGACTTGCTTTGCAGCTCTCTGCTTTGCCGAGCGAGTTTGAAACAGATTTTTTTTTTTTTTAAAAAACACAAATTTGATCTCCAGCTCTCTTTTCATAGCAGATTACAACCTGAGTTTTCTAGAATAGTCCTTAACAACAGTGACAATGCTCAGAAATACAGGGAATATTGATAATACTCCTCCAATCTTTTCAATTTCCTACCTCTTCTTATTTCTTTCAGGATCCGAGCTCCTGCTGCTCATTTGATCTTCATATCTGGCACAAAGATTTCTCCTTAACTCTTGCAGGGATCATTCAAGGCAGTTCAGACGCCAGCAGTAAATGCAGAGAATTATCAAGGCTGCTAGCAGCCCTTACTACCGCCTGCTCTAGGCAAAGGGAATTTGCAGTTTGTGCCTATCACAACCCGTAACGAGCAGCCTCTGCGGAGGGATTCGGCACGGATTGCCTCCTGCCGCTCATCGCGACCGAGACTCGCTCACAGACGCGGCGCCATCGCTCAGCCAGGAAGGGCAGGACACGGGTCCCTCTCCCCCRTGGTCCCGTTTCTGTGTTGACCCATCTGAGCGTCCTGGTCCTAAAGAGGCCTCTACGGTGGCACTTCAGTGCTACCAWGAGGGCTACGGACATTCGCGGTCATTCAGGCAGGCGGGCACGTTCCGACCTGCGTCCAAAGAAGTTTTTTCGCTTCCCCCATTCTCGTGACGYGTTGCGTTGACGTTTTCAAGCTCAGCAGCTCACCCCTGCCGGCGCCAGCTAAGCACGCGGAGGCAMAGGGCGGTCTCACCGGACTTGGGCAGCCCATTAATTGCGACCCAAACGCCACTCAGCTACGAGCGGTCGCACAGATAAACRGACATGTCCACCGACCCCCAGGAGTTGTTGCTGCGTTTTGAATGGAAAAGGTTTGCAGCAGAAATAAAATTAAGGGTTTACTGGCATCACTAATGCAGAAGACGGAAGCAATAACAAGAAAAAGACATTCTTCAGTGCTCCAGAGGTTTCCACGAGTCTGTCACTCAAAAAACACAGCATCCGACAGAGCCTCCATTGTTAGTCTCCTGCTTCCATAGTTACTTTTCTGCTGCGTTTACGAGGCGCCCTCTTTTCAGCTAAAATGAACTTGTTCTTAAGTAGCCTTTTCAGATAACAATGAAAAAATACGGGCAGGCAGAAAAGCCTTTTTCCTCCCTTCATGCCTGCTGCCTAGGGAACACGCAGGAGCATTCGGAGGGCATCCGTTTTCCCTCACCCTTGCATGGAGCTGGAGATCAGTCTCACTCCACGAACGGCCACCGTTTCCTGCTCGATTGCAGCCACCCTCCATCCTCCCCCCAACGCAGCCTCTCAGCAGCTTGTCAGTAGCCTGCCGAAGCACCTAGAGACAGAAACACCGCGCGCTCGGTGAGTATAAACTAAACGTGCGGCTGCTGGAGTCAAGGGTGCCACCTCGATGGACGCCAGCCGAGAATCCAGACCAACGCGTGCCCTACCTTCACCAGCGCTGTTTGGAACAGCTTCATGGCCAGCAGCAGTATGAGCTTCATCTGCCCGGTCTGTCGGGGGGTATTAACAAGCCTTTAACTATAATCTTCAGTTGTACCTTTAACTATAATCTTCGACTGTATTTTCACTGTCAGGGAAAGCATTTCTTCAGTGCCTGACCCTAAACCTTTAAGCTTTGGAAGACAGAGCTAGAAAGACAAGGACACCTGCAGGAAGAAATCGCTGGTTGCGTTTCAGCAGCTGGAAAGAAGTGAGCCATTTTCACACATTTGATTTATTTGCCTCGCGGAAGGACTGGGTTTTAGCAGGGACCGGAGCGAGACAAGCCCAAAGCACAGGAGCTGGAGGCAGAGCCGCGCTGGGCTCCTCCGAGCCTGCAGCGAGGTCCGTAACCACGACGGGGACGGCGACGACGGCCGYGGGGTGCCGGGCCTTGCTCCCGCTCCGGAGGGTCGCCGCGGGAGCGCAGTCCCGGGAACGGCGAGGGGCCGCAACCCCCCCCGCGCAGCTCAGCCCTCGTGGGGCCGCGGGCGAGCCGGCGACGAGAGGCGGCCGCCGCAGGCGCGTTCCGAGGGGCGCTTTGAGGAGGGGGCTTGCGCGGCCGTCGCAGAGCTGCGAACGACAGTGCGGGCGCGGGCTCGGGCTGCAGACGCTCATCCACACTCCCCTTCCCCAAAGCGTGGTGGTAAACTGCTATAATCTCATGAAACACCATCCTTGCTCCGTCTTGCTTCCTCCTCGGTTGTCACTAAAAGGCTGAAGCAGGAGGAGACATTTCTGCTCGCAGCAGGAGAAACATACACCAGAAACACTATTATACGGTGGCAGGTCCATGTCTCCTAGAATTCACAGAAACATAACGACAGCAAGTCCTTATTTACACCAAATAAAAATAATTGACAAACTGAAAGGAAATGGGATGGCTCTGGGAACACCAGTAACAAGTCATTCTGAAGCCTTGCTATAAAAGCTAAATGCTGCTCAAAGAAACGGCCCTAACTGGGCTCAGAACCTTTCTTGGTTCAGCTAATACATATTCTTCAATATCCACGTTAGGAGCTTTCCTCACTAGACTAAAAATAAGCTCCTTGCCATGAACAGCAAATCTCCCTAGGAAAACTCTCCAACTCTGGGTTTTCTCCAACACCATTTGGACATAACCACAGATGCCACAGGTCTGCATGGGGAAAATAACCACCTCACGATCTGTGTTACTGAATTTGAAATTTATAGGAACATTTAGTAGAGATCAACAAACTACTAAACTCCTTTAGCAGGACATGGAGGCATTTGCCAAAAAGCAGAAAGCAAAACATTAAATAAAACTGTGTAGCTGGTCACGTTTCCACAGCAGTTCGTCTGAAATGCTCCCATGATTTAATTTACAATATATGAAATCACAAACAGTGCCAAGCAAGAAAAACAAAACAAGCCATTCTGCTAAAGAGCTGAGTTCCCTTGAACTCTCCTGGACAACCCGCTTTCAAGATTTGCTGCTTTTTTCCCCCAGTTTGTTTGGTTCTGTTTATAAGAAAGCAGTTTCCAGTGTGAGCAATTGTATTATTATTTAAAATGCAGAATCAGTGGCAGAAAATGCAAGAAAAATTATTTCCTCAGCTTTTCTGAACTACAATGGCAGTGATATTGGGGAAAACAAAATTCCTTGGCAAGYGGAGGCAGAGAAGCAATGTTTAAGATGGACTGCAGGACTACTAATCCAACGGAGACATGGAGCATCTGTAATCAGAAGATCTGACAATTTGGCTTTTGTAAATATTTTACGGTTACTTAGCCCATATCATAACTGATGACTGTTCATCGTTCCTAAGCCACGTACATAAGTGCTTGACACATAAGCAAYGGTCAAATTTTCCGAGGTGACGTACCACTGAGTTAAGGCCCACCTGAAAAGGTGCTGCTGGACCGCAGTCTGTGGGTTGTTCACCCGAAGACCAGCTTTCCCAATCGCACTTTGGTGGTGTAGAGGCAGGTCAGACCAGCGAGCAGCTCTTTGGTGCTACACACAGTCGCAGCAGAGAAGCTCCGGCCTTGACCGGGAATGAAGAATGAACTGCTACAGATCATCTCTCCCAGCTAGCAAGGAAAGCTCGCGTTGGTTCACCCGTTCTGTAGTTAGATGAAGATCTCCGTCTCCAAGACTATTTTTAAAATTGCCCAACATGGGAGAACATGGCCCTTGCAAAGCCTGAATGACAGGTCCTACGCTCAAACCAAGGCTACCAAGATCCCAAATATGGCAAATCCCTCCTTAGTCAAAGATCCCCGAGAATACCTGCACTTCACCGAGAGCCAACCCCCGGAGAAAGGCTTCAGGGTGAGATGACGGAGAAGTAGAAGGAAAACGAGATTGTGATTGCCRCGGCCAGCACTGCTGAGAAACCCCACAACATGCTGCACTGTGTACAAGCTAACACCCTTGAGCAAGGATAAACACCATCGCAAACAGTCCCCGAATGACAGCACTGAAGTGGTATGAGAGTATTGCACGGCTAGCAAAGAGATGAGAAAAATGTTTTACATTCAAGCTTTGGCAGGTTTGTAAATGTATCACAACATTAAAAAAAATGTAAAAAAGCTTGACAAAGCTATTCAAAAGCTACTTCAAGAAAATGAGAGCTGAGATGAGATACAATTGCTGTTTACAAATATAGCAACGGGAGGGGAAACAGCCCCAAGAAAGGAGCAATTTAAACCTAAATAAAGATTACTAGCATAAGATAAATGGATACAAACTGGCCACTTAAGTGAGAAAGCAGAAAATCCATAAGATTCTGGGTCAGCCAGTTGGAGACATTGGTGAAAACTAACGTGAACAGGACACTGTGCTGCTTGGGGCCGAAGGCTGGATTTGATGCATCAGCAGCGGGTCCTTAACAGTCCTACACGGCCATGGAAGGAGGTAGGTAGCTCAGACGTGGCATATTTTGACATTATGATTATTACAACCCAATTACAAAAACTGAACCTGACTGAAATTCTCTGCATACGACTTGCAGCAAGCACTGTGCCTCTACAGAGGTCTCCGGGAGCGACACGGAGAAAGCAATCCTTTCCTTTATGGCTTTTATAACATTAGGCGCTGCTCCTCCTCTGATACAACAAGAAGATTTACGGTGACTTAGACAGCATTTCTAGTAGAATAACAAGCTCCATGATGCCCGTTTCTAAAGGCAGCGCTCCATGCCAACAGAGAGAAGTCTACTGCACAAAGTGGCAGAAAGATCTCCTGGGAAAAGTATTTTTTTGTTGCCTTCTTAACATAAATCTCGTCTCTAAAATGGTCCAAATACCACAGGCACTGAATACCTGCAGCTGTCCGAGTCAGCTGGAGATGGAGATGTTCTGCAGAGGCCCCATTCCCACCGCCTTGGGTAACCCCATGGTTGCAGCTGAACCTTGTTCTTCCATTGTGCAAGGTTAAATTTCAGTGGAAAGGCGAACGAATTCCATGCTTACTGCAAACAGTGTATGAACAAGAAAAGCTAACGCAGGGTAACAAAACAAGCTGAATCTAAGAAGTACTTCTATTTAACTTCTAAAAACATGGATCTTCCAAATTACTGGCATTCATGTGATTAACATCATGACAAGACAGACTCATATCTTGAGGGAGTTCTGTATTTGGGCTGGAAACTCATTCACAGGTGTGCTAATGAAAATGTAAAGTTTGGGAACGTGCCTTCACGTTAAGACTTCTGATAAGTTTTTGTTTGGTTTAATTTGACGCTTTAGCTAGCTGATCAGGCCTAAATCTCATTTTTTTCCTAGACTGTTCATCTGGTYCATTCTCCAGCAAGGACAATACTGGCAGCGATGCACAGAGCCAGAGCATGATCACACTCATTCAAATACCATACCTCTGACGATGCAGATGATGCAGTATTTTATAAAGAACAAAATACTTTGGGACAAATTGTGGCCAATTGGAACATTCATATTAGAAGTAACACGCTTAAGAGGAGAGGTCAAAATGAACACAGCGTGCTCAGTTCCAAAACATTATTAGCAAGTAGCTGCTTCAACTGGTTCCACTCACAGCTTACTCAAGGATGTTTTCCATATGGTCTCATCTTTTAAAAYATAACAATGAAACCCTAATGCCACCAGATCAATACAACTTTGCAAGTGAATCTACCATCAGATATACCACTGATTACTTGTGTCCTCATATATTTAGATGCCTGGGCAGGAGAATCTCCGAATTTCGGACGTTTACGAAAACCATGTTGAAATCCTGGCCCCAGCTGAGGCTATGGCAAAACTCCCACTACCTTCAGTGGAGCTAGGATTTCATCCTTTGGCAGCAAATGGAGTTAAGYGAGACAATCTTGTTCTCCAGACGTTATTTTGTAAGTCTTCCCCTCTTCCAGTAACCCCTGGCTCTGATACTTGGTACCTCAAACACTGATAAGGGGCAAGCTTTTTAACTGGCATCAACCACAGTGGAAACAAACACATACCAACCAAGTTATGGTGATGATCAGCAGTATGCTTTTACTCTAGAAATTACTTTCTTCATAAACATTGAAACACTTTAAACAACAATCAAAAGTTTCAGCGAAGCAACTGCAAGCTGAAGAGCAGAAGGCATTGTTTTTCACTTACTTTTGCTTGTCTCATCTGAGGGCAAACCACCACGTAATATGAATCATAGGACTTTTCATTGCTGTATCTTCAATATGAAACTCACAGGCATAAAACACAGCTTTACACTAATCCACACGTTTATCCCTGTAAGCAAAAGTCACTCGGATGCTGGCTGAGCCTTTTACCAAAAAAGGCTCGATGCAATGCAAGATGCAGGACCCAAATGCTTCTCCCGTTCTTCTTCAGCACCATCCCTTGAACCCACGGTTCAGGGAGCAGTGGAAATAATGAGGCCTGGTTCCCTGCAGAAAGGCACTTCCTCGTTGAACCTTCTGGTGCAATAAGGYGCAAGCCCTGACTGCAGCTCTTCCTGCCAGCTGGGGCATTCAAATATCACGCTCTCCCATGTGCATTCTCTGTTATCTAGTAAGGAGYGAGCTACAGGGCAGATTTGCCTGGTGCTAATCAGTAGAGGAACTTAGAAGACCTCTTGCCTCTCCCCAACCATATCTCCTCATGCATATCCAGTACGTGAAATAGATACAGGAACCCTACTTTTGGCCACAGAAATAAGTTGTTGGTGGGTGTCGAGCGCAACACAGCGTGACTGCCTGTGCCAAGGGACAGGCTGCCACATGGCAGAGCCGCCTGCCGCCGTGCCCAGGGGCCGAGAAGGAGGCTCCAGCCCCGCAGCACGAGCGCTAGACCCTGTCCCGGACACTGACATTGGGCCGTGCAATCCCTCCTCAGGTCGAGAGGCACTGCTTGCGTTTGGCCTTGGTTCTTCGGTTTCAGCGAGATTCTCTACCTGAATAAGAACTTGCTATTTAAATACTTCTGTGCATCTAGCCCTTAATTCCCATACTGATAAGCAAAAGAATATACATATATTTTTCTGACTGTCAAGATGTACGTTAYGTATGTGAATCTGTTCTGTCGGGGCTAAAACAGGGCTCACCAACAATGCGACGACTCGCTAGGTATCCTGCCGTACGGGAGGCTTTTCACTTCCGCTAAGCTACTGCTACTGAGCAGACTCAACTGAAAACCATCTGCTTTGCCTCTCAAGACAGAGCTGAAATGATGGTTAACCAATGCAAGCAGGAGACTYCCAACCTGGCCTTTTAAAAATGCTTCCTCTTTTGCAGGAGCTACCAGACCAGTTAGTTTTCTCTTTGCTGAAGAGCACTCACTGGCTCAGAAATCCTATAAAACAGGCATTTCTCACAAACTGTATTTAAGCAAAATTTCTAACAAGTCATTTGACTGAACAAATAACTCAGAATTCTATCCGAAATAAAACAGTTTTGTTGCAAAATTCACATACGGGCAATGCATCATAAGATATGTCTAGGATGGGCTTATTAAGGAGAACCCATTCCACACGGGGAAAAACTGCACAACGACATGCAGTGCAAGAAGGTAAATAGCCTGAACTGGAACAGCAGAGACCGCAAGAGCCAAGCGCAAGGTGCCGGCCTCCAGCAATACTCTAACCAGCAAAACTTGCTGCCTATCTTCGTCCCCCCGCAAATCCGCGAGAGGCAACTCCGCAGATCCCCCCGAGCAGGCACCGAGCCGCCTTCTCCAGCTCAGGGCCGGAGCGAGGCCTCCCACGCAAACGTGCCCTCGTCACCACATCCGCACAAGCCAGGAGGGTAACCGTGCCGCCTGCTGCTCAGCATTATCTTATTTTTAGCGAGCCTCCCCTTCCCCCGGCGGCGCAACCCCGCCGGGCRGGCGGGCGAGAAGAGCGGGGCTCTGAATGCGGCAGCTGCTCCAGACACGCACAGACAAAAGAAGGGGTTTCTCTAGCAACGGGCTGCGACGAAAGCCCGCAGACGCCTCCTCCCTCCCTCCTCGGCTCCCCTTTCAGCCCGGGCAGCCCCGCAGAGCCCGAGGAGGGTCTCGCTCCGCCGCTCCTGCCCCCTTCAAAGGGCCGGGGGCAGGTGCGCGGCCGCTCCGCGCGCTCGCAGCCCGACCCCAGCCCCGCCAGCGGCGTCTTCCCTGGGAAGTTCAGAAGAGACGCTGAATGCGCAGCAGGCCGGGAGCTGCATCCTCCCCACCCTTTCGTTTTCCTTGCTGCCCCAGCGGCCCCAAAGCGCAGGCTTTGGCAGTACCCTTCCCGTTAAGCGAGATGCAGGCACGGCAGACTTCTCATCAGCAGGCGCGCGGGGCGGCAGCCCCGGCCCCGGCGGGCAGCAYGGCTGCTTGGAGCCCCGGCGGGTTTCCTTGGAGAAGTCGTGAGCTTCCAACCCACCTCGCAGGGCCCTCGGCAGTAGGGCAGGTGGTTGGGTTTGCTGAGGTTTCATTCAAAATCCAAAAGATGTTTGAGCAGAACAAAAACGTAGACAGGCTGAAATGCCTCAAGACAGCCAGCGGACTGGACTCTGAGCGGAGCCCAGCAAAAGATTACCCCAGTACTGGAGAGAAATCAGTGGCAGCTACTGCAATAGCCATGAAACAGCAGCAATAACAGTGGTTTTCACCTGGAAAACTTCTTCTGCAAGGGAAGATGCTGTGCAGGACCAGCATGTCATCGCCGTAGTCCACCCAGCCCTGGGGCAAGGACCAATTTTTCCCTAAGCTCTGAAGAATTAAAACGGAGCATGTGGGTATGGCAGCATCCTTTACAGAGAAAGCTCCTGCTCCAACAGAACCCTTCACTTTATGGTTTATGGACAGGCTCCTTTCTCCACTGTCATCGCTGTGCAATATGTCCAAAGATGGGGAACCTACAGGTTTTTATTCAGGATGGTGCGAAACCTTCCCTTGGAGCCCCTGTTCTACCCCAGCCAGTCCCTTCCATCCCCACTCACCATGTCCTTCTTCCTCCCAGTAAGACTCTCGGCTCTTCCTTTACTAACGCAGGAATCTCCAGGGAGGGCTAGGGACAAGGAGATGGCTGCAAGGGTGACAGGATAGGTCAAATGCGTGGAAAGAGCTGTGTATTCTGGCACAAACCTCATTGGCAAGACTTTGCTAGCACTTTGGTGCATTTGAGTTGGAAAGGCTTTGGCACGGGCTAGAGCCCCGAGGCTGCAGAGCGGTGTTTCGGACAGCTCTCCCCACTTTGTGTCCCTCACCGCGCGGAGCCGAGTCCCTAGCATGCCTCCTGCGGAGCTTGCGCCTCCCGCGGCACGTGCTCAGCCCCTCCGCGCGCACCCGGTCCAGTGCAGCGCTGCGACCCGGAGCCGGCGAGCAGGACTGCCGGCACTGCCACGGGAGCGCGAGGACCATCCCCCGGCCTCCCGCCCGCTGCCACCCACCAGCTGCTCCCAGCTCCCTCAAGAGGAGCCTCTCACAAACAGAAGGACCACGAGGGATTACGGGAAGCTGCTCTGGTCCCTCGGAGCGGAGCTTGTCACGGAAACCCGCGCTCCCCGGGCACAGCCGAGAGAGAAGCTGCGCCCTCCTGCTGCCGGAGGAACCAGGCGGGCGCTTCTCTGCACTCGCCTCTTGAGCGCGTGCGTGCGTGCATCGTGCATGCGTGTGCGCATGCACGCGTAAATTTGGGGATCAGGCCTGAGAATGAACGAGGGCCTGGAACAATAATGCCTCGTCATGCTAACGAAGGGCCGCTGCAGTAAATTGGGCCACGCTTAGCTTCTGGAGTAGGTTAATACTCGCAGCYTTGCGGCACAATCCCTGAAGGGTCACTGCAGTTAAACAGGGATCGAGCAGAATTCATAAATACTAAATTTCCAGCTGGTGCTCTGATTACCAAATATGCATGAGGAAAAGGAGGGGGGAGGAGGTGGTTCTGACCTGTTTTTTTTTCTTTTCTTCCTTCCTTTTTTTTTTTTTTCCTCCCCTCCTCCTTACAGCTAAGAGACAACTGGGATATTTTCAAAACAAGCTCAGAAATAGACAACAGTATTCAGTATCAGAGGTATCCTTTTCAAACACCAAAAAAATCTCCGAGACTCAACAATCTCTAAGAACTGCAGTGTTTACTGCTCCGGGAGATGGATATGAAGAGCATTGGATTTCGAAGTGAATTTAGTGCTTGTGAAGATGCTGGATGATCTGTCCAGGAAAATGATATGTTCTACTTATCTTCAAAATGGGCAGTCTAGGACAGTCGTTCCTCTAACATATGTTTCACCCCTCCGATTTGTGACAAGTGAGAAAACATGCTTGGCAACAAAAAAAAAGATTATTTTCCTTACAGCTGGGATTAGACCCAATAGTTTATTGCAAATATAATACGGCAAGCTGGACTCAAAGGAAATCCAATTCTTCTACAAACATGGAATATACAACGAGGGCCACCTGATTCCACAATTCTTTTGTTTTCCCCTTTAGATTACGCGTGCTTTTTCTTCACCAACGGACCAACCCTCTTCAACACAGGGTTACTTCATCTGTATTTTCTAGTGCTTTGCCATCCCATTTTTCAGCCGTCCAACGAGCTCCCTCGGGAGAGGCCTCCACACGCTACCTAATGCGCTGGTAGCCTTGACTCAGAATTACGATTCCGGCAGGGTTGTTAAACACGCACAAACCCAGTTGCCTTAGGTTACGCAGCGCAGGAAGAGCGCCAAAACGGCAACCCGCGTGACGCGCTCGCCGCACAGGCTTAGCCCCTACGGGAAATCAGCACACTAAGACGAGCGGGGCAGAGCAGGTTCGCCCGCGCCGCTGCTCCCACTCGGCGGTGCCGACGTTACGCACGCGGTGCTTTTTGCCAGCGTCGCTCCAGCCCCTCCTCAACCAGCACCCTTAGCTCCACGATCCGGGTGCGGCGACGGAGCCGCGGTTCAAGCGACTCGGCGGCAGCCACGCGGCGACCCAAAGGACGTGCTGGGAAAAGAGCATCTATCTCGCGGGGGCTGAATCCAGGCCAAGATTTAGGCAGATCTGAACAGTGACACTATTCAGCTTAAAAAGCCAAGGAGCTACAAAGACCACAAACCGGAGCATCTCGAAGAATTTCCAGTTGTGTTTTCTCTTTTCCGCCATGCAGCTCTCCCAAACATCAGTCTGAAAATACCCTGGGTAGTAAATATATCTGAAAAGCTGCAGGGAAGGAGGAGAACAAACGGCTCAAAGCAAGCAAACAAGTCTCTCTCCTTTCCTTACACACGCCGTTATTAACAACCCTGTCTAGAAAACGACAAGCGATTCGGCTCCTAGTAAAACAAAGAGCAAGACAAGCCTTTCATCTGAAACTAGAAGTTTCAGATTGAATAAAAAAATCGTCTCTCGAGTCTGAAAACAGCTCACGTGGCATTGGCTTTTTTTCATACACTTCAACTTGTTTTTCATATGATTCTTTAATCCCCACTTTAGCCGGGGGTATCACGAGATGGGCCCGTTCCCAGATCCATCACCAAACCGAAGGCTGTTCCGTGCAACGGCCGCATTTTTGCCTTCTTACCCACACTGCGCTTTTAGACCATTATGCCCTGGGCTGCCAGGTAATCTCTCAGTTTGTAACTACTATAAAAGGAAGTGAAAAATGTCTGAAATTGGATCTTGGTCTGAGCTAGTCTTTTCCTCCTAGAAAACCCTTTTGCCCTTTGGGCTGAGTGTCAGGCAGGAGGTGGGGAAGCCTGGAAGCAGCTGTCCTCCGAGAAGAAACTCATAGTTGTGTGGTTTGGAAACACAGACAAGCACTTCAGAGGAACCGGGGTTAAGAAAATACCATCTTCATTTTGCTGCTAACCAAGCCCGTTTCTGAAACCCTGCCCCAAGCCTGTACGTACTTATCACTCATTTCTGCACCGAAACACATCCCAATAATCTAATCACTACTGAGAGGAAGCGGCAGCACTTCTACTCAGCGTAGGATGTTTTGAGTTTTCTGCAAGCCCGGCCCAAATACTTCAGCGCATAGCAGACTTTCTGCCATACCTGCAGGAAAAAAAGCAGCCAAAGCACAAACACAAATTCCATTTCTGCAAGCATATCAGTGTAAATGATTTTAAAACTTGCAGTCTGATTGCTCACGCCAACCCCAAAAGCAGCAGATCTGACTGGTGAGTCTTCTGAACTCAGCACACCTTACTGACCTCGGCGCTGCCAAGTTATCGGCTAGTGTTTCGGACAGCTCTGCCCAGGATATCACACTTGAGCAACACGGTCAAGATCTGAATCTCAGCGACCACTCCAAATGCCAGCCGCTCCTAAACCCTCTGCGCTCAAAAGTTAGTGCTGGAGCAAACCTATCTTGCCCATTATTAAGAACACCAAATCTGCAAGATTTTGAAGCACTGATGGCAGTTCTTTGGTTCCAGAAGCAACACACACATTGCCACCAAGCTCCACACCTTCTCCTCCTACCTCAGTCATTTCACAACACTGCGAGGTTCTATTGCAAAACAATAAAAGCAATGGAAGTAATCCTTCCTTTCAAAACTAACTGCAGCCTAAATAACACGATATAAACAAACCGGTTGTGCTGGTACTCCTGAAAGCAGGGCATAGTTACCAGAGGCGCGGTGCCCATAACCATGTGCACCATCGGATCCATTTTATAATCCCAGTGGTGCATTACTTAAAATAACCATCACCCAGACAACCTCACGAGCAGCAGTAGCTACCGCAGCATCGGGGGGGAATGTCAAACCTTCGCAGAATCGTCTCCCAGTAATTCATCAGCCAGACAGAAGTTTATTGAATTCTCCTGCTTACTTTGGCAGCAGCTCAACTATAATACTCTAACTACCGCTCACAGTTTATTTTCCTCCCTCCTGCTCTCTCCGGTTACCTACATATTTTGTTCCGAACGAAACTCCTCTGAAAACTCGACTCATCTGCAGAAAAATAAACAGGTAAATAAACCACTCTGAGTTTTTTCTGCTGGCCACATTTCCAGCATCAAGTGGCTGTCCCAAACCCATGCAGATATGCACAGACTTAAGGGCAAATGGGTGCGTATCAGGGTACACTATTTAGTGCTGTATTGTCCTTTGTTAAGCTTTTTCCATTAACATTTCTCTATAGTTGTCAGCCCCTGTCATATCAGTGACTCTAAGAATCATCTCTGCATGTATCATCTTTGTGAGTCCAAGTAGAATGGGTAAAAATGAGTTTATAGTGACTTTTTAGGAAGTGTTTTCTATGGAGTGTAAATTCAGTCTATCACACTGCATTCCCTAAACGGCGAGCTGGTGTAATCCCTGCAGGCCAGGGGTCTTCCAGCTACATGGGAACCCAGCCAAATATACGGAAGCCAAGGCAAGGGCAGTAAATAGCATCCTTATCATGAAATCTGTATTTAATCCTCTATCTCAACGTGACCAGTTTTTACAGCAGCACAAGTAACTCCTGGTGAGAAGGACTCGGCGAGGCATTCGTGCTTCCCCCGACAGGGAAGCCAACGGCTATGCATGGGGACAACAAGCAGCAACGCTCTGCCCAGCAGCGTAAGCCAAAGCGGGGCACCTCTGGGACACTCCAGCTCCCCCGAGCAGCTGCTGCATAATATGAAACGCCTGGAGAAAGGGCTGCTAACCAAAAGTCAGCCTCTTCTTCCTGCAACCCCCTGCAAGTCTTTCAAAACTAGACCAAGAATCCTGAGATCAGTACAGTGCCTTGGAGAAACACCAAGAGCTGGAGGAAGCTCACCACGATCACCTCACCTCCACTCTCCTCCAGGCCACAGGGTCTGTGCTGTGACTTACAGCGGAAAGCAACCACGTGGAAAGGGGGAGAGACGGGGAGACAAATGCTAGAGCAGAAGAGTTGTCCCATCTCCTCTTCTCCAGCAGCACCCTGTGCAACCCTCCTGCAGGGAAAACTCACGCGATGCAAGCTGTACAATGCAACGTATCAAAGGCCCTAATACAGGGCATAAACGGGATCTAACAGAGAAGACCTTCCGCGGAGGTGTATTTGATCCTAAATAGGTCAGACCACCTGAGCCAGAGGCTCCTTGCAGTGCTTCATGCTAAAGGGAGCCGGGGGAAGAGCAGCGGACGCGGGAGAATAACCTGATCAGAGAGGCCTCTCTGCTCACTTCAAAGCCAGCAGGAGCGAGTCAGCTCTCTCCCAACACGCTGCTCGTTCGGTCGCTCCGCTCTGCAGGCGAGGTTTCGCAGCCTCTCCCAGCTCCACGTCAAATATGAAAGAAATTCTTCCTCTCCTTCCTTGTTTTAGATGAAGCATACAAAATAAGTCTATTGCATACATCGCTCTTCTCAGCAAACCACCGTAGCTAGTGCAACAGGTTAGGCCAGATTTAAGAAAACACTGATAATTTGTTTTCCTCCCATTGATACTCAAAATGCAAATGAGAAAAGTCATGAAATTTTAGTAACAAAGAAATTGAACCAAGTTTTGCTTTTTATATTTTCAAAAGAAAAATTAGAAAGGCACCCTTCATGAAAAAAGCAAATGTGGGAATAGAATAAACCTGATTAGAAATAGGTTATAATCCTCAGATACTACATGGTTAGACCAGTATAGAATTATTTCCATTTTACTGTTTCTCAACATTTTAGAAAGCGGAATTCCTTCCCAATAGAAATGCTATCCTAGAATTCAAATCTCTTCCTAGGTCGTAAAACACCTTCCAAGACTACAAAACAAGCATACTGCCACAAAAGAATAAGAGGCAAAATGGAAATGCTAAGACAGCACAGGTTCCCACTGTAGGCAAAATAGTATACACACAAAAGTGGCCTCACCCAGCTATTTGTTTATATATAGGACCTGTATCAAAGTCAACTGCTTTTAAATCAGTCAATGGCACAGCGAATAAAGGAAAGACAAAACATGGATGCACTGAGGACTTTCCTCTGACCCATAGCATACACTGAAAATTTCATGGCATTGACTTTTTCCCCAAGAAGCCTCACAAATCAAATTAATTCTGGAGTAAGCAGACATCACGCTTATAAGAGGGCTAAATTTGACCCAAGACTTCACTCATTTCAACTTCCTACGGCCAAAAGGCGTTGTAAATAACCCTACAGGAGAAGGCTTTGATAGAGCCGGAACTTTTCAAAGACAAGACAAAACCCAACACAGCAAGAGAAGAGCTCTCTGCCATGCTGTCCCATGCATCTTCATTCAGTATAAAGCATAAGGCTGAGCTGCATTCCAAAAATCCACATGCTAATCCCACGCCAAGTTAGATCAAACAGGGGAGGTCCCACAAGATGTGCCTTGCCTGCTGCAATAGAACAATTTAAACCATGATCTCACCCCTGTTCCCCACCAGCAACAAGATGTCTCACCACCCATTGGAAGCTCACACATCCCAAAAAGGCTGATCTCTTCGTTTGTGCTAGCAGTGTTCATCAGCATGGAGTGTCTCCTCCCCTGAGCACAGTAAACTTTATGTTAACAAAAGGCAGACATGAATCTCTTTTCAATGAAAATAATTTTAGAAGTGTTGCATGGACCAAACTAGGTGTTTCTACCCAATGCAGGTGCAGGCACATTAGTGGAAGACTATGTCTGAAGTGAAAATCAAAAGTGACATGAAGGGCAGCAAACAGTTACAGAAGAAGATAAATGTATGGCAACCCTCGGTGGAAGAAATCTTAAGCAACACGGAGGGGCAGATGCAACACTCCTCCTCTGCATTATCTCATACTTGCAAGGCTCTGGGGCCTCCAGGCTGCTGCCTCAAAGACAGAGCTTCTACACACATTTTAAACTGATCGTAGCGCGTGACAGGACAGGACTCAAGGGAATCTGATGAGGGATGTCTGTACAACGTATGAAGCCAGACGCAGACTTCAAGAGCGCTCCACGAAAAAGCAACGTTGGTAGGAATAAAACCGGGGCAACAAGTGAATCCTTTCAAAAAAGCCACCTGTGATCAATACTGCTCCTATAAACACCAAAGTGGAGTCTCACTGCTTCGGTAGAAGCGGCTTGCAGGAAATCAAGTTCATTTCTTTCTGGTTAAAAGAAACTTCACATTTACCTTATTAAAAACATACAGGTTTTCTTTCCCCTCTTCTGTTTCTTCCTTCAAAGAATCTCAGAGTACTTTCCAAACTTGCAGTAACCTTCTTTATAGGCCAGAAAGGAATTATAGTGTACTTTACAGCTGCATAATAAGTGATGAACAAAGACATCGTCTTACAAAGTCAAACAACAAGTCAGTTGCAGAGCCAGGAGTCCCTGCTTCGGTCTCCTATTCCGACACGTACGTAACGCTGCCTTGCCTGCAACACCTTCCAGCAGTAAGTACCTCTAACGCAGCAGTGCCTCGATACGACTGATGTCCTTCCTGCTTCTGAAACGCACCAAATTAGTCAACCTTCTAACAAACATTACTCCTCACACAGTAGAAGTGCTGCAAAGTTGTTGATTATAAGTGACCAGGTCTAAAAAGAAAAAAAAAGCAGCAAAGTATTAGAAGGACAAATGCCCTTTCCATTTTGTGGTGTTGCTTCAGGAACAAGAGTTTGGCTGGGCCTGCTGCAAAGGCTGCCAAGGGAGAGAGGATCCTGGGGCGGGGGGGAAGTCATCATTTTCCTACTTCATATCCTTCATATACGCCAAAAAGCATCACATTTGGTCTGCAGCCGCTCCTTGCTTCAAACCAAGGCGCTCCTACCAGAGCACAAGGCAAGCACTGGCACCGAGAAAAAACTTTATAAAAATCTCTCATTAAATAAACAAAACAAGAATGAAGATGTCAACTACATGACACCAATGCAGCTCCACCAAGGGTAGGTATCAGCACAACCGCGCAAGGACAAGACGATTCGGCATCATTCCAAGAGCCACTGACAAAGCAAAAATGAAATGAAAGCCGAGTCGGAGCTGGACAAGGCCCCTTCCTTAAAGCCTCTGTCAGGACCCAAAGAAAATCATGATTTTAACAGAATTAAAGTAGTAATAACTGATAGCAGAACTGACCTAATTAATTCACTTAGATCGTTATAACTTTGAAACTAGAAGCAGTCCCTGAAAAAACAAGTTTTTGCTCAAAACAATGCACCCTGGGACAGAGCCACAGCACGTTTCGCTTGGTGTTCACCAGAAGCTGTTGGTGGACTCATCCAAGCCTCTTGAACTGGTTTACCAAGACTCTTTCACACTCCACTTAGGAGGATGAAAGAAATCTTCAAAACCAACCTAATTACTTCCATTAGCCTATCCTCCCCACCACAGAGAGAGCTCTACTAGTAACAACAGCAAGACTTATACCTCTTTTGTGGCCTGCGTGAAATGCGTTGGTGATGTTTAGTCCAGTTTTTACTGGAGGGATCTTCATCATCAGACTAGCCACAAAACACTCCCTTGTTTTATATAAAGAGAAAAGGAAAACCAGGGCAACTTCTAGATGTAGCTCTCTGAGAACAAAAATCAAAACTGAAGTGGTGGCAATAAAGTCTTGAAATGAGTAAAAATAAACTGGACAAGCACTTAAGAACAAGCCAGACAAAATTCTCCCACCGATAGTCACTGAAGTAGAAGATTTTGCTCTTTGTTCTTTAAAGGTTCTGTTTTGCTTTAGTTGTGAGCTATGGAAATGACAGTGGTCACTTGAAGCAGAGGACGGGTTGGTCCTAAGTTTTTGTAACCACATCTGCAAAAGTTACTGACAGTATGGTAATGTTTTCCTCAAAAACAGGCTCTGAATTCACATCTGGAGATAACCAGACTGGCTCACGCTGAAGAGGCACACAGTACAAGAACAAGCGTTTCAAATGAAGCAAAGCACACAGTTTTCTTCCATTTGCACACCGTATTTCCAAGCTCAGAGACAACTTTGCCCTGCTAGGAAGGCCTGCTTTCCTTGGCCAGTAAAGGAAAAAAAAAAAAATTAAAATAGTGTTTATTCTTAACTTGTCTAGTCTCAAGACCAAAACTTTCCACGGATAAAACATATAATGGTGTGTTGCAATTATGTTAAATTTAAAAGCAGAAACAGGATTTCAAACCACACACGCGCCAGATGGAAAGCGTAAACCTGCCGTCTGAGGCGACCAACAGGAGGATCTGGAACAAACCGAACGCAGCAGAAAGCATTCCTGTCATCAGCTGCAGCTTCCCTTGCATTTTGAAAACACCAGCGAGCGGCCGTCCCATGAGCTTTCATCATGAAACAACATGTCATTACGGGGCATACTGCGGTCTTTCCTTTTCGAGACCAAGGAAAACACAAACCAGCTTCTAGGAGGAAAAAAAACCTAGCTTTTGCTTGTGAATTGTTGTTCCACATCAGACCAGGAAGTTTTGCCATGCTGCGGAAGCAGGCTGGGGCGGGGGGACGATTCGGGAACGACAAAGCCCCCAATATCAGGCTGCTTCGCACTAACGTTGCGCCCTCGCAGCGGGGCTCCCGGCCGTCCCCGCGCACCGGCTGCGAGGCCGGGGCCGTGCCAGGCAGCGAGGCAGCATCCTCGCCCTCGCCGACCGAGGCAGCAGCTCAGGGGGGCGGCAGCAGCCGCCGGGCGCGAGGGGTGAGCGCGGTCCCCGGGGACAGGCACAGCCTCCACCCGAGCATCGGGCTCCCATCCAGAAACCCTTCTGCTGATGCGAGAGGAAATCTCCCTTCTTCCCCCGTTTCATTCTTGAGGGCTAAGGTAACGGAGGGGGAAGAACCACCGCCCATCTACCTCTGAAACCAATAAGCTATTTTCCATTTTATTTTATTAAAAAAAAAAATTTGCAATGCTTCTATCACAGCTAAAAAAAATTTAATACTGCCTGGTGACTAAAAATTAACAAAAGGAAATAATTAAAAAAAAAAAAACAAAACCACACACAACCCTGAAGTCCAGAGTCCAAATACATTTTCTTAATAAGAAAAACAAATTCAARGATGGACAAAAAACATCCAGATAATCACAAAAGCAAAATCGGTCCTCAAGTGAATGTATTGCAAATTTTTCCATGGGGYGTCAGCAGCTCTCGAATACCGAGTGTCTAAATGCCAACCCCTAATGAATTCAGTCCGCTGATGACTACACTGTTTTCTAAAGAACCTGGCAAGATGTTCAGCATTATTAGTGAAGAAGGGAAAAATATAAAGCAGAATTTAGTCATTTAATATTCTTTCTCCCAATAACTTAAGAAGCATCTATGGTCTATCGAGATAAGTAAAGAAACATTTCCATGTGAAGTAAAAGCATTACGTAGGAAGGCCTGATGTGAAGAACCAAACCCGCACATTTGGATCCAAACTTCCTATCAGAAACATTTGGAGATAAGAGTTGTTTGGAGAGAAATGTGCTAGATCCTTCAGTTTTCACTAGTCCCTCAAGAAAAAAATGTCTCCCTCCCTCTCCAAAGCCAAAATTATTATTCAGAACCACATCCCTAAAACCAGGCAATTTCAGGTGAGCAGTGATGCTGACATTGAAGTACAGGTTTGAAAATGACCTCACACAAAATTTAGGAGTCACAGGGTTTCACCTTTCACACTCATCTCTATTCGGGCATCTTTCATATAGACCTGTATTAGTTCAGTAAGTCTTGACAGATTTTTTCATTAATCTGTTCAATCGCTTTCTGAAACATGTAAACGTCTAGTGCTAACAACACTTTATGCACCCAAAACCACCACCTTACCAACTGAACCTACCTCATCTGGAAAAATAAACAGTCAATAATACTGTTCTTTCACTCAACACAGGTTTTTATGCTGAGATTACCAAAACTGTCAATGTGTTCTGACATTTCATTTCCATTCATGCAAATTAGGTCTCCAATTTCCTTAGACTTCTTGAAAGATTCAGCTCTGATTTGAAGGAGGTTATTCCAGGGCTGTTATCCAGCTCAGCTGGGGCATGCACTCTTTTTCACCAGGAACCCTGTCACTTCTAGTCTTTGGCCTTGCTGCCCACTCCTTTGCAATGGAAAGAGGCAGTAATTCTCAAGAAGTCCATTACAGCCACCTTTTCCCTGGACCAATTTTTCATCAACGCTGCAGGAACAAAAACGGAGGCAGAAGGATACTTCAGCACAGAGATGCAGACCCAGATTGCACCAAATTCACAGTCTCTCTTACAAACCAGGGCTGATAGCAGAACTTCTGCTTCATGGTTCAACTGCTGATCAATTTTTAAAAAGACCAAATTTCAGCAATGGAGCAGTTGAAATCTTTATGATGGCATGAGTTTGTCTTCACCGCAAAAAAAGTCTCTTCTTCAATTTCAGCCTTCTTCTAAATGTCCTCAGTCAAAAGTTTCATGAAGAGTATGGAAAAGCCAACCACATGACACCTTAAAATAGAGGTCAGGACTCTTAATTATACAAGCAGAATAATTTTCCTCCGTTTTGGAAGAAGGTCCTTCCTTAACAATAATTGCCATGTCAGTTAGCCAGAAATGACTCAGGATTTTGCAACAAAATTCTGGCACAGCAAGTCTCAAAACCAGATGTAATGCAGCAAGTAGGAGAGAGAAAGAGTTAGTGCACATGTACATGTGGATATGCACATATGTAGTATGCCTTTTTCAAACAGTGGAAACAAGGAGCCAAAACATCCGATTCCTATGGACCACACAGAACAGACTAACAACATAACCACAAGCAGTGATTTGTTAAACCTGCTTGGGAAAACTTGTCCCATAAAATGGGAAAGGACGGTCCTTCAGATTTTGCAAAAATGGCCATACCTGATGATCTGACAGGAGCATGCTCCATGGCATACTGGGGACACAGTCTGGGATGCCTGTTCTTCTAGGTGGGATCTGGAACTGAAGTACAGGATTGCCAGCAGCAAAGGAAGGGGAAAGCAGGGACAACTGTTGCTGCCCAAAAGCTCCCTCATCCAGAGGCTAACGGAGATGCCAACAGCTGTTCGGTTTGAAACACATGAGATGCACAGGATCACAAAGTAGAGCAATGACGACAGTGGACAAAGAAGCCAGCAACACACGTCTGAAGCAAGGAAAACACCGGACCCAGATAACAAACTTGACAGGTACCGTAAGTATTAGTTTTGGCAGAAAGAGATTTTAAAATAGAAATGAGAGTAAAACCACAATACTACTTCAACTAGCCAGACTCTACCATTTGGAGCAAGGAAAAATTGAACATAGTACATTTAAATCCGTCACAAGGAACAATACTCCAAGCATGACCGTTCAGCATTCATCCTCATGTATTCTTCCAGAGAAAGATGCCATTTTAATATTTACTCGGAGAGGTAACAGTCATCCCTCCAAGAATCCCTACTGTGCAGTATATATTCTACAGGGTGTAATACCCATGCTAAACTCAGCGCCGCTGTAACAACGGGGCATGCTCTTACAGCCTCTAACAGCGGATAAGTCTTTGGGTTTCAAAGAGTCACTCCAGAATTACACTAATATTGCRAAAGCTAGAACCCGGCCCAGTGGGACCACAGGAAGAACACATTCGGCCAGTGTCTTAAAACACACATCCTCTTCATAGCTGTCAGAGCGTATGGAACATACATTAGTGTAGGTACAAATGTTTAAATGGAAACGGACGCAAGGAAGAAAGAACCAAATGAAAAGTAAAGTCAACGCTGACATGCAAAAGCTCGAGAAAACACACAGAAAATGAGGATTTCAGCTCTAATGAAAATGAAACTTTGGCCAGCTCAAGCAGGTCTGCGGCCAAGAGGCACCAGGCCAGTCTTGGTTTGAATTCAGAGCAGATCCAGGTCCAGAGAGCCTGAACTGGCCAACAAAAATATCTGCGGCAACAGAGAAGAACCTGTTTCCATAGCGAGATTTTTCACCAGAGCATTAAATTTTTCACGCTATTTAATAACAGCATCAGATTTAGCTTTCTCAAACCCAGCTCCGAGCTAACTTCAGACACTGCCTCGCGCTCAATGCGGCGTCTGTTTCGTTTCAGTCTGTGCCCACAAAAAACAAAACAAATAACCTGAACTTCTTTAGAGAGACGAAAGCTCTCTCCAGGAAGGGGGGTATGTGTGCAGCCAGAGTCCCTGCAGCAGGTATTTATTCATGTCCGTCAGAGATATTTTGAAGATGTGGCTGACCCTTACTTTCAAGCTGTGGTTTACCACATGAGATGTTGCTGGGACCAGGCGAGCTTTTGGGGGCTAAATTTAGGCAGCAAAAATACTTATTTTCATGACTTCTTCTGCTTTTTGTTAGGGGGAACAGCCAGAAACAGGGTAAGCGTTTCTCGGAGAGCAAAAGGAAAGCACGCAAGGAAGCACGTTATGACCAGAGACCGTCTCGTCTCCTGCGGCCTCTCCTGCAGAGCGTTAGCAGAGGTCCTTCCGACGTCCGCGGGGAAGAGAGCCCTCACAGCCCCGTGCAATGGAAAGCACAGCAACCACAGAAAAAGCCTCCTTGCCCGCTGTCCCCCTCTCGGGAGCGACGGCAGCTAGGCGTCCTCTCCGGCACTTTGACTACGTTGTTTGATCATTGTCTACTTCAGTTCAGGGAACGCTCGTGTCAGTGAGCCGATCGGAGCACGTCCCATTTCCCCCTGCCTGTGCCCTGTTTGCAGAAGACACGTGAGGAAACTCTCTTCTCGCATTCACCTATTAGGGGAATAAACCAAGCCTTGTAGAGGCCCAGAGCCGAGCGTGGCGCTTAACCGAAGATGCTCTTTCCCATCTTTGCCTGCCCTTCCCCTAACATAAGGGCAGAGATCGTAAATAAGCACACCGACATTTGTAAGAGAGGTGCCCCATTCTGTCAGCAACGCTTTCAGGGGAGAGGAGACCGGCTGTGTCAGGCACTTTGGAAATACGGACTACGCCAATACACTTCCAGCCCGTTTCTGCCGCCCTTCTCTGCGGAAGAAACAAGTCTCCCGCAAGAATCCAGAAGCAGAAATCTGCAAAAGCTGTTTGGCTACACTTGCACCTGCTGATGCAGCAAAAACCAYTGACACAGACTTTCTACTCAGGACGTACAGACACAAACTCAGCCTTTATCAGTAACTACCCTAATCTGCACAGAGCAGGAAAAGCCCAGCTGCGGGTCAAGTGAAAACCACACCAAACACGATTCTTCAGACTAAGACAAACAAGCCTGCCTACTCGGAGGTCTCCTCCAGCTCTAAATCCTACACAAAGGAAGAGACCTGGAATAAAACCACCTGAGATGCTGCCACGCTTGCGGGGYCCCACGCGAGCGCTGCGATTGCCTCCGTGCCCTTCCTCCCAAGAGCACCGCTCGCAATCAGCCAGCGCTGATATACGACGACGGCGCTAGGCAGTAATGAAAAGCTGCGATAAAGGCGTGAACAAGCTAAAGAAGCAATTCCTGAGCAGGGCTGGCAGACAATAGATCATCAAAGAAAAAGCATCGGCATCACTAGAAGTGCTGTAATGAGGGAAATGCACAAAGAAAGCGTAATCGCATTTTATTTGCTATTGACTTTCCCTCCGGCCACTCCTGCCTGTACAAAAAGCTGCTATCAGAGTCAAGAGTCAAAACCTTCACTGCCCGTTTTTTCTATACGAGTAGTATGTAGACATTTCTGGTTACAACTGAAACAAAAGTTGCCATCGTTAATCCTAAAATCCAGCATCATTTTTTTCTTGAAAGCATTTCTAGTTGTAGTTAATTCTCTCATTACAATTATAAAGAATAAATTTGTTCTTTGTGGAGTACTTCACAGGATATTTTAAGAAAGCACACAATGAAAAACCACTAAAAGAAAACACAGCAAATGGGAAAACAACCAGGGTCAGGCACAACAGCGGAGGACACAGTGAAAGCTTCCACGTTTATTCCTATCAACGTCTCTTACTTTTAACTTACATCATCCTTTGCTTCAACTGAAACTTAAAGCTGTTCTTGAGGTCAGCAGGAGAACTTTTAGGTGCTAGAAGAGTTATAGGATTTGGTCCGCAGGATAAAACAATGGGGAAATTCTATCTAAAGCAATGCCTTCACCTATACACAATTTTTCTACCTGCCAAATTTCACTGTATTGTTGCACAGTGTCTCCAAGTTGGTCTTCCAGCTTCTGTATGGTATATCCAATCTTCTGCCTCCGCATACCAATTCCCAAAGATCTTTTGTCTTCTGTGGAGGAGAGAAAATACCTAGCACAGTGAAAAGTATTTCACTGGGTTTAAACTGGGGTTTAGAMAACTAAAAATGCCTCAAGTTCTTATGTCCTGGAACCTGAGGCTTTCTCTTCGAACTTTGCAAGAGCATCAAAGCAAGCAGTCAGTCCAACCTCAATAGTACTAAGTTATTTTTCCAGTGAGTAAATAAAAGCAAGGTGCGTTCAGTACTTGTGCAAACGGATGCCACCACCACCTTTCTTAAAGGCTGGACTCAGAACACCCAGTTTCTGCTCAGGGCTTTCGATGCACTTCCCTGCCTCTCTCTTCCTAGGCTCTGCCATTGTACGGAGCTGAAAAAACTTTAGGCCAGCATGGATACATGGAAGAAACTTTATCACTTTGCCCTCAAAATACAGGCTTAATCTTACAGTGGATGATTCCTGTCTTCTGGAGAGTCTCATGAAGGAAGAAGAGGACCGAATCCACCTAGAAACACCTAGAATCCACCCAGATTTGCCCTCACTGTTTCTAACAGTCCTTTCACATCTCCAGCGATTTAAGCTGTGAAACTTTTAGGTTCCTAGATTATCCCTGACTTCTTTYCATCAATTGCTTTCACACTTCCACCAATACATTTTCACATGCTAATCGCAGCAGAGAGTCATCTACCAGCTCCAACAATATCACTTGCCACAACACCCCCCAAAAAAATGATGCTCAAAATGGTACAGTGGGGGGAAAAAAGAAAAAAAAAGAAAACTCCCTTATCCTACTTTTCCATTTCACAAGCTAAAATTCAAGTTTGAATGTAAAATAAAGAAATACTTCCGAGAAGTAGCAGTCAGATCTCCAACAGGGGTCACGCTCTCCACAAAACTATGATACCACTGGTTATGCAACTGGCATTTACTGCAAAAAGGAAGATTAACATCGTGCAATCGCATAGAAGAAATTGTTCAGTGAGAGTCACAGAAGAGGAAGAAAAGTCAGCAGCTGTCAAAATAAAGCACCAAGGCAAAGCCTAAGCATTGCAGGGCTTCCTTTACGATTAAGAGCAGTAATTCACACTAATGCAGTAGACTCCCTTATCCTAGATGGTCCTGAAGTCTTTTCAAATTGCATGCATGGGCATCTGTGCCTAGTTACAGACACCAGTCTTGTGAACCAGATTTGGGTAAGCGTTTCAGTGGCCATGAAGAGAGGCCACCACTGATCTGACCACTTGTCATCCCCGGTTTTGACTTGTATACCTCTTTCTTTATTTAATTTCCTGAAAAATCTCATTTTGGCCATTTATTTAGGGAGATTCCAGCCTACATCAATACCTCGTGCACCACAGTTAGAAATTCCATCAAAATTAATCAGTCCTAATTATTTCCTCAGCAAGTTTTACTCTGGTGGAGTAGCTGCAATCAATCCAACCTTTCAGGAAATTCTTTTTCTTGGTGTGCTCCCAATGTTTTATATGTGTTGATGTAGTAACAACAACAGCACATTAGCACAGCACAAATCTGCACAAACAGAATGAAATAAGCACAAAAAAAAGAAGGTGTGGAAACACTTTGTAGACTAGATTAGGTCAATCCTTTATTAACGAGAGCCCAGAGGGAGGACGCAGAGGTATCAGCAGCAGGAATGTTTTAGGCATTGATTCAGATCTGGCTAAGCTACAGGAAATAGCTTCTCTGACCGCTTAGGAAAAATTGGTAGAGTTCATGCACGGGCAAGGATTAGTCAAAGCAGGTCAGACTGAACTATGCTGAAGCGAGAGAAGGAGAAACATACCACTGCGAAGAATAACCCTAAATCTGCTTGGTAGGACAGATATATCGAGCCACAGCTTTTTAGTGAAAAGTTCTCATACTGCTGTACTGCTCTCAGAAATTGATAGAGGAAAAAAGACAATCCAGAGACCCTCTAATTTTTAGAGAACATTAATTCCTTAGTTTGTTCCACAGGAAAATGCCACGTTACAAAATCAAGTGCTTTACTCATGTGAAGAAAGCAAAAGCAGCACGGGGAAAGTGGGGAGAACTGAAAAGCTGGCTTTGTTTGGTTTTGATTCTCCTCTACTTTTTCTGGTTAGGAATACAAGGAAGAAGCAAGCGATCCACTAGAACTGGTTAAAGCATCAGAAAGAAAGAGCCAAACTGATTTGTTGTGTTTGTTCAAGATTTAAGAAGAATAAAAGGAAGCTTCACAAAAACAGATGGTGTTCTTTCTTTCCCGAGAGAAAAAAGATATTCTGGCTGCCCTCATGTGCTACAAACTTTGCAGGTTGCATCAGTTCCAAAGGCGTTATCTGCCCACTTTTTCCAGAATGAAAAACACAGTGCATTGAATTCAGGGGCATTGTCTCTGTTAGGATTGGATGGAGAAAGTCTTTTATACACTGAATGTTCCTTAATGACGTAACTGGAGCTTTGTGTTTTGGGGCTATTAAAATGCAAAAGAGATTTTATTTAAACTTAGAGAAAGAGAGCTGTACAGGAATGTGAATCACACCCTGAGTCACTAAAATGGAATAAAGGAGAAGATCATTAAATGGTTCATTCAAGCACCTTATATTCCTTAATCTAGACATGGAAAGATTTTACAGATCATTAAAAAGAGCGGAGCTTTAGAATCAGGTTACTAGCATTGGCCTTAGGTATCCACATAAATATGAGCTACTGGATTTTTTTTTTTTAAATAAAGGAATAACAGGGTAAAATATTGTACCCAGAAGTCAGATCAGATCATCTAGTAGCACCTTCTGGTCTTAAAAACGTGTACGCCTATGAATCCACTGAAACAATTCTCTTCTAGGCTAATGCTTTACACCCCTACTTGCATCCAGTGGTAAAATATATGTGTGTGTGTGTGTGTGTGTGTGTATAAAATTATATATTATATACATAAAATTATATAAAAATATAAATTTATATATATACACACACACATATATATAAAATAATTCTTCAAAGAGCCTTTCATCTAGCATCTGAAAGCATCCTATAAATTGCAATAATATAACCTCAAAGAATCTCTGAGAAGGAGGGAAGGATTATTACACCAACTTTACAGATATACATACATATACATACATACACACACATGTATATATACAGTCTTTCCTCTGACTTCTCTGCCACTGTTCTCTGTCCCCAGCCATGCCACGTCGCAATTGAAATGAGCTTGTACTTTGCACTGAGGCCAAACTGCTCGCCAGCTATGAAGGACACAGATAATAACAATTAAAAACACATTACAAATCAGTAGACTTAAATTTAAGAGCACATAGAAATTGGCACATCTGACAACAGCAGCTGCCCAATTTCTTATATTTGCTTGATTTATGTTCCTAAAAACAATACAGGCAAGAGCTCCTTAGAGACTGCATCCGGCACGGACACGCTCAGCTTTGCCTCAGCAGCAGCCCGGCCCTGCCGGCGCAGTGCTGCCAGCAAGGCTGCGGGGAGAAGAGCACCCGCCGCCCCGGCGTGCCCACGGCGTGCAGGGGGCACTTCCATTCCAACCCAACCTTCAGTGACTGTTCGCCATGACGTCCTGCTGCCCAGACCAAAGCAAAGCTAGCTGGTCCCAGGTGAACTTAGTCAAGAACAGAAAATCCTAGCAAAGAACGGCTTGTGAGGTTTCATGAGTCCGCACCCTAAGGTGAACGCGGGCACAGGCGATGACTGCAACCGCTCACCTGGCTTTACCCATCAGATCCCCAGCTCACGTAAACCAGCGAGCACCGCGAGCTGCGGAGCAAACATCACTGGGGAGGGTCACAGTCACAGACGACAGCCCCGAAGCTGTGCATGAGAGGGAGAGCGCGCTGCAGCATAATAAAGACAAAAAGCCATGTTTTGGAACTATTGCTCTGTGGTGGTACGAAGATCCAGTTGCAGAGGCTGAGCCAAGTACAGTCCATTACACAATAAGGAGATAAAAAGCAAGAAAAGTAAACATGCAAATCATGTTAGAGGGAAGGTTCAAGCCAGATGGTGCAGAAAGAAGTCTGAGAGAAGCTGCCTGGGAGAAGGTTAGCTGTCCGATCGTATAACTGACCGCCGGAGGACTCCGGATTCTTAGCCAAAGAAATTCTTAGGAAGGTTACTTACACATCCTATCATACTTACCTCCCCATATAATCCCTCTTACTCAGAGTGGATTGAGCACCGCCTATACTTAAGGTTGCCCAGCACCTCCCATTCTAAGCGAAAGAATGAATGAGTGAGAGTATACATAAACATCCCACACACACGCTCTCCAAATACAACCAAATTGCACAAGAAGCCAATTGTTTTCGAGTCTGTGGCAAGCACAAATGCCTTATGCATTAGCTCACAGCTCATCCAAATCCCAAGGATTGTTACAACTTTTCCTTAGGGCACAAAAGCGTTTCCCCATTTAAAATTTCAACATCTCATGACCTATGGAGGGCTAAAGGAGACGTGTGCCCAGCTGAGTTTATATTCTGAATCTGGGCTCTGGGTGCTGGGACCCAGTTTGTGCGCACCAGGGAAGACGAACAAAAGCAATGCCAAGGAGGAGACCAGCCCAATCTCGGGAGCTCTCCAGATCCCTCTGAAAACGGATTCCAGCTACGACCCCCTACCGTAACACAAGCAGGGGAGTAGCGGTAAGAGCGATAACTCTGTATTCAAAGTTGATACGCTTCCCCTTTTGACTTCCTTCCTGCAGACAGATGAGCTGGTTTTGGTAAGCTCACTCAACTTCTCCCATGGTCCCAGCGAGCACGTTCCCCAGTCCTTGGCTGGGCCGCGGGGGTTGCTCTGAACTGATCCCATGGTCCACATCAGCTCTGAGTACTGTGGAGCTGTTGTGGCAGCGCATGCGTTTTCTCTGTAGAAAACGCAATTAAGACAAAATCGTGAAGTCTCCAATAGAAACATTTGAATCAGTGGCCTTGTAACACAGACTCATTAGCAACAAAGGCAGCAGGCATATCCTTCAGGAAAAGGGTTAGACCAAACCAACCGGAAGCATAACTGCCGAGTATAGACCCAAGCAGAGAAAGCCAGAGATGGCGTTGAGTGACCCGCTCAAGAAAATTATGCCTCCAAACCAAAAGGGCCCGTGCGTTTCCAGGAGATTACTGTACTTCATATGAGGCATGTCCTAATCACCTAGAAACACTCTTCTTTCAGGTCCTCTTGGTTAATTATCCCCACCGTGCATTTGCAGTCCTAGCAAGAATAAACATACTGATGGGAAGGGGAAAGTGTGCTCTGTATACTGTCTCGATCAGCAATTGCCCTTCAGGCCTTCCTATAGTACACATGACTAACAAGTCTAATCTACTGCCACAGAATCAACGGGGTTTCCACCTCTGAAGTTTCTGCCTCAGAAGAAATCAGCCAAATGTGGCACAAAGCCAACACCCCTCTTCACTCCTCCTCCTTTCCAGGAAAAAAACATAACATTGGGATAGTAAGGGAAAATTATGCAGTGACCAATAAAAGAATATTCTCTGTCCTCAGATCCAGCCAGCTTGGAAACTAAAGAAAGGAAGCCTAAAGATAAAGAGGAATTTCATCGTTCAATGCCTTTCTGAAAGGGAAAGAACCAGTTCAGACTCCTCTAATGTCTGCAAATTCAGCTTCAGAATAGAGGAGAGCAGACAGCTCTGGCAAAGACAAGGAAGGGGAGGGGGAGACAGACATGCTTTTGGCTTCGTAAAACAAAATGAAACATGGTTTTGATCTGGGGCCCCAATCTCTCCAAATCTTCATCTATGGGGTGCTCCTTCCCTAGACTGCCCACATGCCAAATACAGACACTAGACTTCAATCAAGTTGATGACAGTATATTCTGCTCTTTGCCAGAGCCCCCGGTTACTGTCCTGCACTTTCTGTCACATGAAAGAGGAGACACCTTATATCCATGACTACAACTTTGGACGATCATTCATTTCAGGGGCAGCCAAAGCACATCTCATAGGCCAAACAGAGCCCACAGGCCCTCAGAACACAACCTTTAACACAGAGATGCAGTTAGTAGATGCCTATGTTTTTTCTCGGTCCAAGTCAGCAGACTTTTTAAATGAAGAAAAATTACTTCCTTGCAGAACGTACAGTCACTGCAGGCTGCAGTACTGTATTAAATAGTAGTTTCATGTTTGTCTGATGAGAAATTTTTGTTCTCAAAACTGGGTCAAGTTTGGTTACCCATTCTTTTAYGCTGATCTGTTTTTAACTGAAGTTAGTTTTAGGGTGAAAAAAGCCCTATTATACCTTATGCACTGTTGTATTCGAGAGGGAAGGTACAAATGTTTGGAACATAAAGAACGTGTGATGGTCAAAGCCACAAGCATGCAGAGATGGTCTCATAAGGGCTTTCCATGACACACAGGACCCCAGCCAAATACTCCACAATTTCATCATGAATTCGTCATCGACTACAGACACTGAGCATGCTTCAGGCTGCAGACAGCTAAACTTGAGGCCGATAATATGCATCTTATTGGGATCATCTGATTGTGCAGCTGTCACCCACAAAGTACAGAGATAATCACCTTTACTTGCTTCTTTTCTGTAAGACTCACCACATCCTATGGTATGAAGTGATCACATTGCTTTCTTTTAAGCTGAAAGTCAGCGTAAAGCATATTGTCTCCTCTCACCATCTTCCCCAGCGTTCCAGGCTTTCTTTGTTAGCAGGCACAGAACCAGATGGTTACAGATAAACACTTCAAATGAAAACAAAACACATACAAAAATATCCTATGGTGGTACGGCAGCTCTTCCTGACCCCAGACAGTGCATCCTCAAGAGCAAGAAGGAAAGGTACCAGCTGAAAATTTTGACATTCACCAGGACAAAATTTACTCCACTCAATTAATTCATCTGATCTAGAACCGGTCAACACATCCTGCTGCATTTTACCACTGCAAGTGGGCAAGGCTACGCTCAGCCTCTTCAGACCCTGTATGTCCCGATAGAGAGTACTTGAAGGATACCAATTATTTTTTCCTTGCCAGTAAGATGCTACACATGCACAATATATTTTTTCTCTCATGATGAAATAATGTTGTTTCTTCTGTACTTAATGTTCACTGACATTTTCTTTTCTTAACACATTCTTTCACTTCTACATGCAAGAGCCACCACAGCTCCCATATGTGGCAGAGAAAAACAAGAAAGTGAAAATAACATGAAAAAACTAGGGGAAAGGCATATTGGGTTCTGCTTCCTTTCCTTACAAGGGAGTGATTCTCGGRAATATCAGATGAATTGTGTTTTTCCCCCGGTAAACGATGCTCCAGCCTATCTTCTTTATCTAGTCTGCTACCAATTTGTTCTTTAAAACGAGTAGGCTAATTGATACAGCAATATTATTACATAAGTACTTGTACACTGTAATGCCATCTTTGTAGATATAAGCGCTTCAGTGCGCCCAAGCCAYGGCAGCACAGCCTCCCTTGCAACCAGAGAGTCCTGGAAGCTCACCGAGCCCCGGAGCACCCGCCGGGGCCCCGAGGTAGATCCACCTTGGACACAACCGGCTACAGGGCAGGACAGCTGCGGAAACTTGCTCTACCACTCCATCAGGAAGAGAAACTGAGACGTAAGCTCAGAGATGCTGCATGCCGGGGGCTGGAGCAGGCTCAGGGCAACACGCTGGGAGGAAGGAAACGCTTGGAGCCAGGAAACGCTTGGAGTCCAGATCTCACTCCTTGTTCCCTGAGGAGTTCCCARCGCAAAGGAAGGACTGTTCAACCGAGCAATGGACAGCGCCTCCGCCACTTCCACCCACCTTGGCTAATGCTGCCCTTTGCACAAGGTCCCCGACGGACGACTCATTTGAAAAGTCCTTTGGCAAAAATAATCATGCAAATAAAAAGATTTCCCCTCTCTTGCACTGTTTCCACTGAGGCAGAACTCTTTGTAGGCCCTCTGCGTGCTTTCTAAGGGAACTGTGGCCAGACTAGTTTAAGGGCACAGCCCCTCATTTAAAAAAATAATAATAATAAATGAAATGTAATAAACTGAGGCATGCATAAGCATTGGTACTGTCACATTTCCCATCAAAATGAAATCCATGCAATGTCCTCCTCCTTTCTTACATGGAAAGTTATGATAACACCACGCTCAGGGTTTTGTTTTGTTTTTTTTAAAGAGAGGCTTCCACTGCTTCATGTTTTTCATCCTCTCCACTTCTCTTCCAGCGAAGCTCCTCAGCGTAATGACACAGCTAAAACGCTGCCTGTTGTTCCCCAGAGCTCCCTGCAAGCATTCCTAGAGCTGGTTATTCCCAGCTGGCTCCAGCACCTCCAAAGACTCAAAAGAAAGGCAGCAAACACGACTCATTTACCAGCACAGCCAAAGGGGAGCGGGGCGGGAAGGAAATTGCCAGTGACGCAAATTCTATCCCCCTTTTTTAAGCAAATCCGCTCGGGCATCTCCCACATCCATCTCCTCGTCCCACAGTGCAATACCCACAGCACGCATAAAATAACGCCCGAGGATTTTTCCACCACTCACGCTTTCTGCCAGAAACAACTCGTCCAATGAGCGAGCTCGGGTTCCCTGCCTAAAGGCAGGCAGGTACACGCGCCCTGCATCATCGCAGCGACCGCTCAGCCGCCGCAGCCTGCCGCCTTCCCGCAGGGCGGCTAGCCGGGCCGGGAAGGACGGAGAGCACGCGGGAGCACTCGGGAGGGCTGCGGTGCTCACGCAGCTGCCGGCTCCGGGGAGCTCGCTCATCCCGGGACTGCGTGCAAGGCACCCGGGAACATCCAACTCCCTCTCTGAGCACGGACCTGCCCCTGAGCCAAATTCACCGTCAAGCTCGTTATTAAAAATGACAACTCCATCAAAAAGGTCCCCAAGGGAAAGGGAAGTGCTAAATTCCCACCCAGAAAATAACAAAGAGCTTTGAAGCTACAAAAGGTATCGGGGCCGCTCGCAGCCGGAAGCGAGTCAGCGGGCAAGCGCGACTGCTGTGCACCAGTTTACGTATTTTTTCCCCGAAGCGCCCTCCGAACAGAAAGCGCTCCCCAGCAGCGGCTGTGCTACAGCTCTGGCTGGAGCCGGCTGTCCCTGCAGGTGTCCACCACTTCTGGGAAATAATCCCTCAAATATTTCACTCTAGTCGCTCGGTATGCACGTAGCCAGAAGCTCTGCAATGCTTTTTCTGCAGAACTCTCCTGCCACGCTTTCCCTTACCACACAGGCAAGGAAGACGAGACTGGGACGTAAGCATTCCTTCTGGTGAGGAAGAAAAGACTTTCCTTATTTTCCAGACATGTTCTGATATGGCGAGTTCTTGGATTCTTTTCATTCACATCGCTTCATACAAGCCAAAAATAATGCAGCTTTCAGGTTTACTGAGGTCTACAGCAATACCAATCAAATAAAAATGCTCAGTTTAAAAAAAGWTATGCATATATCAGTAATGTATCGTCCCAGCAGGCTGAAGCAAATAAAGATTCTCATTTGTTTGTTTATTTGAACTTCTAACTACCTAATAGTAGGTCCAACCTTGGTTCAGAAATCCTACACACAGTGTCAGCTGGAGTTTGCCACTGCCTGACCCACCGCATGCACCAGCACACCCATGTTAGCTTTACACTGGCCAAACTGGGTAGCAAGGCACTGGGGCAAAACCGCCAGCAGCCCGTCCTTCACGGGTTTTTGTAGCCTTGTTTGAACCTCCGGTTACAGACAAATCTTCCCTTCCGGTATAGCCCTACTGTCAAATTTCCCTTCTCACGTCTTATAGATGGTGACATTACACCTTACATCTAAAACACAACAGAAGCAAGCAAGCCCAGGAACTTCCGTACTGGTTATTTGCAATTGCTTTATTTCAGCTGCTGGTTATCAGCAGAGATACTTGCACTTAAATGTCGTACCAACTTACGCTCACGCAGCCCCACAGGCTACAACGGGGACACACCGGCTGAAAGTCGGTGAAGAGCCCAGTCCCCTGGGCGCGACGTAGCTGACATCTGTCTTCTGCAAACTCCTCCTGAAGCAGATTGCTAATTACTCCCGATTTTCACTCTTCTAAAATAAGCTCATACTGCAGCCTGCACAGATGTTGCAGAAGGACTAATTAACTGCCCGCCCACCTGAAATTCAAACTTTAACAAGATACACAGAAGGAAGACACGGCGTCAGCCACTCGCAACCCTTGCTACCCACCGCCACCCAGGAGCAACTACCCAGCGAGGACACCTACCCAATCCTAAAATACAATCCCATTCGGAGATTCAGAGAAGCCTCAAGGACCTGATAGCACAGCACGGAGCAAAGGGAGGAATTCCACACGGATGTCAAAATTGGCAGGTTTTTGCATGCCAGCAGAACATCCTCAGTTGCTACCAAAGCCTGTTTGTGCCGGGAGGGTCTCGGAGCATCCAGGCAACTGTCTGTTGTTTTCCTCCAGCTTGGTAAGACTCGGCTCGCAAAAGCTTAAGGGGCAGCAGCTGACTCAGTGCGACCGCTGGGTCGGGGCTTGCTGGGAGCAAAGAGTCCATTTGCTTCTGTGAGGCCCAGATTTCACCCAGCAACATCAGTAACTGGATAAAGTAGCAGGGGAAAAGGCGAGGAACAGAGCAGTGGGAACACATGGCAATTGCTCTAAATAAAGCAATGGATTTTTACCTAAACTAAGTACTGAAAATGAAGACTAAGAGGAAGTGTTAGAAACCACATCACTGTATCATGAAAATTAGACTGGGGAAAGCACAGGAAAGCATGCTGGTGGGCACAGTCCTGCTCCAGCTGGAGGGTGAATTAAACCTGTCAGTCTCTGGTTTAGGTGATTTATTTCAAAAATACAGCTGCAGAAGGCCACTACAAGGAGCAAAGGAAGTGATTATGTCAATAAATCTCCTTGCAAATACACATTTCATATACCATATTTCATGACTTTAGAGACAGATAGTCTTCAAAGGCAAAGTATATCAAAACACTATTTTCCATTTATCTTTCTAAATAGTCAGCTGTGGTTGTGAAAACTCCAGTGCTCACCCACCGTTTACCACTAAGATACACTGCTCCAAAACCTCTCCCAGACATCTCTGCTTTGACTTCACTTTCATATGAGTTCCACTAATCCCTCCATTTTCTCCTCCACTGGAGGATCAAAATGCTTTACATTCATTAAACTCCGTGAGGCTCCTATGCRGCACAGACTGGCACGTCAAGGTGGGGAAACTCGCACACAAAGCCTGTAAGCCTCTTGCTTTCAAGTCATCTACCACACAAAAGAAGTATGCACCGTCATATCTATACCCTAAGCCTTCACGTAGGGTGACTGTATACTGCATATAAAGTCACGTCCCACACTTACAAATATCCTCTAACTGCACAGTCACAGCAAATGCACATGACGGATGCATAAACGGGCATGCAAGTAGGCACGCATCCCATCTCATATGTATGAGAAAAGCCATCTACACAAAAAAAGCAAGATGCAGTGGCAGGGCAGGACTGCCATACCCTAACTACGAGGCCAGCGATCTGCTCAGCCCGCCCTGTGGGCAGCTGCTTCCATGAGTCTCTTCTCTGCCCTTCCACAGGCAGAGACACGGCATCTTTACCTTCAACTCCTAATCATTTATTTTTAAGCTAGTGAACAACAAAGGAACAAACAATGCAGAAAAAAGCTCTACAACAAAGCAGGGGTTAAAAAAAAAAAAAAAAAGCAGGTGTTTCCTTCGGACAAGAAGTTCTTAGAAATTAAGAGATTCAGTACACAAGGGAGGAAAAAAATGCTATCTAAGTATGCCTTTGCTGTACTCTTCAAGCCAATGCCCTCCGCCAGCACCGATCTCCCAAGAACAACTAACATTGCAACCACTGCTGCCCTAATCTTGGCAAGTACTAGGAAGTGTATTGCTGTTTGGACCCTACGCATTACTCTCTTTAAAACCATGCAACGCTTTCAAAAAACCATTTCAGCATTCATGTGCCCCCCCAGCTACAACAGGAAATCTGAGCTGTGTCTGAAGGCAGCTCTCCAACCTCTAACACAGCTGCAAAACACATCACAGTAGCACCATGCCTCATCCCCAGCCTCCAGCTTCCCCTTACTAGCTTTTTCAGGAGACCAGTTAGCTCTTTTCCCTTCTCCCCCGCTCCTTCTTGGTGCCAACACAAATTCCAAGCCTTAAGGATTAGTCAAAATATTCCCATTTATCTATGTTCAGTATACTTCCTTGTTCTGCTCTGTGTTTTACTTTGAAGATTGCTGTCAGGGATCTCCYAGTCCTCTCCCCTGCTTAAGTATTTCTATTTAAGGCTTCTGCTTGCTTTCCATGCGCGCGCTTGCCTTCAGTGCTGCCCTAGCTATAGGGCGCTGCGTTGCACAGGCGATATACCGGCGAGCACAGGAGAGGACCGAAACGCAGCTCTCCGCAGGGGCCCGCTGGCAGCAAAGCCGATTACAACTAACGCTCGATCCTGCAACCTTTATTCGCATGGGCAGCCTCGTCGGCACAGCGCTCTGGAATCAGGCCTTTAACCCGCGTATTATTTTTCCTCTCCTTTGAGCTAACTCAGGATGGAGCTCGGCCTTCCCGTGCTTTCTCAGCGTCCCGCTTGGCATTCCCTCCTGCACTCCCTCAGATTCCCCGCGTCGGGCTCTTCTCTTGCAAGCTCTGCCGCCCCGACACTGACTCACGCCGAACAAACGACAGCGTGCGGGATCCAGCACAGCGTCCTCTGACTTCAGTCTCATTTAGCACAATCTATTCGTTGGAAATAACYGGAAGAACCCGAATTCCATTTTATTTATTCAGATTGGACTTTCAGCAGGAAACAGCCCTATAGGCTCCTCTCCAGTTCCACAGCTACTGGGGCATCTGCAGCCTCGCTCGAGGCCGTTAGCTGCCTTCTCAGCCAGCGCGGGAGCCAACACGAGGGCACCCGAGCGCCTCCTGAAGAAGGTCAGACCCAGCACTTTGCATGTCTGTTAAAAACAGCATGCACAGCCAGTTACCGTAGATTTTCTCTTTTAACACTGTGTTAAATTAAGGGCGTATTTACTGCTCTGAACTCTCCCTCCACAGCATTTGGCTGGAAATCCAAACACGAAAACAAGAGCATCACTGCACTAGCGCACGAGAACTCAGAGTGAATCTGAGTCAGCTCCTTTCCACCACCTTGACAGCTGAAATTTAATGAGAAAAACTGAAGTGGTGAATCAGACTTAATCTAACAGAGGACAAAAGGAAATCAATCATTTAACTCTATAATATGTATCTTGAGAACACCTTGTTATTTTCAGGGTTTTCTTCTGACAACTTTTCAAAATATCCTACAGATCTTCCGGTACACCCTAGAATCTCCCAGCTTCCTTATGCTCTTATGCCTTATCCCAGCTGCGTCTCCAGCRTCAGATACAATATTTATATCCTCCCGCTCTGCTGATTCACTATCATCCCTTTCCTATTTAGAAATTGTTTAACTATATTTGCTTTTGAAAATACCACATTCATCATTCGAACATGCAGTTCTAACACTTCATTCTTCCAAAACTGATATAGAAGAGACAATTTTCATCTTATTTTGGGGGAACTAGATACTCCCTTGTGGTGCACTTTCTTTCTTCCTCCTCCTCCTCCCCTTCAAAAGTTCAGAGAAACCAAACCTGGCTAAATCTGCTAGGAATAACAGCTTGGCAACAGACCTGAGATCTTATGGGGCAACCAGCTCGGAGCATGCCTGAGTTGAGGCAGAAGATAGTTTTAAGCAGAGATGCAAAAAAACACTAAGCTGCTGTTGTCCGCTTTAAACTAACGGACAGCTTCTTTTCAGCCTTCTCCCCTTAGATCTTACTTGGTCTCTTGGATGCTTATGCAAGCTATGCTAACATTGCCAATGCTAACTTAAGCTAATTGGAGAGAGAATCAAGGAAGGAATCATAACTGGAAATACGCTATAAAGAGAGATAAGAAAGGATTTTCCACACGTAGGCCAACCACCTGACTGACAAATACCAAATATTGACACATATATTTTCCATATATTCATGATAACTAAAAAGAGTCTGTTCAGAAATTATGTTTCTTCAGCAATCAAGTCCAGACTGAATTTCCCACCTCTTCTTGGAACACAGTCTCTGAATGTTAGAGATCTTTGCTGAACAGACTAGCACCTATTAAGAAACTCTTAGGAATTCAGAGTTTACAACGTATGGTGTATTGGTACTTCCTTCTTTAAAACACGGGCTTTAGGTAGAGGCACTGCATTACAGGCATCTCTTTTTATGCATTACTATGGTATGATTCTGCATTCCATCTGAAGGGTTTTTATTGAAGTTCTTCTCGACCCCCTCTGTAACAAAAAGGAATACTCAGTGCCTCTGCACAGATATCCTGAACTTCCCTTGGTTCCCATCTCCAAAGGTCAACATCCTCAGGCAATTTCTAGCTGACATCTTTTAGAACAGGTTTTGACATTGGAACAACCCTGGAGACGACCTTCTAAAAACAAAAATAAAACATCTTCCCTGTCCACTCCCAGCAGTGAATCTAATCAGAGGCTCTCACTCCATTTAACAACGTAGCACATTCGTAGTCCCTATGAAAATTAATCTCTCTCTCTAACTGATCTGCATGACAGGAAAAAGCTTCTTCTCCAGATTTGTCAGTCTGGGAGTGAAAAATGACTTTGGAAAGCGTTTATTCATTGTTCCTATATGTATGAAAACCCCACTGATAGCTTGACAGAAATCTGGCACAATATTTTCTTCTACAGTAAAAATTTTTTAGAAGTACAGAGTTGTTAAACAAGTAACTCATGGCTGTCCAAATATGCAACAAAGTGACCTTCATAATAACAGCAAGTCAAGCTTAGCAAGAAAACAACTGTTTTTTTCCTTGGAATTTCCTTTGTCCAAGGAGCTTATAGGCACGGCTATTTCAAATTTAATTCCTTGAGCCTATAATATACACGTGCAATATATTATACTTTGGTAGCAGTCCAGATGTATGTTATCTTTTCTGCTTCAAGTGGTCTTTGCTTAGAAGGCGTCAGCCAGTATTTCAGCAGTATTAAAACTGCAGAGCAACCAAACATGAGTTCACCGCAAGAGCTTCTTTGTGAACGCTCCTCTTCCACCAAACAGCAGCAGCTCCCAAAAGACCCGTCCTGTCGCACGCCTCCTTCCTCGGGGCCRAGCTCCCTTGGTGCATCACTTCATCATCATCTATTCCCATGCACGGAATTACAAAAGGCTTCGTCCCGGTTCTCACGGCAAGCTCGCTCAGCAGCACCTTTAACCTCTGCCCTTGAGACACTCATCATCATCGTCCACTTCGATTAACTCTCTTAAGAAATGGGCATCCTCCTGGCTCTTCGCAAGGCCATCGTTTCCTCATTCAGCTCCACGCGTTATCCTTGCTCTGCTCCTTGCATCAGCTCAGCCAAATTTACTTGACTCTAGAATTTGTTTAACACCCTCTCTTCAGCCAGACCTAAATTAAAGCCTAAATCTCATTATCTCAAAATACAATGCAGTTGGGCACTGTAGAGGTACCTCCTCTGACCGACTCTGGAGCAAGACCACCAGATCGGGCGTCCAGGCGGATGAAATGCCGCGCAGAGGGATGGATGTGGGCCCTTCCGCTTCCCGTCCTGCCTTCCCACGTCCGCTCAGCACCCTGCCGTCCCTTCTCCGTGCGCACACACACACACACACACACACACACACATTCACGCACACAGGCAGCTCCCGGAGCAGCCTACTACTCGGCACCGAGCGCGTCTGGAATTCAGGTCAGAATCCCTATCCGCAGCGATTTATTTTTAGCACGCAAACTGGGGACACTTCCTCCCTACCCCAACCCATCTGTTCGCTATCTCTGCACAAACCACGAGCTCCCAGCGCAGGGAGCGCGTTCTCTTCGCCRCCGCCTCGCTCTTCTTGCGGTTTGCATAACCGTTCAGTAAACACATCGCAAAGCTCCACCGACCTCAGTCCTCTGCTTTCAGACCTTGGCGCAGTTCAACGGTCCCCTCGTTGCTCCCCCTCATACCCAGGCAGGGCGCTTCCCATGTAACTCACTGCCGACAGATCCCAAGTATTTTCGATATTATTGAGAAGCAAGATAGACCAGATCCCATGTGGCAACAGCAAGCACACGCTTCTGAGCTGATGGGCACCTGTCAGATTAGGATCAGGAAAAAAGCAGACATCTTAAAGTTTCAGCAGGAGAGGGAGGACTGTCAGCTAAACCACAGGCTTGTCCTAGAACAGCCCCCAGTATGGTTATGTTAAATCAAAATGGAAAAAATAAAAATAAAAATTCTAATCAGCACTTTTTTGGAATTCAGCCCTGCATATTCTGATCCCTMAGTGTCCCTAATGGGCTCTCTCAGATACTGAAGAGAAAAATCCTTATTTCAAATCAGCCCAGGGGAATAAAAGCTTTTAATTACCCCATAGCTGTAGGTTACTACAGCGCTGCTACAAAGGTAGGCACCAGAGACTCCAGGATCAGCACTGAATGTCAGAATTTTAGAGAGTCTGGGAGATTTTCTCCGTATCAGCAGCCACCCACCCCTTTAAACCCAATTGCTTTGTACCCGTTTCCATTGATCTAAGGTCTCTCTCAATTAGTCAGTACGCTATAAGCCAGTAGGCAAGAGTGAGACAAATACGAGTTATACCACAGCCTTGGCAAGGTGGGGATCCCCTCTCCTGACAACACGGCAGAGAGTAGGGTAGGAACAACCTCCTCGACTCTGTCCACAATCAGCCTCAGCCAGAGACGGCTGCTCCATCACAGGCTGTCAATCTCCATCACACTTCACGCAAAACGACCCGACATCCCGGGATGCAGTATGTATACCTAACAGCAGCTACAGCATCCAAAAAATCACTTGTTATTACTACAAGCTCTTATTATTACGGCCTGGTTCTGCGTCAGACGCTCCCATCAACAAGTTGTGCTGGCTGATCCAGCGTTTGGGAGCTCTTTGGGGTCTGCTCATACCAATCACTTGTTTTGAACCTACCTCCCGCTGACACTTACAATTGCTTTCTCCAGTGTGCCAAAAAACAGTGAATTGGGACTTCCCCTCTATTCTGCTGTTGCAAGTAGGCACCTCACTTACTAATGAGCAAATCCTATGAAACTGGAAACTTGCCTTGGGTGAAGCAGCCTGAAGACCAAGGATTTTCAAATTACCAAATATCCTGGGTCTATTAACCAGAGATGGAAATCATCAACTCCAGAAACAAATGCTTTGTCCAGGTCTCTAATCCAAATGTACACATATAAACTCCTTTATTTGTTCAACACCACAACAAGGCTTTTGTGAACCACAGCAATAATAAACTAACATACCTCAAAGGTGCCTGAAACTCAGATCCAGATGTGAATTTTGAATCTTCATGCCATCACGGTATTTCATTTACTTGAAATATAGTACACAGAGATACAGGCCACATAAATACAAGACAGAGAAGAATCCACCATCTCCTGAGACAGCAGTAACACTCCAGTTACGACTCTGGCAGCCCCAGAAACATCATATTTTTATAAGCTAGCAGATGCAATATAAGCAGAGCTCAGAAGTGCCCTCACTTTACTAGCTTCCAAATGCACTGTCCATTCTGGTGCCCAGTTACTACGTGAAGTCTTTCCTGTCGTATATCAAAGACCACCTAAACAGACAGTTCTGAGAGTGTTTTTGTTCACATCACATCTATTACCCAACATCTCCTAAAAAAATTCAAGGTAATACTGCAATCTCTTTATTGCAAAGGTTAAAGAGGACTAGTGACACAGCGCCGCTCCTGAAGAGTGAAGTGAGTCACGCGCGCTGCTCTGCCCGTTGGAAGACGGCCTGGACTGGGCCGTGCCGCGTCCAGGATCCCGAGCTCTCCGCAGCGAGCGCCCCGCTCCCAGCCCTCCTACGTCTAAACCAGGCGGCAATCTGAAAAGCCCCGACTCATCTCAACTGCTGCAGGACAACTGCGGTCAAAACCCAAAGCCACAGAGCAATGATGACAAGCCCTTTTTTGTGTCTGATGCTAAATTTATTTTAAAGAGCGTTCTAGTTCCCGGTTGGTGGTGCAAGGCACAGCCTATGAGTGTAAACAGCTCACCATCAGCAGCACATAGCACTTTGTAGACTGAAACCGCTCCGCTGAACTGCACCTACTGTTGAAAAGGCAAAATGCAGTATGGCATGGTCTGAGGAATCCCTTAGGCTCCAGACAGCTCGGATACAGCAACAGATTTCATGATTCTGGATTCCAAAATACAGAAAAACATTCAGAATCCTTTAGTTTCCTTTGATGCTTTGCTATTGCACACAAATGCTTACCAAATAATTAAAAAAAAAAAATCAAATTAAAATTTGAAACATTTTTGGTAGAAATCTATATTTTCTCATATCCTTATGCTGAATACAGATCTTTTTAAATATAAGATTTTATACAAAGGCAACAAGATGCTCTCACTGATCCTCACATGAGTTCATAACTTTATGGCTATATCCTTTGCTCAGTGCTAGGATTAAATAGAAGACTATAATCATACAATAACTATTGATTTTCTTTTAACATAAGCCACTGCGGTGGAATTAGTAGCATATCTCCTGATACAGTATACAGTTTCAGAGAGCTTCTTTATTTGCATTTGACAGCAGAAAGATGAAGCACTGAACAAATAAACTTAGGGGGATTTACCTAGGTAGCAGCAATAACGAATGTGGAATGTGCCACCGCATTTGCGGCAGAATACACTAAACCAGTCTGAGCAACATCCCAGCCCTGCCTATTGACACACCGTGTTACCGGAGACTAATCAAACTGACGCTCAAAGACTTCCCTGCATGTAAATACTGTAACCAATACACATACAAATCCTCCCAAATGGAGATTTCTTTTCAGTTATTAAAATTTTGTCAATGCCAGCAAAAAATCCAAGAATTGCATATGATACATCAGTATATATCGCCTTCTGTGCGAGAACGATTCCTTTGGTCAGGCACTCAGACTAAAAGGTGGTTTGTGCTATCTATGAATAGTCGATATCGATCAGTATTACACAAAGTTATTAGGTTGTTCTTGTACAGCAGCTCCAGCTGACCAAACATTGGCAGATCCTTCAAAGAGATAGTTTCGAGCTCATTGAAAAAACAGGAGATTTATCTCACTGAATTGAGAAACCAGGTTTTTAACTGCTGAAGCATATTGAGCACTATCTCAATGTAAGGGCATTTTTATTCTCTTCCAACACGCACATGACCACTGAAACCCCAAACCTATACTCCATTGCTCATTCTGTCCTTTGACTTAAACAGAATCTTGCCATTTCCTGCCCTTTTCTAAGGATTATTCACCTAACATTTTTTTGTCTTCCGAGACTCTCTCATCTTTCATCTCATTGCATTCGGCTTTCAGATCAGCATCTACCCGCCATAAGCCAGACCAAAAACTTAGTAAGCATTTATTTGTAGGCCGTGTGTTTCTTGCGACCCTGGGTTTCTCACCTCCGTGCGCCTAGTTCGAACCCAGGAAAGGCTAGCAGTGATCTAAAGACGGTAACGTTTAACAGCACCGCAGAGACATACAGTCCTTCAGGCCCTCACAGGCGCACCCTYGTTTCCCTCCAGCACCCGGATCCGGCTGTCCTGGCGCAGCCTAGCCATCGCTCGCACCCCTGCGGAAGCAGCAGCAGACTGGCCATGACGCTGAGCGGGAGATTTCAGTGCCCGCCCTCATCGCCTAAAGCTGGCCAGAATTTATTGCATTCCTAAGTTTCAGATGCCCCGTGATAATAAAAGCAGTTAAAAATTTAAACCTACTCGTTCAGGGACAGAGAAGCAACTTTTCAATGGTAGAATGGCTGTTATCACTTTTTTTTTGGTGCACTCTCATATTGTCACCTCACAAGATGACTTTGTTTTTTCCTTACTGTAAGGGATACATAACAGTGTTATGTATGAATTGGACTTTAAGATGGGGAACACTTTTGACTGATGGCCTTTAGYACCAACCATCAAATCGAGTTCACATAATTACAGTTTGAAGGAAAAGGTTGGCTGTTACTTGACATGGTTTGTTACATAAAAATGCATCATATTTCTCTTGTGACATACCGTTATTCACTTTGATGTATTATCGTTCCCTGCTCCTCTTGATTGCTTTTCAAAGTAATCTAAATTAATGTGAATTGGTAAAGGGTAATTATCTCTAGGAATAATTAGTGCATGCTAATAAATGCAAATAGGACAAAATGCTAAGTTTTACTATCACTAATAGGTCTTGTTCACGACACCCTCTCCGGTAAAATGGCATCTACTGAACGCTGACAGAGAAACACAGAGGATGGTGGTGTCCTTACTGCAGAGTAAGGAGTTGCACCATATGGCAAAGAGAGATAGAGGCACAGGCAGGTCCCACTTTTGTCTAAAGCATGATCTTAGGATAGTCAAAGAATGGTCATCATACTTTGCAAAGTCCCATGAAAATATATATTATTAAAAATACATGATACTACTAAGAGGAAGAGGATATTACTAAGAAGAGGAAGAAAATACTAATAAGAAGAGGAAGAAGGTATTACTAAGAAGAAGAAGAAGGAAGGACCTACTCATATATCTATACGTGACTAACACTCACTGGCCTAAGCATCTCATAGTACGCTATTYGATTACTCATAATTGTATGTATGAAGTTGGTGTAAACAGACCCCAGCTTATCGAGAAGAGACAAAAAACTCCCTATAGCGTGTTCTCCAGATGAAGAGCAGAGACAAGCTTTGTGAAGCAAAGCCGTGAACATTTTTTCCTAAATATTCACACTGGCGCCGCTCCATCCACCCACTGGCTGGTTAGCACTCACAGCCGCTCCAGAGGCGGTGCATCCCGGGGAGGTGAGTCACTCCGTGCCTTCGCCAGTCCTTGCTGGGGACTCCAACGGTGGGAACAAGCTGGAAAGGGGACTGCGTTTTTCAGCCCTTCAGTCTTAACATGGGATTATCATTTCCAAGCACAAGCTCCACTGCAGCAAAACAAGCCTCCCGTTGCTGCTGAGATGCTAGGATTTCTGGCCCAAGCCCGCTTTTCCTAAGGGTCCCCTCTAAACTGCACGTCCCGAGCTGCACGGGGCGCTAACCGTTCCCTGCGCCAGCCAGGGGAGGAGAAGAAAGTCACCGAGCAGTTCCCCTTGCCCTGCTCTGCTCGTGGCCACGCAGACCTCGGTGCCAGCAGACGCAGGGTCCCCGCAGCGGCAAGCGGCCAGAAACGGGAAATGCCTAAGTTTAGCTTCGGCTCTGCCACCAAACGTGGGACCACAGGCTACATACAGTCCACACACCCCCCACCCCAGTCATCACAGGGCAGAGCAAGCCGAGCATTTAACATCTGTAATTTCCTTTAAACGTTATTAAACTGAATAGCTTCACATAGCACTATTTAGAGGGACCTGCAGTACACTAATTGGATCAAATGAAACGCAAGAACAAGAAGAAACATTTAAGTGCCTTCTTAGCAATAGCAGGAAGCTCCACAAGTAGGATTTCACCCAATGCACAAATCCGGGGGTCCTGCTTTAAAAATAGATAGATAAAACTCCCTCCAAATTGCATTTGCTACCTCCTCAAAGTCATGACAAACATTCTGGCATCGTAATAGGAAAGACGTTAGTGAATTACATGAAATATTTTTAGTTCGGTTGGAGTCCAGCCCATCGTTATTTTATTAGTGCACTTTTAAAATGTTTAACATACAATGAACCCAAGACTATCGCTCCCCTGCCTTTCTTTTGTTTAAAAAAAAAAAAAAACACACACACACAAAAACAAAAAACAAAAAAACTTCATATTTGCACTTTTTATGCATATCTTCTTACCGAAGAGAACTATAAATCAAGGCTCAGTAAGGTAAATTGGCCAGAAGCAGAGTGGAGAAACAAATTCAAGTTTGTCTATAAATTTTTTATCAGATAATAATTACTAAATTTATTAGAGGCTGAAACACTCTTAGATTGTGCTCCCTGTTTTGCTGTTTCTCTCTCTTACCCAGGTATATAAACACTCCCCTTTCCCTGACACTTCACCCACAATACCTAAAAATCCAGGTCCAGAGCTTACTGTGCTTTTCCAGTCCCAAGGTTTCTGCACCACCCTAGCTGCGGAGCYGTTCAGAACTTGTCTAGAGCTTACACTCACCTGAAGCTTCCATTTCAAAATCATCTCCTGAAAACAAACTTTCAGCTAGAGAACTGCAAATGTGAGAGTAGTGGTCTGGATCAGAATGAACTGAATTAAACTGATAATTTCCATAGTGATTTACATCCACAAGCAGGAATCGATTTTAGTATTTCAGTACGTTTTGCATTTGAAATCTGTAGTTATTTTCTTAAGGAAAGAACAACTGCTTACCAGTGGTGGGCATAAATATATCTTTTTGCTACAGAGGAAGATACACCTATAATCATACACATGTATTCATGCAATTTTGTAGCTTAATGCATACTTACTCAGAGATTTAATTCTTCTGGTTTTATAACAGTAAAAGGTATTCTTAGTTGATGATATTCTCAATGCACGAGTTCTTCTCCAAGCTGCATTAAAACAACTCACAGCTACTCATTAAGATAATTTTGGCCTATCTCACCTAAAATGGTGAAGTAAAGTAGGCCAGAAGATACCTGATATCCATCCACACCAGTACATTGTTTAGGAGCAGAACGAGCTGCAGGCGGGAGCAGGTGGGCTCTGCTTATGCACGAGCACAGCGCCCTGGCAGCCGGCAGGACAGTACGGGGCCTCTCCTTCTCCGAGGAAATTTCTCAAAGGCTGCCAAGCACACTGCAGAATATCCAGATAAAAGGAATCGATGATCTGAATATCTGTTTTTATTAATTCCGGCAGAGCCCATTCCTCCCCTGGTTACACTTTGGCTCCAAGACTGCAGAAACAACTGTCAGGGCACAGCTGCGGTGAGGCAGTGCCCCGCAGCACCCGTCTTGCCATGCCCAAGGAGCCCACAGGATCCGGAGGAAAACCACCATAAATCTCCAGAAGAAAGGCAGAGGGGGGAGTCAAACACCCATTTAGACTTTTTCCCCCCTTTGCTAAATCCAGACTGACAAATTYTCTTCTTAGCTGGGAGTATCTCCAGACCTTCAGAATCACAAAAGCTTGAGGACCCTTGGAGAACATCTGGTCCAACCCCCCTGTTCAAAGCAGGGTCACCTAGAGCAGGCTGCCCAGGACCACATCCAGTTGGGTTTGAATATCTCCAAGGATGSAGATCCCACATCCTCTCTGGGCAGCCTGCTCCACTGTTCGAGCACCCCTTAAACACAAACACGCTTGTTTACTGTATGTTTAAAGGGAATTTCCTGTGTTTCAATTCATGCCCATCGCCTCTTGTCCTGTCACTGGATACACCGAGAAGAATCTGACTTCATCTTCTTTACATCCTCCCATTGGATACTTATCCCCATTGCAGAGATCCCCCCCGAGCCTCCTCTTCCCCAGGCTGAAGAGTCCCAGCTCTCCCAGCCTCTCCTCGCATGAGAGATGCTCCAGTCCCTTCACCATCCTCACTGCCCTTTGCTGGAGTCGCTCCAGTAAGTCCATGTCTCTCTCGTACTGGGGAGGCCAGCACTGGACTCAGCACTCCAGATGGGTCTCACCAGTGCCGAGCAGAGGGCAAGGATCACCTCCCTCGACCCGACAGCGATGCTCCTCCTCAGGCAGCCCAGGACCCCTAGGTTCTTCTCCGCCAAGCTGCTCTCCAGCCGGTCGTTCCCCAGCATGTACAGGCGCGTGGGGTCATTCCTCCCTAGGGACAGGGCTCTGCACTTCCCTTCGCTGAACTCCTTGAGGTTCCTGTTGCCCCAAGTTGTCTGTCAAGACCCCTGTGACCAGCAATGCAACCCTCTGGTGCATCGGCCGTTTCCCCCTCAGAACCCACAGCAACTTCCTTGAAAGAGCTGGTCAAACATTTTAGATAGAGGATTAGCATAATGGTTTGTTTTCTTTACCAAGGATACAACTAGACTAGAAAAAAGGTTTAATGGCTTCTCTAAAGCAATCTTTTCCCTGGAGTGTGATGTTYCCCTGTTCTTCCCTTCTCTTCCAGCTCAAGCTTATTCTAAGAGAAGCCAGTTTTTCTTCATGACAATTCCCAGTTGCTGAGGCCAGGCCATATTTCACTTATTACCAAGCTACCAATAGCATACAGAGCACAACAGCCAATGCCACTAAAGATGCTACTTCAAACAATATGATAAATGCATATGCTGATGAACTGAGGCATTCCTACTTTTCCATTTGCACCCCCCTATGAATAATGAGCTGTGAAAGCATCACTCACCACACTGAAACCTACTGATAAAAAAAGAAAAAAGAAAAAGCAGCATGTCTGCTCTGGTTAGCACATGGTAATACAGACACCAATCTGATTTACAAGAGAATTAAAACAGGTTTGGCTTAGATGCATCCTGTACCTAACTGGTAAAAGCAAAGTATACAGAAAATGCAACTCTAGTGTTCACGGCTWCATACCACAATAGCTCACATGAGAAACAGGACCACTGAAGAGGAGTCAGTCAATCTGATGGTGCTTGGGAACAGATGATGTAACAGGCAGAGAAATAAAAATGGGTGAGCAGTTCTGAAACAAGAGAGAGTCACCAACTCATCTCAGTTTGGCAGGGTTCAATGGCGATAAAGCCAACCTGGATGTTTATCTCATTAGCCAGCCAAATTAGCAACCTAGTACAATACTGCATTTGTGACTGTCTTCAATTTACCAGCTCCACTGAACTATTGGCTACAGCTTTACAACAGAATAAAAAATAAAAATCAGAAGCTTGGCTTATACAGAGGTATGAGATGAGCACAAGCAACAGAGAGAGAATCCCAAAGCCACCCGGTTGGGGAAGCAGAAGAGGGCTATTTGCTATCCAGCACAGGGAGCGTTTTAAAGGGGGATGCCTCCGAGTCCGTCCCAGGGCCAGCTACGCGCAGCTCTTCCGAACGACGGTACAGAGTGCGCTTCTCGTACCCAGGACTGCCACAAACCTAAGAGGACCTGAAGGCAGCTTAGGATTCTCAAAGCTTTGGCTTTTCCCCCGCCCACCTCATTTTTTTTTTTAAAACTCAGTAACAGAAATTGAAGGAGGCCAAATAAAAGACACTAAACATCAAAAAAAAAAAATGCAAAAACCAAACTCAGAAGTTTGAGTAACTGGCTAGGCGGCAACGAAGCAGAGCAGGGGGCTTACGGAAGAACACGGCCTGCGCGGGACGAGCAGAGCACGGCTGCTCCACAAAGGGCATCTCCCACTCCGGGAGAGGGAAGCAGGAGGATAACGTGTGGGATGGGAGGACGACTGCTCTCCTCCAGTTGGCACCGGCAACGCACAGTGCCTAGTCTGGAACATCACATCTAATAAGGTTTTACACAAACCAGAGACAAGGCAAGCGAGAGAACCAAAAGAGGTAAGAAAAACAGAAAATACAGTCTTAAAAGGAAAGTTTTGTTCAGCCTCGAAAAGAGGGAACTGAAAGAAGACAGGTTAAGTCTTCCGCTACATAAGGTGATGTTGTACTCAGGATGGTGATCAATTGGTTTTCATGAGCCCTGAGGGAAACACAAAAAGAAATCAGCTTTATTTCCACAAGATAAAAATTTGGTTTAAATACTGAGGAAAACAGTCTAATGAGAACCAGTTAACAGACTAACCAGGGACGACGTGGGATCTCCCATCACTGGAGGTTTTTATAAACAGATTAGATGAACATCTGCCAGGGACGTCTAAGCTGTCAGGAAGTTCGAAGGATAGAGAAGAGAGATGGTTTGTTGTGGAAATAATAGGCAGTTTATTAAGCCAACTGAAAAAATGCCAGTCTGGAGGGGGGATTTAAAAAAAAAAAAAAAAAAAAAAAAGCTGGCGGGGGAAAGAGCTGAGAAATCTTTGGGGCAGGCAGCTCGCCGAGCCGGGGACCGCCAGGGCGCAGGCCACCCCGCCGGGGCTCCCGCGGCTCCGCGCTCCCATCCCGGCTCCCGCGCTGCCGCAATTCGGCAATTCGCCCGCGCACTGGCGAAGCACGAATGCTAAGTCTGGGCTCTTCGGACTGGCTAGAAATCTCCTCTTAGAAATATTCTAAAATAACGGTTATTCGTACAAAAGAGGCAAAGCTACAGCTATTTCAGGGGGATAAACATGAAACTTCTCCCAAGAGTTGTATTCTGCTTCTCAGGGAAAAAAAAAGGGGGGGGGGGAGGGAAGAGGCCTCATTCATATGTTAATACAAAACAACAACCAGAGCACTCTCAAGGTCTTTATCATTTTGATGGCCTTGCACTCATTCCCTTTTTGGGAAAAAAAATCACACATAATGGCCTTTAGGGAACTAATTAAGCAAAATATGCTGAAGCAGAGGAAGGCAGCAGGCTAGGGACAGATAAACCAGGGGAGGCAAAATGCATGAAAGAAAACATCTGAGACCTTCACAAATAACCCTCTTCTTCTAAGAATGCTGGTAAAGTAATTTTAGGATCAAAACTGAGGTTTATGCTTTTCTTGAAAGCTTTTTAAAAAGTAAATTAAGAATAAAAATATTGTCATTATTTCAGTGAAAAGATGGAAGATTAGATATTAATATTTCCCTGAAATAATGGAAATCTAAATGCTACATGACTGTATCTTATTAGGAGGTAATTCCAAACCCTTGAATTCAATGAAAAAATCTCCCTGTAACTTCAGCAGCCTTTGAATCAAACCTTGTGACTTCAACCAGAAACCAAGGTGGGAAATCAGTCAGTCTTTGTTGTCCAAAGTGATACGCAAATGTAAAAGTAAATTTAACCACAGATTTTATTAATAGTTATAAGCAAGGGAACGTTTTTTAAATACATGGTTTTTATCCCAACAATTTTACTGTAAGTGTTAATGGATTATTTACTCTCCCCATCTCTCCCAAAATATCACAAGATCCCTTCTCACATAATTTATGTCCATTATGTTGCCTCCAGCTAGGGTATTTTATTAACTGCTGGATGAACAACAGCTGTATTATACAAAGATCTAATTATCTKTCCTTTAAAAGATCATCATCATGGAAGTATGATTTTCTATTCAGATTTAAAACTAGTGAACAAAATTAATCTCTGCTGCTAAAAAACAATGTACAATCTCAGTCTTATTTTGACCACGTCTACATTTCTGTCCCACTTTAAAACGAGAAGTACAAATACCCACATTCATCTGCAGGGCTGCAGTGCTTCAGGCAAAGCCAATGCACGCTGAGAAACGGGACGCTAGCTGGGCGAACACCTTACAGCATTATTCACCCAGCGGTAAATACCCACTTTGGACTCACTGATTCTTGTAATAGAGAAGTAACAGAAAATACAGCATTAGTTTATAGCTGCAGTGGCCACAGCAGCTTAGCCCTGAYGCATATCGAAAGCTTGTTTTTTCAGAGAAGGTTCAAGTTCTCTTTTCTTTTTGTTATTATGCTTTCTTCTATTTCACCATCTGCTTTCAGTAGTCCACTGTACTCAGTATAAGTCATTACTTGTCTCATATTTATAAAGAACCAAAAGAGAGATTGGGAGACTACGTACCCCTGTGAACAGACTAGTAGCAAAATCACTCTAAACTGTAAACCGTGTATATTCACATTAATCACATGGTCAAAAAAATGTTTATTTTCCACGGAGCACCACACCTGCATTTTTCAACAACAAACTACGGTCTGATAAACGGGGCAGGGGAAAACCAAAGGATTGTTTCTAATGATTTTCAGAGGAAACTTCTTATTAAAAACACGCTAACAATCCTGCAAGCGACAGGAAATAGACACTGCTTGAGAGAATTATGGGAAAACCCTCGTTACAACGGAAACGCTAGTTGCAGCGTTATAGCACCTAACACTTAAAAAAAAGCCCAACAACAAAAAGCACATGTTCACGCGACGCTAAAGGTGTGAGCTAAAACCAGGATTCAAAGAAAAGCCTCGTCATTGCTAGAATCGGGCTGAAGCGGGAGCCGAGCAGCGCGGGAGCCGTCCGCGCAAAGGCAGCTACCGTGGGCGCGCGCAGCTTCGTCCCCTTTTGACACCACCCCAAGCAAACGGCCACCGGGCAGCGGTGCAAGGTGTGCACGTCCTGGGCAGCTGGCTGCTCGCTCTGGGTACGCAGGGCCACCGAGCGTGCACAGAGCGACTCCGCATCCCTCGGAAATAAGCGCAGGGAGCCCGGCGCACGCCAGGCCAGCAGCAGCAGCGCGGCACGCGGGAGCCGTCAGCGCGGTCGTGGCGCGCCGCCCTGCCGAGTGGCACCCCCCGCACGCAAGACCCCCCCGGCTACATCACGGTCCTACTGCATTTTTGCCATAAAATGCTGGCGGATATACACCTTCTTAAACGGATCTTTATTTTTATTTGATCAAACATCCGGGAGTTTCTTTTCTGGCATTCACACCCAGGCACCAACCCTCGACTGGGATGATTTAGGCCGAGTTCACTGCAGTGCTGCCAAATGCCTCCTTTTGGCTACACACCTGGTTTCCACAGCTGAAGTCAAGGAAACTGCACACCACAAACGCTGCTGACAAGGTGGTCCGTCGTCTCAGCTCCCCACAAGCGAAATGGAGGTGTCCCACCTCATACTCACTCTGCAAGATTAGTTCACCACTGTATAAGATGTTCAGTTACTATGGTGATAGGGAAATAGAAAACTTAAACACTCACGTAGACACAGGTTTTTTTAATGCAGATTTCGGCATTCTGTATTTCCAGTTTGTACCTATTTATAAAGCTGCAGTTAGAGCCAGGCTGTGAAAACTGATTATTTATAAGTAAAAAAGTTAAAGTTCATTCCTATATAAATCACAAATGAAAACAGGCCCAGATTTGTCACATACATTATTCACACTAATTCACTCATCTCCAGTTATATATCAAAACCTAGACATGCTAATTTTAATTACTTCATCTAGGGGACAAACCTGCTCTCCTTCCCTCATGAGGAATCTGTTTACATACTTATGTCTCAGTTTTCTGCTCTTTGGGGATAATACACAGAGCAGGCAAGAAACTGATGCTTTCAGTGAATGCTTCTATCTACTATATTCAGCTTTGAATCGCTGGCCTGAGGGTGAAATCAGTACTGACTCATGACATCTCAGACCTTTTATAAGCACAACTGAACATTCATGGAAAGACTTCTGAGACTATTTTAGTCTGAAATAGTTTTGGCTACCGATTGTGATGGTTTTTAAGTTCCAATGTCCTGACACCAATCATCCATTTTTCCTCCTTTTTTGAGCCTTTACAAAATTGATTCCTAGGAACACGCACAGAAATAGGAGCTTTGCTCCTCACACGTTTGCCTCCTACTCTTGCCTATTTTCTGCATTAAACTTACCAGAAGACTGCGGCTTCCATGTAGGAATCAAGTCCTTTCTCAATTATCTAACATGTTCCTTGAAAATCAGGAATCAAGCTGACTCTTCCTCTTGCGGCCAGCAATCCTAGCTCCAGGAGCTGTTGCAACAACAGCTAAAAGGCACTGAATCCCTACTAAAATTATACTTAACTCCAGTCCTTTCCAGGCAATTCAGGTTTCTCGACTTCGTCTCTCACACGCATACATGCACATGCTTCTTCTGAAACCAAGGGCTACAGCTACACTTCAGCAGCCATCTGCCGCCTGAGAACAGCCAGGACAGTTTCATCGCTTGTGGTGAGGTCTGAAATATCAGATATCAATGCCCAGAGGAGCGTCTCTTCAGCAGCTAGATTAATACGCTCTAMCATATCGCACGCTCCGAAAGTGCCGTGAGGCTCTGTGCCGGCTGATACAGAGATCCAAAACTCTAAATAATGTTTTCTCTCTTTTGGTTTTACATGGAACTTGTTACTTTAAAAATCAACTGTCTCTTTCCTATACAGGACGCACATGCAAAAATACACATTGCAAGCTGCCGCGCAACTCTGCGTGATGCCAGCTTAGGAACTCTTCAGTAACCCAGCAGTAGCAAAAAAGGCCTGATATTATTCTGGCAATGATATCAGGCAGTCCACAACCAGATGGATATATTTGTAAATAAGACAGATCAGTTTTGTCAGGTTATAATTGGTTTTAGAACAAGCAATTCCCATGATGACAAACAACAATTAAAAGAAAACAGAGCTTCCACAATGTGCAATTCTGAATGAGTTTTGCAAGAAGGCCAAAAGCAGAAGAGTGTAAAGAAAGTGTTACCAGGGATACACAGTTTCATTTTGAGACAGACCTAAAGATACCATCTAGTTGAAGAAAAAAGAAAAGAAAGAAAAATAAATAAATAAATAAATCAAGGAGCAGCATCAGAGCAGTTCCAGAAGAAAGCACCACCCTTCCCACTTTCTAGATGTCTGATGCCCATTAAAGTTGCAACCAGAGTCACAGCAAACACGTTGGCAATTCAGACCCTGCAAAGAATAGCTGTCCTTCCAGGTTTGCAAGTACCATGTCATTTGGATGGCAAGATTACAAGGAATAACTGAGCTACTCGGAAATTTAAGAGAGCATCCACACAAAGATGTCATTGGGGATGATAAGTTCTTTCTAGCGAGTTCTGGACATGTGCAGGATGATAAAGCCCCTAAAAAGAGCTAAGGAAGAGCTAGGGAAAGTTCACTAAAGGCTTATTTTTTTCCAAAAGACATACGGTCAGCATGAATTTCTGCTGGCTTAGCATTTAGTTTGGTGTTCATAAAAAACTTTTTATCGTCACTGTGAGCTACAACATATTCGAGGACATTGCAGCAAACATCCTCACCAGTGAGGATGCGGTTCAGCCTCCAAACAAATTTCTGGCACACTGATGAGACTAAATGCACCGGGAACAAATGGGATAAACAGGGCTCCCCCCTGGTTCTAAAACGCAGACACGTGGGACATCTGAAGAGAAGGCTATTCCTGCGTGAATGTTCCCACGACACACAGCTGCTCTCTCGGAGTTCATCACCGCCGTTTTGTGAAAGCTGGCTGTCAGAGCAGCTAGACTGTCTCCGCAAGGAGAACACTCTGTGGCTGAGAAAAGCAGCCCAGTTCCACCCCGTTCATACTGAAGAACCAGTTCTACTGGTGCGTCTCATCTTTAAGACATTACCTCTTAAATCCTCAAAACACCACCACTCTTCATGAAACCTCCCGTGTTACACATTCCTCAAGACAGATAGCATCGTTAACCCCATTCTTCAGGTGAAGAAACCGAGGTGCAAAGAAGCCATATGACTCAGGGCTGTAGCACCAGTGGGTTGTCAAGCCTGGCACAGAAGTCAGGAGTGTAGATTTGGGTTCCTGTCCACGCTTTCCAACATCAAAGATACGTCCCAAGCAGATCCCTTGCTCTCCACATTTCCATAATGTCCAGAAGGATGATGTGTTTGAAAACACTACAGTTTGGAAACAGTAAGATTCATAGCTAGCTGGATATAATTTTCCCAGTTCTAAAGTAAAAGATGTGTGTCACAAGCCTGTCAGAATGTCTGGATTGTGTCTTTTGAGGCAGCTGGGAGTACGCTCGAGTCTGGAAATGAAAAACTGCAGACAAACGTTCTTATCTATGTATTTGTGTGAAGTAACCTCTAAGAAATGTTCTTGAATATAAAAGAAGAAGTTTTAATGCTAAAGAAGTTATTCCCTGATTTTGTGGCCTGCAAAATTATCTCCTTCCCTCCYCTGCCTCGGGAGAGGTAAGCCATCCATTAAACACTCCTCTCACATGGATGTCATCTCAAAGTATTCAGAAAGCATTTGCAAAGCAGGAACAAGTATGCGCCCTTCTGCAGCAGTTGTAGAGAACTATATCAACAGCGCAATCAGCGAGATGTACAGGAATATACCATATGCTTAGGAGGGAAGGCAAACAGTATGCATTTGTTTTTCCTCTTCTTCTTGGTCACCCTTAGTTTTGAACTGACCTCTTAATGAAACAGATTATTGTTATTCCAACAGTGCGTCTCAAACTGCCATCCCACAAGAGCAATGACTACATAAGTACTCTTTTTGTTATGGTTTCACTTTCAGGGGTTTATAACATGACATTTTCACTTACTGTGTGTCTGCTTATTGTTTCTTTAGGGATTTTAGCAAGAGTAGGTCAAGAACATAGAAGCACTGTGCAGGAAAAACAGCTTTTTAAAATGTGAATAACTCAGAATGCCATCAAACAAGAAGTTCTAAAAGAAACAAAAAATGCTTTGTAAAAACCTGCTGCTGACAGCCTGTTTTCCAAATCATTGAATATATACTGTACCATAATACTGTAAGTTAGAACTGGTTCATCGCTGCTATTTTATTTTTGTTCAGTTTTTGCCATACCTCCTCAGATTTTTCCTCAATTGCCCAAAAAAATAAAACTACAGTGGAGATCCTGATTCCAGTTTCATTCAGTACAACAGCTGAAGTCCCATTCACTTTAATGGTAAAAATATATATATATATATATATATATATATATATATATATATAGGACAGTTTGAAAGTCCCTACAAAATACTGGCTGTGCTCAGTGGAAAGTAAAATCAAGAGTGGTTAAAGGAAAATCTAGCTAAATATAAGCTCAGTCTTGCAAAACCTCTGTACCTGACTGTTGCAGTCATTTCAAAGAGCTCCCAAACATGGGGACATTATGAGATCAAGACATCAGCAGCCTTACAGTTTCTCTGGGCAAAACGTTGAACACACATATACCTCCACAGGGCACTTACGAGCCATTTGCTGCAAAGAACCTGTACAACAAACCCCTCTTCTCCATCTCTCTCTGGCCAATGTACGTACATAGCGCTAGCCACAAAACACACCGCAGTTCTCCTCAGGTGTGAAATGAACTGGTTTCCATCAAGAGTAAGGCTAGTCGTCCTGAAATATCGATATTTCTGTACAATACTGTTAAATAACCCACATTTTCCTACCCATGATGGAGCTAAGATTATGTGACAGCTTGCTCTTTCCTGGAGCCGCAGTAAATCTCTAGAATGGGAAATTATGTATTATTTGCACTCTGGTGAGGAAGAGCCATCTATTTCTGCACCGCAGACAGAGGAACGTTTCGCCCCTGCCCTGACGAGCCTACAGTCTCACTTGAGGACAGGAAACGACAGCTGAATATAGCAAGGCAGGCAAGAGGAGCCCGGGGACCTCAGTGCGATTCCTCACCACAGATCAGCCATTCAGATGGTTTTCTGGGCCTCGCAAAACAACCAGGTTTCAAGCAGATGGTTAAAGGAGAATAATACAGTATATAGGCTACACAATAGCTGCGGTGGTACAGTGGGTATGTCTTACCAAAGCAAACCACCGGTGCACGGGCAGGTTCTGATCCGTGTGCAAGACACGGAGTTCAAGGACCTGACTTCTGTTCCTGCATCTAACCGCTTTCCTCTTGTCTGGGTCTCTGTACCTCTGCATTTCCTCCATCAGCTGAACAGCGGTAACACTCCTGCCTGCCTTTTGGAAGCACTGGGAAAGTAAAATCATTAATACTCTTAAACATTTTGAAGCTGTTACATGGATATTTACAGAAATGCAAGTGTTATTTAACCCAGCATCCTCTCTCAGAGAATTGCTTTGCTGCTGCAGGGGAAACTACAACGTATCTGGCCAGTTGTGCAATCCTCTACATGGAGACAGAAAATATTTTCTGATCTCTCTGGCAATCATATTAAATCCTCAAGCATAGTATTTGATTATGCCAACCTCAGCATATTGAACTGTACATAGTATTGACTGCAGAAGCACTCAGCCCTTTTAAAAAAATACACCCGTCTCCAGAAAGAAGCAATCATTTGGCAACACTACCAAATAAAAACACATCAAGGTACTCCAGCCCATACAGGGTGGGGTTTCACTCTGTTGAGCAGCAACGTACAAATAGTTTCCCAGTAGGAAATTAACACTCTCATGCATGACATTATTGCTAAGTACTTTCTGTGACAACAGACAAGGTCGTCTACCTATTGAAAAGGGAAGTAGCAAAGCTGGAGCCCTTCGCCAGGTTTCCTAAAGTTCTCCAGCCTTCTGCAGACTGTCTGTTTTAGAGAGGCCGAGGCAGACACTTCAGTTGCGGCAGTATGAAAAACGAGATGAAGAATTCAGTGCAACTGTTTTCTAATCTTGCAGCGTATATCGTACAATCCCTAGAGCAGGCAAGGATTTTGGCACATGAGCTTAAGGGCATTAAGCACCACATGCCAAAGTCAACGGGAAGCACCCCACCGACTCGAGGGGACTGCTTCAAACCCTCAAAGAACGATACTGCACTCAGCAGCAGCCGAGTCGTATTTTCAGACAAAACTCTATAACCTTTTGGCGGAGCGGGACTTACCACCCTTTCACTGTCATTTAGAGCATGCTCTCCCTCCGGACGAATTTGCACATCTCCCCAAAACAGCAGAGACAGGCTAAAGCAGCTGCCTACAACAGTGYTTTCTTAGAAGGCCCAGTGTCTGCGCATCTCCTCCCAGTGGAGGTCACTGTACTCCTAAGCGATCCAGGGCTTCCCTTCAGCCGCAGGGCTGCACGGACCTCCGCGTCCCGCCTCCAGCACCCCGAGATGCAATTCCACAATGGTCACGGGTCAAATTCTGCACTAACAGCGTAAATCTGGAATAACTTATTGCCTCCCAAGGGCAAACAAGACAACACAGAATTTAAGAAGAAGAGCTAAATACGTTCCCTGCTCTTGGCATGCTAATTCTTCAGATAGTATTTCTTCCCTCACTGACCAGGTAAACACGGTGTCTCCCTAGTGTCACATAGCTGTAGGGCATCACTTTCCATGAGGACGCAAAGCGGTTTCAAGGAGGGTCGACAGCTCCGTTCCCACGTCGTGCCAAGCAACGGCCCACCGTTTCACGCAGTTTTCCTTGGCCAYGTTCCCCAACGGTTCTTAGTCGGCACGAGGTTTCATCTCCCCATCATCACTGACCAGCCGCGCCGCTCCAGTCATCAAGATCTCTTCCAGTTTTAATCCTACTACGCTGCCAACTTTGTAAAACGAAGGCTGGACTTTTTTTCTCTCCAGATCAGATAAACATCTATAGCTTTAAAATTTCAAAAGTTAACAGGCTGTCTTGTATAAAAGATCATTTAGGGTCTTTCCAAATACCAGTTAAACTTTTTTCACACAGAGGAAATCTTTAACTCTCTCTAGAGCCTTTGCCAACACAAAAGGTTTAGACTGCCTCACCAAGAGTTTGATCTTTAGCCCTTACTCTTCCGTGAGTTTTTCTGTAATCTCAATGACAAACTTACAGTGTCATCATACAGTTAAATTTGCATGAAGTAGGGAGAAAAAAAAAAAAAGAGAGAGAGAGATTTAAATGCAGGCTTCTTCCCAAAGCTAGCTCATTTAAAACCATTAAATCACTCTTGTTGGACAGCAAGTACTTTTTGGTTATGTGCGTGGTACCCTAGTGCAGCAGGACCTTGCCTCAGCCAGCAGCTTTATGCATCACCCCGAGTGCAAACAGTAACTCGCTGCTCCAAGCTCACTCAGAGCTCAGCTGCCGGCAGACCATAAGCYTACATATACCGATGCCTTTCTGAAAAGCATTTAATTGATTTTAGTACGTCAACTTTCAACGTACAGTAAGGGGAAATCCTATTCACCTTAGCAAAAGACAATATTTTCATTATATTGCAAGGGTTACTACAGAAAAAGCAGACTTTTATTCCCATTAGTTATAGACCACTTCTTGATTAAACAATGCATTTGACAGAGTGAAAAATGTTCTCATTTATATAAATGTGTGTGTGTGTATACACACACACACATATATAAAGGCCAGCAACCTAAAAATACCTAACCAGTAACCTTGACCTAAGAATCTGGTCTTCAGGACATCTTCACTGAACAAACCATCCTGACTAAGCAGCAGAGAGCATCTCCGGCTCCAAACGAGACACAGAACAGCCTCAAGACTGTGACTAACTTTTCAAACAAGCAGAACTAATCAATGCTACAATATCTTTAAAAAAAAACACACACAACAATCTGCTGGTGAAGGGGAAGCTACCGTTTCTTCAAGTCCACGACAGGGACTTCTGCTCTGCCCAAACACCTGGCACTTGCCTTTGAGACAGGAGTAGACAAACCTTTGAGCCTCTGATCCACAAAACACATGTGCAAATGTGAATGTGAAACATGTGCAAAGGGCGAAGTTGGTCCAACAGACGGAGAAAGGCAGTGGAAAACAGGGCTCCCTCCCTTTTCTCTCAATGGGCATCATTAAAGCCAGACCTCCAGCTCCAGATCTCTGATCGTTTACATGGTTTTGTATTCTGGTTTCTTTTTAAAGATCTAATCTTACAATACAAGCAACATAGCAAAGTTAACTTAAAAAAAAAAATAAAAAAAAAAGACTGCTTACCTAAGAAGTCTGACCATAAAAATCAGTTATTGTTAGTTATTTTAACAGAAAACAGACCTCTTTGAGCTTTCCCACGCACCTGTCATGCTACAAGACAGAGCAGTATTTTACAGAGCTATTTTGCAAAACAAGAAGCATTAGGGATTGCAATCCCTTGCGATATACATGACTGTTCCTCCCAACGGCCTAGGTGAAAATGGCAAGGAAGAAACATCTTTTTTCTTCAAAGCTATTCCCCAGCTCCAAAGGAAAGAGCAGCAATGGGCTCAGATGCAAAATCTTTTCTGAGACCGCTGGACGCAGAGAGGTTCTGTAGTTTTCTCGGGCTCTCCAACCCCCAGACTGACAGCCTGCCAGGCCAAACGTCTTCACAGAGAATCCCCCCCAAATGCCAGCCCGGCTTGAGCAATCGCAAAAGGAATACACCAGGACAGGTAACAAGCCRTTTTGTCATTAACGTCCATCTTTCAAGGAGACACATCATTTCAAGATGGTTATACAGCAAGAGGCGCACAAGCAAGGGAACCTGTTACAGCCACAGTCTTTCTTCCAGTTTCAGGCTCCCCTGCCGGGGGTTTCCCGGCTGTTGGGTACCCATAAGTAGACAGACACGCCGCAGCAACGTGATACCCAAACACACGCACGAGTACCACCTGCCGCACACGCGGGCGGCTCGGGGGCACTGCCGCTGCTCCCGCCGTGGACCAGGCTATGCCCACACGACCGAGTCTGAGGACCCGCCTTCCGGAAAATGCAAGGACACAACAGCAATTACAGCACTGGAATTTTAACACCATCTCCTTTTACACACCTTTGTCTTTAAAACAAAGGGGATGATTTAAGCCAAAGAGGATGATTTAAAACATCTCGGTCCCTGCCACGGAATGGATCCTAACAGCTGCCTCCTCACCGATGAGTAACGGCAACACTTGGGGACAAATAACAAGAGGCTGTATATTCCCCGGCTGTGCTGTCGATGGCGCTGTTTTTCACACAAACTCTAAAACCGAGCTGCTGACCACTCACGGTCATCAAGGATCCCACAGCACCGYGGCACGGAGAAACGCATTAGCCATGTCACGCCGACCCCTTTCCAATCGGGGAAATAACACTACGACTACRTAAAGTCCCTCAGCGGTTTTATTCAGACGCTCTTCTTCACGCCCTGCCCTAAAACCGTATGTTGTAATGTGCTGCTCAGCAGCCGCCTCCTCCCCAGCCACAGCAGCTGCCTTTCGGGGGCGAGAAGAGGGACACCGGAGTAAGCCATCTCGAGCCAGTTTTTCAGAGACCAGTTTACAAGTCAGGTCCTTGGAGAGGCGAACAGCCTAGATTACACCCAACAACTGCAGGCACAAAGAGGGAGCATGGAGGTAAAGACTGGAAGCTTAAGGAGGTCAGCGATAGGTATAGACTATTACTATCATTGCTAGTGCGTGGGCTAACACTGTTTACTCGTTTCTATGTCCTTCCTTGCTGCTATGATACATACCAATAAAATACACAGAGGTGGGGCGAACACAACACAATAGTTATTAGTAAGAAATACTCATTTTTTTAAACAGGAAGATGTGCTGGCAGCTTAGCAGAAGCCTTCTGGGATTAAATCAAAATTCAGGATTAAATAGCCATCCAGGTCGTAAGAAAGGGGAAATTATTTTATGCCGTGTTTGCAAGAGACTGGCAACGTGCGATACGAACCCCCATGTAATGACTCCTTTCTCCAGCCCTGAACTGAAGCCATGTGTTACTTATTTCAGCTCTCAGTCACTGGCCACATGTCAGGAGTACAAATGCCTCTAAAGCTTGGTAAACGCATTTCAGAAGGCGATTGCTGTTGCTGCTGTGGGTGGTAGCTTGACAAACAGCTATTGAAACAAAGCCAAATACAGGCAAGGAAAGAAAAAAGAAAAATTAACAGCTCATGGGGGAGGGAGGTTGCCACCTTCAGTGGACCAGCAGAATGGGAGAGTAAATCCTGCTCTTGACAGATGCTGAAACTGTGCACATGGAACTTAAAATACTACACCTTGCAGGAGCTTATAAATGTCAGCTAAGCACATGAAGCGTATTTGGGGTTGGACTCTTACAGCCCCTAAAATTCTTCACCTGGAACCAGGACTAGCTGTAGGCCATGAATAAATGTTGTCAGAGGTTTTTACTATCATTAGGAAGACGGATAGATTGATAAATAATGCCCACTGCACTAAAGCACCCGATAGCTATTAAACGAGAAAACAGCTAGATTTACAAAGGTCAAAATATTCTTTTTTCCTAGTGAAATAGCCATTGGCTCTAAGCAAAGGCCTCACAGTCTGGCAGGCTGCAGAACTTCAGCTCTTGCAAGGAACCAGAAGCAGCAGCTTCCAAAGTCAAACATCTTCCCTGAGGACAACCCACTGCCAGTTACTTGCACTCATCATCAGAAGCGCACAGCGCTTCTCATCACAGAGGTAACAAGGCTGCTTGAGGCCCAGGCCATTCCTACCGGAGAGGGCAAAGCGAGCAGGGCCGCGCTCATCGCTCACACAGAAGTAACGGGAGCCTCCATGACCTGCTGACAGCAAGTGACTCGACTCGGGACGGTGCACTGTGCACGCGTGCACGCACACGCTCGCTGCTCCTCATTCCCACCCAAGGGCCTTCAGCTAGGGAGGCAGGACTTCAAGGATATAAAGTAGGYCTCCAAAGCAGAACAAAGCCCAAAGGAGACCTCTGTACCACAGCACACTTCCAAACACAGCTGAATTTGATTATTTTTTTTAAAACGTGTTAGATAACAGCACAAGTCACCTTAATGAGAAAAATCTGAACTGAAACTAATCAGCAGGGAGATCGTGATGCTAGGGTCTGGGACCACTGACACAGCCCTAGGCCAGGACCAAAGCCCCTTTGAGGCACCTCTGGCTTGAAACAGGTCCTTGCTATCTGCACCAGGCAGGCAGAGGCAGCCAGATGACAAAAAAACACAGTTTCAGTGAATAAACCCAGCATAATCCCAAAGCGCTGTGCGCTCTGGCCTCCCCCACCCCACCCCAGCCATGCAACGAGGCGCACAGCAAAAGTCTTCTCTTTGGGGCTTCTCCAGCAGCCTTAACTGCAACGTGGAGCAGCTTCCCCGAAATCAAAGGTCGATCGCTGACGTGTCACAAGGGGGACAGATTGCTCACTTTATGGTCAACCTTTCCCTCGTGCCTGGGGCGCAAGGGACAGGAAGGCCTTAAAAAAACCTGCAAGCCAGTGAAAGCTTGGTGGATTTCTACCAAACCTTATTAGGACTGATCTTACGATCTGCAACACTTCAAGCCGGAAGAGGAACAAGAACCGTCTGGGGTTTTTCCCCTCAAGACCAAAGGGCAGAGGAGGGCAGCCTAAACAGAGTGCTGCACTTCTCCTGGGAAGGCTCTGTTGCTTTCCCTGGTACTGTCAACAGTCATTTTTATCATCTGGGCCAAAATACAGGTTAATTACCCCTAAAAATCTCTGTGAATGAAGAACAGGGCCTGCTGTGATCCTGACAGCAAGAAATGCATTTCCCTGTGCAGGTAACGATTCTGGAGCACAAAACCACAAACTCGGGGATCTCAAGCAAAAGAAAAGTCAGCAAATCCCAGTTTAAAGGACCAAGAGAAACGCCAGTGATGATTTAAACTGCATGCCCAAGCAAGTACAAGAGCTTTCTCCTTTAAGCTGAGGGGAAAAAAAAATCCTGGAGCCAAATGCCTTGTGAAAAGGACTGTTTGTCTTGCATCCGCAGCGCATAAGCTGAGAAATACAGAAAGGGGAAGCCCGCGTTCCCCTCTGCTTCAACTGGCAAGGAGCACCGAGAGAAAGCGTGGGGAGACTGCTGAGTCGGCAGCCTTTTCATCCGAAGTGCAGGCTCTCCCCCAGGGCCGTCAGCCCGAGGAGTAGCTGCTTGCTTCTGTTCTAAACAGATGCTTCCACGTGAACCCAAGGGTTTAAAACGTAGCTCTGCTAAATGCAGCTTCTGCCCCGTTCTGACTGGCCAGGTTGTACTAATCAGCCTTGAATTCAGTGTTTCAGTTTCCCCCTCCCTCGCCGCACGGTAAGAAGGAGAAACACAACCTCAGAGTCCACATGCATAATCGAGCTCTATGAATAAGTGACAAGGTGCAGGGAGATGAGCACAGCCTAAGAGCAGAAGCCGAGGACTTGTACTCAACAGAAATGAGTTCTGTAGAAGGTTCATTATTTGTCACTTAACCACCCTCGTTCAACTGTTTCTCCATCTTTAAAACGAAAGTAATGTTTCTCTTTTTCACACCATGAGAGACACCTCCGTTCTGTGGTGCTTTTGTTTTAAGACCTTCAAACAGCAAGTAACAAAGATATGTGTATTATGAGGAAGAAATGCTTTAATGATGTCAATTGTCATTATTTTTTCTTAGATTAAACCATATTCTGCTAGAAAGCCAGTACACAGGCTTTTAGGCCTCTGTTCAGCTCCTCATTTTTTAAATTAGGCCACACACTCAGAGTCTTTGGATTTAGCAATCTTTTAAAAAGAAGTCTCAGCTGCAGTGACTTCGCAAACCTAACTTTTACTGCCTGTATTATAGTATGCTACAGGCTGAACCAACAGCAGCAGAGGACAGCTCTGCCTCCGGTTAGGCTACAGTAAAGCTAGGTGTCGTGCCACTGCTCCCTGCCCAGGCTGGTCAGCAGGGCGCACACAGAGCTGAAGTCGTGTACAGGCCTGTATCCAGACACAAGGCTTCCAGGAACACACACACGCCGCATTTCTAACCAGTTACTAGGACAGCAGCTCCTCCTCCTCCCGCCGACAGCAGACGAGGCCTGTCCTAAGGCATTTCTCCGATCACCTAGGAAGCTCCATCCCACCAGYGAATGTACGTGGCTGCTGACGGTCGACCGCTTCCAAGGATCTGCCGATTCAGTTGAACTGTCCTGGCCTCTCTGCAGAAGCGCTCTGGATGCTTGCTTCATAGGAAACATCTCTGATGGATTCAATTTGTTTCCATTAGAGAGTATCAATTAATCTTTATACGTCCTTCTCTTTTTGCTCTTCTCCGCACATGGCCCTCCTAGTCCCTGAGCGTGGGTCTTTCGGTAAAACACGTCTGTCAGGACTGTGCTGTCAGACCTCAGTGAGAAAACATACAGACATGGAGAATAAATGGCAGGTAATAAAAAACAAATTTATACAGAATCAGCTGAACGGGGAACAACATCGAGCGTTTACTCTGAAGTCTAACATCAGAAACTAGATCAGATGCATGAGGATCTGCTCTCCTGCTATCTGCAGGCAATTCCACCAGCAAGGCTCCACTGAAGCCCAGGGAGCTGCGCCAAAGCGCACCAGCTGGCCCTCAGATCTTACTTCCGCAGATTTTATAAAACAAGACAATTAAGCCAATGGAAATTTTATATCCGTTTCTGTGATAAATATTTAGCAATTACCTACCGGCCTGCCCACAGGGGTAAACTTTCCTCTCCTTTGCACAGAATCATTTTATTAAACGGGCTGTCAAGTTTCAAGGCTAGATGCCTCCAAGTGGCAACTGAGCTTTCCTTCTGAAAAAGCGCTAATCCCAGAAAATAATTTGGTATGGAAATATTCCTAAAATTTCCTGGGCAAAGTGGGGAGAGAGTAATAGGTAGGAAACAGCAATAAATATATAAGAAAGGATGCAGCTGCTGCAACAGGAAAAGTAAAATGAAACTAACAAAGCTGGTAAATTAACCAAGTCTCCTATGAAAACGGGAAAACATTTTCATGTACTAAAGCCATCAAAACTCTAGTTTTATTCCCAATTCACACAGCAACTAAGAGTCCTTAAAGTGGAAGGGATCACGTCTTTAACCCTGCGCAGCCAGATGCGCCAGCGAAAGACTACTGCCCACCGCGTCACCAGGGACGCGGTTCACCTGCCGGCCGCGCGGCACAACAAGATGCTACCGCCTCACAGCAGCCTTCAAACCAACAGTGACTAAAGGAATCGTACAACGACCTGAATTTTGCCAGGGTTAACAAAAGCTTCAGGAAGCGATATGAAATTAAACAGCCAATCAACGGGATGCCCAATTTTCTCCGAGATTTATAATGCTCACAAATGGTTGCATCTACATAATTAGAACYGGATAGTTTCGCTGCGTTTAAAACAACAAATCATGCATTTGACAGTAATGAGGAAGAAAAGATTTATCTTTCTGGCCAAATACCAATTAAGATCGTATGTCTGAAAACACTGGCTTTAAACTGTGCATCCAGGGATCTACTGTATAGTACAAGTAGCTCTAATGTAGCAGTTGTAAATACGTGACCACATCTTTATTGACGTTTATTTTTAATGCAACCATTCCTACCCGCTAATCTAAGAAAGACAAAAAGAAAGCCTGCATTCTAAAAGGTACTCTTAATATTTTGTTTTTGGTGCCATCAAGCAAGCATCTGTTGCCAGTCCTGGGGCCAGCTCTCTCATCCTCTGACAGCTGAAGAAGGATGCAGATCAGCAGCAGAAGGGAAAGTAAGGACCCACGACACGGTAACTGACAGGAGAGACCTCACCACGGGAACACGCCCGTCAGCAGCAAACGTATTCGAGAGGTGAACGAGAAAGGTCCTCACGAACAGACAGATGGCCCACGCTGCAGAGAGCTAGCTGGAAGGACGGACAGCCTGCAGCAGCCACACAGACAGYGACGATTAGATATTTCCGCTCTTAAAAATGAAGAGGCGCCAGTTCGAAGCCTCAGGCACCTACCATCACCACCATGTAACAGCGCCCCGTGCTATCAGCCCCCTCCCAGCCCTCCTCTCAACRACACCCCGTGGGAGCCCCTTCCTGCGACGGCAACGTACCCCGCGAGCATCACGCGCACCCTGCGCACGCCCTGCGCACGCCCTGTATCTTCTCAGGGCACTTCCAGGATGACTCCTTCCCGCCATGAGCGGAGCAGATGCAATTCCCCAGAGAGGGCTGATGAATCACCCCTGCGCATAAAGACTGTTCACTRGTTAATTCACCTCAGGCCAGTCATTCAGTCCCCACGCAAACTGCGAACGCACCGATTTTCACGGGCACGGAAGCGCGCAGGGCACACAGGTCAGAGGCAGGGCTCAGGTCCTGCGCTCCTGTTACCGACACGCCGTCTCCCAAGGACCCGGGGCCTTTGCTCTACTTCTCAGTAGCCTGAGCAAGTGGGTTTTTAGCAAAACTTCCCTAATTATTAGTCTAAACAAAACTACTTTTTTTTTTTTCTTTTTTTTTTTTGCCCTGTTATCCCTTAGCTAGCTCTCTGACTCCACTAGCGATACCTGGGCGACTTTGGTCTTTGCACTGCTGGGCGACTGTCGTGCTGCGAGCCACCCCTCCGCACTGGCCGACCCCTCCGGCCCTTCAAACTGCCCTCGCAGACCAAGCCAGCCAGCACTGTGGCCGTTTCTAAACTTCTCTGACATCTTTCCAGCTTGCTGACACCATCGCTACAGCCCTGCCCTACACCCCTGCGTTTTCAGTTCTTCTTCGGCTTTCTGCACACTGCAGTCTGGGCTGGATCCTGCAGGAAATTCCCCAGTAACTTCAATAATAGAAGTGTGTAGTTTTGGGTTGAGTATAAACTAACTAAAGTTCTCGTTAAATTTCACTTTCTTCCTCCTGCCACTCTTCTTTTTCAGCAAGCACAGGGTTACTTTTCCTGGTAAATATTCTCACTTTACTTCTCTTAGCTCTCCCGGGATTTATTATATTGGAATATCATCCATATCTATCCCATCAAGATACTTTCAGGATTTTCACATTGACCCCTTTTTCCTTTCCCAGATAACTGCAACTTTTGTTTTTTGCATACAAACCACTGAAACAGCTACTGTATTAAAAGATGTATCCATTCAACTAGGATCTATCTGAAATCACACACTTTGTCGGGAAAATAAGCGGTTTTCATTTTTGATATCAGATGCAATGAAGCAATGGTTTCTTCAACCCCATGGACTTGCCTTTTTTTAGTTTAGTTGCCCCCATCTTGATAAGGGATTAAGAGACAGAACCCAGGTCCTCTTTCTTCCGGACCTGACACACTGAATGAGGAGGTTATCAGTTAACATAGCATCACGTGTCTCAAAAGTTTCCTCTGCAAGAAACTGATGCAGTAGGTGTCAGTACTCACTCTCTCCGCGTTAAGGGCAAGAGAAACTGGAGGGGGCGGAATTTTAGGCCAGCCTCCACTGTGAACCACCTTCATTTCTGCCATGCTGATGTACTACCTGGAACCAGCACGCGGGGTTTCCCTGCTTTTTTCTTGACCGCGTCAGGTGCACTGCTCTGCTGTGCTGCATTCAGAACTCGGTCCCAGCCTCCACACCCAGACGTCACTTCTTCAAATTTTCATCTTTTATCATCTTCATATGTCAGCTGTTCTGTGCCAACAGTTTGTTTCCATTAGTCTCTTTCACCCTCACTCCCCCTTTTTTCTCTCGCTATTTCTTTTCCATTTTAGTCATTCTCTGGAGATTTGGGGATCCAAATTCTTCGCTAACGTAGCATGGGTTTAGATAAGAATAGAATAACGATTAAGCCCATGAAGAGAACAAAAAGGGTATCTGTGGTAATGAGGTGGCCTACATGAAGTACCTAGATCAAGTCCAAAGAAATCAGTCATTACGACGAGGAAAGCAGAAGCGGAACTAGGTGTTTTGGGTCGCTATCACAGCCTCAGCAGGAGATTTAGACGATGACAAGCCTTCTCCACGTGTCACTTTTCGCCGACATCAACAAGACACCACTGCATTACRCTTGTGCGCGAGGTACAGGAGCAATCACGGAGCACGGCCTTGTCGAAGCAGGAACCCAGCTGCCTTCCCGCACAGCTCGTTCCAACTGCCTGCCCCTCCCGGGTCCCTGGGAGCGAAGCAACCACCCAAAGGCGCTAAACTGAACGTTTCTGCCCGGTCACGCTGGCTCCCGCTGTAACTATTTAATGAGAGAACGCTGGCTGCAGCAAAACTCTGCATCGATTTTGCGGAGTTAGATTTTTATCTCCAATCTGACAGTTTAGCAGTGTGACAAGGGCAGAACCGCCGATCCCTGCAGGGAGGCGACAACAGGAGGTCGCAGCTGCCGAGGCGAGAGCCCACGAATGCCGCAGCCCATCTGCCTAGCAGAGGCTACGCTGCATTTTCAGCGGAGCTCGATCCACCTACGGGCAGACCTGGGAACGCCTCTGGCGACACAGTCCCCCGAGCCTCGAAGGGCACGGAGCTGCGTACAGCCACGCACGGCTCGGGGTCTGACCTTGCCCGGCTCGTCCCGGCTTCAGGCACAGCGCACCCCACCGATCCCAGCGGAGCCGAACCTCCGCAAAACCCAAACATGGCAGGGGTGACTCACCCCCGCCAGCTCGGTTCCTCTCCCCTTGATTTCACAGCTTCGGTCTCCGGTTCCCTTGGGTGCTCTCCTTAACAGTCCCCTTCCCTTTCAGGGCTGGCATCCTTCAGCCAGATCTGAAGTAACCTTTATTCAGATTAAAATACAGACCTGGCAACCTAAATCAGAAAATGGGTATTTCTGGAGATATAACTAGGCAAGAAGTAGTACCAGAAAAATCATCACAGTTCTATCAGCAAACTCTGCATTACTGCTGTCCAGAAGAGCGGCCCAAAACGTGATAGCTGTCTTGAAATAAACCACCCTTGCAATACAACTCCAATGTCAATGATCCAACATGTGGAAGCCATGAGGCTGTAGAAGCCAGGCCAAGAATAATCATGGCAAATGAGTATTTCCAAACAGCCATAAACAACAACAACAAAAAAATAGTACTGGAGACGTCCGCAGCAAAACTTTTTGGAACAGATTAGACCCAATCCTGCCTTCAGCGGCCCTCCCACAGCCCAAAGGATGTGAGAAGTAGGAACCACATCTGGCCCAGTACATCTTTAAAAACAACCCGGAAACACGGGGCGGCCTCTATGAATAAATGCAACCTCCTCCCCCCTCCAAAAACAGAGCGATACTACAGGCTAAAAGAATATTTCATCTGCTTAACTGCAGGGTGCAATAACATCAATTTGCCCAAATTATACACAAGAAGAAAGGTAATTGGCACCAAGTAGAACATGTTGTGACTGTTAGATCATTCTTCAAAGCCAACGACAAAGGACTGAAATGCAAGGAAGTAAACAATGGCACCAAATCAAGAGACAGCCCCCTTCCCCAAAATCCTTCCATCTGGCACTGCATTGTAGCATTCAGGCAGCCAGTTTTTCAAAATGATATATGTGAGGAGAAGACATGGCTGAACTGAGCTCAAGATTCAACGCACAAAGTGACCTCCAGTGAAAAAAGAAAGTTGTTTAGTTTATATGTTCACAGCTCAGTTACAGAAAAGCTATTTTATATTTTTAAGTAAGTCTGTTTTAATCAGAGATTTATACAACAAAACAGTGAATGCATAGCTATATAAAAGAAATAGCTGTGAAAGGACAGAGAAGGCAATTGCATACAATTGTGGGGGAAAGAAGGGGCAAGTTAATGAAAAGGCATTAAGTATACAGTCAAAGAGGGTAAATTAGGAAGGGGGTAAAGGAATTCTTTGTCATCAACTAACAAAATGACAAATCCTTCCCATAAGGAGCAGCATTTACAAATTGAAGTTATCTACAAAATTATGGGCCATCCAAAAACATTGGTCGATACAGTTTGATAGTGATGTTAAAAAACACATTTTTATAATAGGGATGAAGCTACACAGGCATTAGGGTTTTTTGTGTCTGATGGCGAAAGCACACATTAGCATACCTGCTTTAACTAGACAACAGGCACCGGTAAGAGTGTTTCAGGGGATATCAGCTTTTCCATAGTAAGTCTAGTTGTAATAAAAGCTAACGTGGAGCCTGACGCTTGGCACTCAGTAGCCTCCCTAGGCGCAGTCTTTGATTACGTTTCGCTCTAGTATTTAGCGGCAAGGCGGTTTGCTTCGGAAGCCTCCGTCCTGCAAGAGCGGTGCTCGCACGCCACCGTCCCCGGGGCTCGCGGGGGGCGAAGCACGGCAGGCTCCTCRCACAGGAGCCGCACACGACGGGGCCTCCCCGAGCGGGAGGCAGAAGCCGACCAGAACTTTTCGCAGCGCCGCGGGACCGCAGCGGGCTCTTCCCAAGCCACCGCGCCGCGGAGCCCGCGCACGAGCGGCGCTCCCGGGGCCGCGATCTCCCCGCGCAGCCGGCGCGGCCGCAGCGCCTCGCTCCTTCCCCTGGCAGGAACCGTCCCCAAAGGCTGCTCTCGCCACCGCGGACCCCAGCCGGGCTGCGCGGAGGCAGCGCCGTCGGCACGGCGGCGGGCGGGGACGAGCGGGTGAGCCCGCCCCGAGGGGTCCGGGGGA
>NW_020450529.1:741472-786584 GCF_003343035.1 Apteryx rowi | reverse complement strand
CCCCAGCCGGCCGCGAGGCCCGGGCCGCGGCCCCGCTCCCGGAGAAGCCCGGCGCTGCTGACCCCAGCCGGCCGGGAGCGGCGGGACTGGCTCCAAAGGCTTCACACCCCGGACGCGTTATTTTATTCCCGAGCTTTCAAGGAATTGCCTCTCCACAGCTGCGGAGGCTAAAGGCCTAAAGCCATAAAACTAGTAAGCTCCCACTGTTACAGCAGTATGCCGGGTTATATAGGCTGTTCCTCCAGGGCAAAGGTGTTAAATATTATGAGATTAAAAATAAACGGAGTTGGCAGCTGAGATACATCCAGGTTATGTGACTTACTGTGACTAAGAGACGGGAGCTCTCGGGGTGGCACCTCTAAGCCCCGCGCGTGCCGGTTATGCCTAGGTTACGTGACACGGACCTGTCTCCACGCAGCCCGTCGTGGCGCCGGCTCGCCTCCGGGACAGCGTGCTGGATCCGTACCTACGCAGCAAAACTCGGTCCCAGTGCGTTTAACAGCAAAGAAGCAATAATAAAATCAGCAGAATAAAAGAGGTTTGCTAGACACATTTAACGCAAAGGCTATTCAGCTCCAGCCGTAATATCCCCTAACTGCTATATCTCTTAAAACTCTGCGTCAAGAATATTCCAGGTCCCAAAACAGAGCAAATCCCTTTCTTCAGAGCAACAAACCAGAATAGTATCTGCTTTTCTAAGCCCAGCAGTGAGGTTAGCACTCGAGAGTTCTTCAGCATCAGGGCACACCTAAAGGCACCTTTCTAGGGAGAAACTCCTGCATTTGATGATCACTGCGGAGCAACCACGTCACAGTGCACGCGGAGGCTAACTTGTGGAAGTCTCAGTTTGTTCTCCCTTCTGTTAAACCACCAAAAAATTAACCCCTTGCCCCGTTTCCTTGGTGTGTGCTGAAATACATCTATTTTGGGAAAATCATACTTTGCAAATGTATGACGTACAAGGCTGCACTCTGTTAAAGCCCTGCTGTTTGGGCCGGCCTTCCCAAGTGCCAACACACTGCTTGTGATTTTATTAAATCCTCCCACTCAAAACCTTGCCTTCTGGCATTATATTTTCTCCTCCGCTGGTTGAAAGTGTGGGGGTCCAGAGAGCAAGACTGCAAACCAAACCAATTCTTTTTAAGGCTCTTTTTTAGGAGTTTTCCAGTTAAGTAAGAAAGAGTAGTTGGTACCCTGTGTCACACTTCTGTCAGCAAAGAGTTTTCAAAATTGCACATAGCATTGCTTGTGCTGGCAATGCCTGTGTATCCAGCCTCCTGGGAAGCCAGACCCGCTGTATGATTTCTCTGTCCAGTCCCAGCTAAACTCAAATTACCAGTGTGCACAATGAACCCTTTTGTTGGTGCTTTGTGTGGAGGGAATTCAAGGAGATTTGATGATTCACAGTTATTCTGCCAACTTACAAAAAATAAGTGAAGCCTATTAAACAAATAATTTACCTAGCTCTAGCAGGCAGCACAGAAGAGCATTCTGAATTTGGAGCAGCCACAGTGCGGAGACCCAAAGCCGCTGCTGCGGGAAGGGGCAGCCTGCAGAGCACAGGCCTGCGGCGGCAGGGCTGAGCCGCCGCGGTTTCCCCCACTTCGGCCAGCGCTGAAGGAGCTCGGTGTCTTTGGCATGCAGAGGGGAAGGGAGCAAACAGCTTTAGACAGCCGGGCACGTGCAGAGGTAGAGCCGAGGGATCACGGGTAGGAAAGAGCACGGGCGCACGTGAAATAAGTGAAGAAAAATGTGAATAATCCTGGGGAAGTGCTGAAAGGACGCACAAGAGACTCAGGTGCCAGGACCTACACCCTTGTCCTGGCAAGGAAGGTGAGGGGGGATGTGGAAAACACCAGTGAAGTCCTAAGGACAACTGAGACATCTGGAAGGACGTCCCAGCAATCACCGAACTGAGATTAAAGAAAAAGGGAAAACCAGCTATTAATTTGGGATGGGGAAGCCAGGAAGTTGTGCCCGTTCCAAATGGTCCATCCATCAGCAGCGCAGGGAGCACGCTGGCCCTGCCCCTCTCTGTTTGATTTGCGTTACTCATTGATATCCCTGACACTGTGCGTCAAGGACATTTTGACATAAAAGTTAGCTTGGTTTGACACAACAGTTAGCTTGGTTTGAGCAGTTTCACAGCAGAGTGGAAAGGGAAAAATAAGCCAGCTGGCAGTAAGACACATTATCACTTAATAGGATGGACTCACAGTTATGGAAGATGCAGAAGCCAGAGAAGAATGAGTCAAAATGCCATGTGCAGAGAGGTGGCTGGAAGAGGAACTTACCCAGCATTTTGCTTAGGTCAGGTGAGGGACTTTTGGTGGGTGATGTAACAGCTGACAAAAGGGAAATGGAAGAGAGGTCAGAGATCTAGTAAGTTCATAGTGATTGTGATAAATGAAACTAGAAAGATAACACAAGCTTGTACAAAATGGGAACATGGAAAGCTGCTTTTTTTTTCCTAGAGGGATGCTGGCCGTAAAATCAGAGGTGGAAGGGACCTTAACAGAGGACAAGGATGAGCAGAGTTAAGAGCTGATTCCAAGGTGTTAAGGTGCAAATACAAAGAGGAAAAAATACTAAGATATTGTAATTGAAGAAAGGAAGAAATGAGAGTGTCTCAGGCATTTTACAGACCATAATAAATCACCTATCAAACAAAAAGTTCAGGGGATAAACCTCAGTCTGTTACGGAGAATCTGCAGAGTCCTCTCCATTAATACACTGCTCCACCGCACCATTCAAACTAAGCATTAGCTACTGCTCCAAAAGCACATGCTCTCCATAAAAACTCAGTTTTTGGCAGAACTACTGTAGTGAGAAAGCAGAATAATAACAACCATTTTGCCAGCCAAGTGGCAGCCCTGCAGCGGTCTCCTGTAGCGCAGACTGCATGAGATCCGTAAGCGGTTCAGCCCACGACCCATCCAACCACGCTCCCTGCGCCAGGCGTGCAAAGCAGGACACGCGGGGACGGAAACCTCTCTTGCCCCAGCCCTCCCCCCGCATGCACCAGCACTAAAGGTTGGCTTTGATCTTACCCAAGGACAAGCAGAAACCTGACTTTTTGTGAGCAACAAACTGCTGCGTTACCTGCCAAGGGAGTCTGAGGTGCCTCAAGAAGTCCGCCCAGGCTTAGGGTTGTGGAAGAAAAACAGAAAGCCCAGAGCTTTGCTTGGAGCAGGGTTGGAAAGGGGATGCCAAAGGAGATTGGGGGGTGTCAACAAATGAAGGCTCTGGACAAAGTGCCCTTAGGAAGCGAAAGAAGATCTGTTGTATAAAACAATGGTTTGTAACTTCCCAAAGCAAGGAAAGCTACATAACATTGCATAACAATTACAGGCTTTTAAAATACAGAGATTTCCATTTCTGTCTTCCTTTGCAATGAAGACCAGTACGGTTGGGTCCTTAATGCCAGTGGAGCCTGGCAGAGAAATAACATAAATAGTTCTAGAAAAAATAATAAATTAAGAATGCCCTAACACATGTCAACACAGGTTTTTTTGGGGCATTTTTTCAGTTGCATGTGTGGTATATGTCTTAACTGATAATGGAGTGGTATGATAGGAGGAGTTTCCTAGCACTTGGGATGACCTAACTCATTGATGGACTGCTCTGCTTGCAGCTCCTGGCCTGTTCATTCAAAAATCAGGCCAGCAGAACCTTAATCTCGCACCACCTCTTCACACAACTGTGTGCGTAATAACTTTATAGAAGTAAATTACTGAATTATGCTTCCTTTGTGGAACAGCCACATTCTTTCCCAGATCTCTGCCCCAAAACTTCAGTCATAGGTTTTTGTACATCTGCTCCTAGACGACTGGTAATCAGACCTGAAACCTTTTTTCTTGCTGCATGGTTATTGATGCACACAGCTGCCAGGTGAAAGATAATGGTATTTAGCAGTATCTGAGAACAGAAGTGACTGGATCCTTTAAGGGGGGAGGATTGATATCAATCAGTCAATCATTCTTTGGAAAACTGGATTTATGGGCAAAAAGGGTTAACTATCTCTCCTCTAAAAACAAAAAAAAGATAAATGAGAGACATTTTTTAAATAGATTAATCCCAGTAGCAGTTATTTTTCCTTTTAATATTCAAAGATATTAGGAGGGTAAGTACAAAATCCTCTGATAACAAGCTGTGTCACAGGGCAGGTTTTGATTTTCTTGCCAGATTAGTTCAAACATGTGTGGTTCTCTCTGAGGTCAAAGTTTAGTATCTGAGGATGTTAAACACCTTTGATCAAAATAGTCTGTGCTACAACGGTAAGAGAGGAAAAAAAAAGCAAACACGAAATTATATAATAGTATCAAGATTTTCTGCTATTCAGATATCACTAAAAATAAAGAAGCAGCAATGTCTGAAGAAAAATAATCCCATCACAAATTAATGATCTTTACTAAATATCAGAGTCTAAGAAGATTTGTGGAATTTCTACTTAAAATAGTTTTCTAAAGGAAGGATTAAATTATAATTTGCTTTGTGACACTTTCAACACAGGATTTTTAAATGAAGAATGGGATGGGATTTAATCATAACAAATACTTCGAGCTTGAGGTACAGAGGAACCAACAGTCACTATGGCAACGTGGTCACTCCAGTAAGGCTAATGCAGATTATTTCCAGGGCAGTAGCCTTGTGTGTGCTCAGGAAGCAGAGGTAATGTTTGCTTAAAGCAGTTCCTAAATTAAAGGAAATTCTTTAGGCAGAAGCTGTCTTGCACTCTTTGTGCCCGGCCTCGGACTGTAAGTGTTTCATGAGGCACACAACGCATCCAGTTGCCTCGGAACAGCGGGCGAATGCTGTTTGCACAGGGATGCGCCCACGGTGCTGCTCCAAGGCAGGTCACGCCAGCCGCGGCAGCGGCGAGGCTTTGAACGGGCAGGCGCGGGGACGGGCCGGATGGGCATGCCGAGCCTCCGCTGACACACACATCCAGAGACTCGTCAAAACCCTCCACTTCTTTAAGCAAGTTCCAACAGACGTAGCGTTGCTGCCAGTTACCCGTCCCAGAGCAAGGCAGTCCGCACTGCCCAACCCCAAATCTTCCTTGCGCTTTCTGCCTTTCAGAGACCTTTGAACCGGAGCCGTCGCTACTCCATACCTGGGTTTATCAGAGTTGGGGGGGCTCGTGTGACCTGCACAAACCACCGAGAACAGCCAGACTTGGATTCGGCTGCTCCTGCAAGAGAGCCCTCAGTTTCGGCGGGATCATCTGTGGAATAAAAGCCACGAAATACGAACAAGGGGATAAGAATCCAGTCCTCACGGCAGGTCTACCCTGGGTATATTCGCAGGGCCCTAACGGAGCTGAACTGCTGGGAAAAGACTTTCACATAGCCCTTTCCCAATGCAAAAACAAACTGGTTGGAGACAGGTAATACGGCAGTTGTTTACAGTGTTTTGTGAGCACTGCGTATTTTCCTCTGCCAGCAGAGTTCTGTTATCTAGTCGCCTCAACAAGTAAAAGAACTAGTTCTCTTCTGTGCCCTTTTCTCTTTGTGTGTGCAGTGCCTTTGCAACTTGACACTTGCATAGCTACATCGATGTACCCTGCCTTCGTGCCCAAAATAACTACAAGCATAAGGAAAATTCAGACAAACTCTTGATTTCTTTATGCCTTAAGTTCTCTATGTGAAAACTCCGGGAGGCTGAAAGGCTTAAGACATTCTTGAGCCATCTGAGACGCTCAGATGAAAAGCGTGTTGGATTTCTCTAGCATTGTACTCATACAGTTTTTCGCGGTCACTCCAGTGTCTGGGGATGTAGAGCTGGAAGAACAAACTAGGGAGCAGATCTAAAAAAAGGCAGCCCCCTTTCTCCTTATGTTTAGTATTGCAGCTGCAGCAGGATCTCCATAGTCTGGCTACTACGCTTCGGATTTGCATTGCTGGCTAAAACGCTGACTCTAGACGTAACTTCTCTTTCCCATTCCCACCAGGAAACTGGAAATAGCCCTTTCCAGCAACCCCACAATAAGCAGCACAATACTCAGAACCTGTCTGAGCAATGGTAGCTGCTGCATTACCATCACTGGCTGGCAGACCACGCTTCAAACGGCATGGGAGAGCGCAGCCCCCGTGGAGCGATAATTAAAGAAAAGCTGCAATTTTAAGGGGGAAAAAAAGGAACCAGAAGCCAAACTAGTAAATTGCTATCACTTGTCTCTACAGCTTTCCTTACACTGAGCAGTTTGCCAATACAGTTCTAGGAGGATCAAATGAGCTGACCTTCAGCTGCCCTGGGAGCAATGTTCAGCACTAGGCATAGCAGTGAAACTGGTGGCAGGGTCCAAGTCTGTTTGTGCTCAGGTTCTCCATCGGTCCTAGGATGATGGCCTTGAGCCAACACATTAGCAATGCTGCGAATCTTTTGGAAAGTGAGCTGCTAAAGACAACGCCAAACAAGATTTCTACAATAACAAACTTGCTATAAATGGGTTCCACCATCTCTTCTCCAGGTTATTTGTGTTCTACCTTTATTAATGTCCACCRGCAAAAAGCCTGTTCCTACTGGGAACTCTCTGGAAAGGCTTCTTTGCCTCACAGTTTGCTTAGGAGGATGCAGTTTGGGAGCCAATGTGGTGTTCTTCAGGTAAAGCATCCCAGAAGTTACTGTTTTTCTTTGCGTTTCCAACAGCCTGACCATAAGTAAAATAATATCTTCAAAAATATGAGAGGAGTATCTTTGAAAACATTAACATTCAGAGAAGAAAAACAGAACTTTAAAAATATGAGTCCATCTGAGTACCTTTCCTTCTCACTGGTATCATTTTCAGGCCTTTGTAGAGTAACGGTAGAACTTTGCATCACGTTGGCCAATGATTCAAGTCACTACAAGTAAGGGAGAATATTTACTTTATACTAAAAACATAAGGTGTTTGGTAAACAACTTAGCAATTGTAATTCTTTCCAGTAGCTATAATTCTCCTGTAAAAGGCATTTGGGTCACCATCTATTCAGAATTTGGCGCAACTATACAAGGCCAATGTTGCACTGCATGTTGCTTAAGCAGTTGTGAAACGTCTCTTGCTAACAGCTTCCTGTTAAAGATCTGCTACATCTTATTTCCTTAGAGAGATTAAAAGGCCATACGACCAAAGGTACACTTTAATTCCTGTGCTGTGATCTGCACATTCTGTTTGTGCCTGCATAGTTTATTCTTCAAAGAAATGGATACACCAATGCCAATTTCGATTTCATTGAATATAGAGGAATTGGGTGAATAATGAAAGGTGACTGAAGATATGTTTCTTTAGCATGGAAACATTCAAAACAATCCACATCCTTCCTCACTGGGTGAAATATTTACAGCTGCCTCTAAAAAAGAGGAGAGGGTCTATTTTCCCAGGCTTTTTCAGAAGGATGCATCATCTGTATAACACTATTATTTGCATATTAATATCCAAGGTGTGCATCTGAAATCCAAGTAGCTACTTAAGTCCTATACATAGGACAGGTTGGAGACCTTTGCCCTGTACCACCTAACCCTACTGCTACATGCTTTTGCACAACACCTTTCAGGCAAAGAGAGGAACCTTGTTTCCTAGTTCCTTCTGCTACTCTTCTTCCTTAGATGCAATCTTGCACTGAAACCACAGTGATACAGACTTCTGCCTGGGCTTGTCACTCCTTTACAAACCGTGCTGAGTCTGAAGCTGACAAGGCAATACTGTTATTTGTATTCCAACTATTTAGGAGGAAAGCTAAATATGTCATATTTAACATGCTACAATCAAACTCCTCTCTCCTTATGTCATTGTTCTTCTTTGTCTCCATTTTCCCCTTTTCTCTCACTCTCCAAGGAGTGAAGGTTTCCTGCACCCTGCATTCGTGAGAGAAATGGGTCGGCCCCACAGAGCGGTCCTGCGCTGGCTGGCGCCATCCACTCACCTGCCCGCATGGCATAGACACTCTACGTGCTAGGCTGGCTTCCCACGGCGTTCAAGGCTTGGGTGCAGACTGGTGTAATCTGGACTTGCCCAGCACAGGTACTGCTATTCTCTTCTGGTTACCAGCTCCCAGGAGTCCATCAGGGTTTTGGTAGCACTGTAAATTTTGTCTCATCCTTTTCTTTCTTTGCACCCATTTGCCACAGTGAAGAGCACACGATTAACCCTGGCCTGAGAAGAGTCCTTTGCAAGATGCACGTGCAGATGACAGGGAGTCAAGTTTAGGGTGACAGAACATGTTTGCTCCAAAGGTTCAACTTTAACTATCTCCATGTAGAAGCTCTTTGCCTCAGACAGTCAAGTTTTAGGACTATGAAGATGACAGTTCCATCAAAGACTATATGGGTCATTTCTCAAATTGTATTCTACCGTAAGTTGGTGCTCTTGCATGTGCACAAGTGAAGCCAGAGATACAGATGTAATAGCCTGCTAGTGGCCCACTCTACAAGAATTCAAGATTGTGGGGGGAAAAACAGAACCAAAATGCAGTATTCCCTTAAAAAACGATTTTAACATTCATAAATTCAGATGACCCCTGTTACAGTAATTTTGATTATACATTTTTGATTTATGCCATTGGCATGAACTGAACTTTGCCAAAAATGAACTTGCCAAAAACTGTTTGTTTCTTTTTTAAAGACTATTAAGGCTTTGGGGATTTTGGTACAGAATACCAGTTGTGGCTTAAAATACACAATGTCGACATTTAAAAGAAATAAATCCAAGAAATCCAAAATTTATAATCACCCACTGGATTTAAGTAAGTTAATATGATTTAATTAGGTTCTAAGGTGAAGGGGGGAAAAGCAATACAGGAATTCTTGCCACAGAAAGGCATAATTTCTATCTAAAATCTAACGCAATTAGTGGAGTAGGATTCAGTTACTGAAGGGAAAAAAGAAGGCAAATCAAGAGTCAATTGAGTTGTGCAGAATTTAATATCTTGCTGTCATCTTTGTTCTTAGTACGGAGTTGCTGTAGCAACAGACCAAAAAAAGAACTTGCACTAGAGGAGGAGCTCGCTGCTCTTTTAACAATGTCTTTTTATCATCCCTGAATTACTGTTTATGAACAATCAATCAGATCTAGCAATATCAATGACTACAGATACGAGGCCAGATCCTGCAGGTATTAAGACTATCATACAAAGAACTATATGTTTTCAACTCCCATCTGTAGGTTATATGATAGCAATTTTCTTTTGTACGATGAAGCCCATTTTTGTCACATGCAAGATGCAGCTATTTCTTGATCCATTTATATCACTGGTGGCTCTACACCTTGCAGATTAGGACTGCTTGTGACTATGCATCCTATAAATAAAAAGCAGCTTTTCCTACCACTTTCTTTCCAGATGATACAGACAGCACAGTAGCTCATGAAGATAGGACATGGGAAAGCAGGCAATATTTTCTGGGCTAATTCCATGAAGCAAACCTTTCAAAACTATGAATCAGAGTCCAACTGAAATCAAAGAAACACTCTAACACGTCAGTGGTTGTTGGGCACTAACTTGTTTTTCTGACATTTGGGTCACTGCTACTTATTGTCTGCAATTAATTTAGATCACACATGGTCTCGGTTTCCCCATCTGTAAAATGATGATAATGAAATTTATTCGCCACATTTTTAAGTACTTTGGGATGAATAAATTATAACCACAACACAGCCGAAGCCTGGACCCTGCTTGAGTCTCGCATGCACCGAAGGCAGCCCAGAGCTTTGCATGGGCAAGGGGGGGTGCGCCGTGAACGGGCAAACAGGTATGTGCGTCCCTGCGCTCTGTGGCTGCGAAACTGCCCCTTGGCCACCACCGCCTTCGGCCAGCTGCCCCAACACGCCGAGGACCTGCTTTTGGTGGTCACTGTACACGGTCCCATCGTATGCAGCAGAGTCAACCACCCCCAGGCTACACTACATTGTACATTGGATTTACGTGATGCTTAATTTTATTTGCCAACCAGGCCCAGAAACAAGAGCCGACAAAGACCTGCTCCCTTGCTAGCCCACGCCTCACCAGGGCCGGGCATTGCCAGCAGCGGCTCCTGCTTCCCGACAGCAACGAGGGGCGCGGGGAGGAGCGTGCGCACAGCAGCGGATGGGGCGCGCAGGGATCCAGCCCGGGCCCCCGAGACCTTGGGCATGCCCTTGTTTCCCCATGTGCAAACGCACTTAACATCTCTGCTGTCTCCTGCGGGGTACTTTCACGTCTGTGGATGAAAAGCCGTGTGTGAGGTATCGCTGTCGTTGTGCCTGTATTAACTGAGCTTCCACTCCTTCGTTCATGAGACCGCTATACAGCAGAACAGATCCCCAGGGACTTTCTGCAGGGATCCAGCCTACGTGTCCCGTTTTTTGCTTCACTGCATTGCTCCTCGCTGCAGGTTCTCGGACCGCGCTGAGCAGTGCTGCAGGGTGACAACCCCGGCACCGCGAGGGTGGCCTAAACCAGCGAGCCGCCAAGCCACGAGGGCACCCAGCGCGTTGCAGGAAACGCTGAGCATCTCGGAGCAGCGGACCTCAACGCGCTACATCACTCGGCCTTCACAGGACCGATTCCAAGATGTTTTCACCCTCCGTCCCAAGGTTTGCAACAGCCAGGCACGGCTGTGAAGTTTTTCAGGTTATCGCTGGAGCCCTGCTTTCCCCCACGGCTCGCGTTTCTCGCTGAAATTACTCAGTCCTGTTGCACTTGAGACAAATCACTGCCAGCTCCTGCAGCCGGACGCGGACCCTCGGGGAGAGGGAAGGCCGTGCGGCCCAGGGGCTCCCTCGTCCCTTTTGTTTATCGCCCAGCCGCCGCGGCTGCTCCCCTCATTGCTAGGCATCTCCAGGCGGGAGAGGGGGAGCGGAGGGAGAGGAAGAAAGGAAAAGCCTGGGAAACTGTGACTCCACTGTTCTGCTCGCACAAAGCGCCATTGTTCGGGGCTTCAGAGGCCCGTTTCTGTAGGCCGGCGCGTCCCTCGCTCGGCGCGGTCCAAGGGGGGCACGCAGGCTGAGGGGAAGCTGCATTCAGGGCCCTCTGTTTAAAGTGACAGCAGCTGATGGGGGAAAGGGGCCAAAAGGAAAACATGCTTTTCAAGGGGAATTCGGCCCTCTCGTTAGGGCCGAATAAAGCCAGCCGAAGGGGCCTTCCCGTGGTGAGACCGAGGGCTCCAGCTACATTCGCAGCTTCATTGTGAATTCCAGCACGACCGTGTCATTTCCTGAATCGCAGCGTGGAGAGCTTTTTTAAGCACCCCCTCTCCATAAAACACGCGGGAGTAGGAAGCTCTTCCTCTCGCAGCCCAACCGTACGGCTCTCCAAATCTCCAGAAGAGGCGGAAGGGAAACGGCCAGTCCTTTTTTTTGAGAGATCACAGAGGATCTTGCTCGTTTGTGTAAGCTAAGTTTCACCTCTGTTAAAATACAGGAGACGATGTTCTTTTTATGGTTTTCTGTTAGGACAGAGTGGTTAGGACAGTAAGGAATGTCAATAAAGGAGAGAACGCGAGGAAGAAAGATCCAGGAAAGGGAAGAAGGGGATGGGATCAAACTGAGAAATTTCAGTGTTAGCGCCCAAATAAACCCCGTAGAGGGCTGGGTAAGCAGGCTTGTGCCGAGAGAGTCAGTGACGTGAGGTTCGTGTGACGCTCTCGCCGCCATGCCCCGCTCCCACGCCTGAGCTCCGCGCAGGCCCCCAGCACACTCGTCTCCGGTGGGCGCTGCTGACCCGCGCAGCAGCTCTGCACGCCAAACGCCTTCCTTCCCCACGAGCGCATCTCTCAGAACCTTAAAGCCGTGGTGGTTAAAGCCACGCGGAGCAGCGGAGCAATTGACGTGCATCGACAAGGAGGCAGGCAACTGTCCTCAGCACGAATGGAGACTCGGCGTCTCGCCATAGCGCTATTGGCCACCCGAGTTTGGCGGCGTAAAAGAGCGCACGCGCCTGCCTCCGCTCCGGAGGCTCAGCGCCCAGCCGCCGCGCGGGAGCACGCGGTCCCGCCGGGCAGGAGCGGGGACGAGGGCGAAGGCGCAGCAGGCGGCGAGGCTCTCCGGGCTCGCTGCAGCCCCGCCAGCCTGGACCTGGCCCCCGGCCCTTGGCCCCCAGCACGTCCCCAGCGGGCCAAGAGCTGCGCGCTCCGCTAGCAAAACGCGTGCGGCATCCCCCTCTAGCGGCCCCTCTGCCCCGAAAGAGGTGGAAGAGCCGCTGCCGGAGCTGGGGGCCGGGCAGGGCGAGGTTAAGGACCCCCCTCACTGTCCAGCGAGGTTTCGGCCACTTCCAACCGGATGAGGTCTTGAATCGGGAAGGAAATGTCTTTACCAAGTGTCACCATTTAAAACAATCCGCTGGTCACACGCTGAGACTGCAGCACGCAAGCGTTCATCGCTTCGGCACGCGCTCATTTCTTTTCCTTGTGGCAAACAGCGCTATGTTAATAGATACGTTTGTACAAATAAGGGTTTTTTCAGAAAACTAGATGTTAGCAGAATCCAAGAGCAATCGCACACTGGGAAGCCTCCAGTTGCCCAGAGGGGCTGGAAGCAAGTTGTGCCGAGCAGCAAAGGACATGGCCACACAGCTCTGACACGCAACAACTTGCAAGGCAGCACCGCGCTACCCGGGCGCGCAGAGCAGCTCGGCAGCGCCTGTAGCCAGCTCAGCAAGCTGCACGCTGCCAAAAGGCACGTTTGAGGAGAGGTTGTGCAACAGCCTTCCCGTCATTCACCAGATCAGTCCCGGAAGAAGCCACAGCTTTGTGGCCCCATTCCTGGCAAGTTTGGCTAAGTCCCATGCAGTTTTTACAGACCATACCAGTGTCCCTGGTGCTGCAGTCAAGCTAAGAGCATCTGAGGTAGCCCATCTATACCACTCTGCAATGTGGATATATTGCAGGCTTAGTGATCAGAGGAATATTCTCTTCATAGTTAGAGGCAAATTAAGGCACACAAGCTCCTAGCGCTCCACAGTCAACAGTCATTAAAATAATCACAGATAATACACGCGACTTTGTGCAGCAAAGGCTCCCTTCCCTACTGCCCCTCTCTTCGCTTGGTCAGTGACAACAAGCAGACTGGCCGCACTCGCGGCCAAACGCCTGTGGACACCCTTCCATGCTGATGGGAACGGCGGCAGCACAGAGACCTCGGAGCCCAGCCCTTGCGCTCAGCAGCTCCAAGAGCTCTAACGGTTTCATTATAATATCCGAGATATCACAGGTTTAGTCGTTGCCCAACTGGAGGGATGAGCTTTTAGGAACTCAGGCTGAACAAAAAGAAATGGATTCAGTGCATTATTCATGAACGTTTCATCCTATGGATTATATGCTACTGGGTGCATACAGAAAAACAGCAACACTCCCAATTATAAGTTGCTTCCAAAGTTCTTGGCTTCAGAATTAATTTATCAGACAGGGATTTACTGATTTCCTCCATCAACTCACTTGAATGCAAAGTGGCTTAGGATAATCACAGCTATATGAGCTGAAGAGCCAGTGTGAAGAGGGAAGCAGCCTGCACGTTCGAGGGCTGGCTCTCTAGGGGTTTACTGCACAGGCTGACTGAAAATTGTTCAGTCTGCACCACTGCAACAAGCAATTTCTTTTATTTTTTTCCCCCCAAAAAAACATTGCCTTCTGCTAGGGCCCAGACGACACCCAGACTTGCTTGTATGGCAAAGCCAACCCTTGGTGCAAGCCATAAATATATACTGCCTGTATATTTGTATTTTCACACGGTAAAAAAAAAAAAAAAAAGGAAAATACTTGTAATTATCACTACTATTACATGGTGAGGTCCACAAATGAACCCCATTGTGATTGACTGGCATAATAAGGATGAGAAAAAGAGAGAAAGCTAAACAGAAGAAAAGAGGAAAAGAAGGACACGAAATGAAAGAGATAAGCGAGGTAATGCAAGAAAAGAAGAAAAGAGATGCAGAGGTAAAGCTGAAAGCAACTGACTACCTGCACCAAAGGCCCTTGGCCCCCAACACAGCACAGGTCCCGTTTAGAGTGAAATGCAAACTGCCCTAATCTATGCCACAGTTTGAAATTGTGGTATACTTTATTTCCATACAGATGTAACTTAGTCAGCTCACTGGAAATTACACCTTCATGAAGCTGGAGTAATACAGGTGTGTACCAAAACCTTAATTTTGCATTTCACAATAAAATTGCACACAGGGCCAACTTGACACATTTTTTAAATTCTTCCGCTTGGATACGATCCCATTTTGGGAGCAAAACCAGACTTATTTTGACACATCAGCATCTTCAAATTCTTAAGGTATAACTGTGGTGTTGTGAAAGTCAGCCTGACAAAATCTGCAAGGGGAAAAAATTAAATTGAGGAGCTGGGGAATGTTTTCTGAGTGCAACACAGAGCTGCAAACTTCTTGGCTTTCCCTACTCATTCACAGTAAACAGCATTTGTAGTTAATATCTATCTGCTGAGAGCCTTCCTCCAAACAAGCAAAAGCCTCTGCGGTGGCAACTGCTTCCTTTCCAAGTGTGTGCCACGGCCAGGCAGAAGAAAACAGCTACAGGATGGTACAGGCCTCAGTAGCGTTCCCTCATCCCTCCCCTCCTTAATGTTGTCTGAACATAGGTTTTCTTCAGAACTAAATAGAATTAAAGCTGATGCTCTGCCTAGATAACGCAGCTGCTTTCAAAAACAAGATGCAAGAAGGGCGAAACTCCCCTACAGAACTAGTGAAAAAGTACAAGGGAAACACGATCAGAACCCAAAGCCTGGGCGATACTAATTGCATCACTTGATCAATGGCTGCTGTTGATTGATCGCTCCAAAACCCAAATCTCTGCGAGTCCTGAGAGGGCCTGTCTGTTCCTTATCCAGCTACCCATTTCTGGGTCAGCAGCTGCAAAATTGGATTGGGAAATACATGAGGATGCCTGAGCGAGAAGGACTGGATAAAAGCTCAGGGAGAACCCAGACCTGCAGCCAACACCAAGCTGTGCAGCTTAATGCCTTCTCAGCAGCTGCAGCAGGGCGATGCTACAAAGACAACCGCGTTTTAGGGCCCCGTTGGAGTCTGGATCAAAAGCCACGTGAAGTCAATAGATCACCCCCCACTGACTTCAGTTGGCTTTGGGTCAGCTTCAGACATATTTCGAGGAAGGCCTTTGAGGAGCTAATATACTCTTACGACCCCAAAGTATTTGATTTGGCTGAAGAAAAGCTAGGCTGTCTTCCAGCTCGTAAAACTTACTGCAGGTATTCTTGGCATTTCTCTCTATGGTAAGCCATAACCGACGCTAAAAGTACCACTGCTGTGGCTCTTCAGCAAAAATGCCTCACACATACTGGGGCCTGATAAAGCACAGATTTTTTTCAGTCGTTCTAATAAAGCTGCTGCTTTTGGGCGAGAACAGCTGATCGTTCCTCTTTAAATAGAGTCAGGGTTGATCTACGCTATGCACTTCTGCCAGTTAGCTCTGCCGACGTGTGGTGGAAGAGGCTTGATCCTAGGGCAGCATGGCAGTGCTGACGGAGGGCCTAAAATAGATGGAGTCGTTCTGATAAAGATGCCTCTTTGGGGAGACAGCTTACCGTAGAGGAGGGGGGGGTTACTACAGTAGCATAAACCACACTTTCCTAGAATAGCTAAGCAACACACACACTTTGCTAATATGTGCTGTATCAACACGCCTAGAACTGGCCAAATGCTCCTACTGGGTCTGCTAATGGGCTTAGGCAGACGTTCGCCACCACGAGATGTTACCGCGCACGAACCATTTCTTACCACTGCTCTGCAAGGGTCACTGGACCCTCATCCAGCTGCCAGGAACGTGGCGTGCAAGCGCTCCTTGCCACCCCGTTATAAAGCCTGGCACCTTCGCCCATGCAGCAGTTGAGGCCGGGCTGCGGACTTCGTGCTCGCATGGATGAAGTGCCCGCAGACCCCCTTTGCCGGCTGCCGCAGGGCAGTTAGTTATGGCACAGGAACAGTAACAGACACTTGGGGGAGAAGGGAAGTAGTACTTTAAACCAGCACAGCAATTAGCTACCGGCACATCTGCCTGCCCCTAATTGTGGTCCCTCCTGGTCATGACTGCAGAATGCAAAGCAAGTCCAAAAGAAGGGAAGCAAAGACAGCAATCTGCTTTTATGTCTTCATTTTTAAAGCCCGGTTTGCTCCCCCTGTTCCCAGCAACAGCGTGCTTTGGGTTTGAAAGTTTGTGTGCACAGTGAACCTAATTTGATTTTTATCACTTTTGTCTCCCTCTTTCTATTTTGCACACTGCATTAGGCTTTTGTTCCGACACAGTTAAAGGCAGATTTACTGTGTGATGAGACACTGCCTGGCAGCGGCTGGCAGAGCTTCAGAGCGAAGACAAGTGTCACCTAATAGATATTCCACCGATAAGCCAAGGAAGCTTTTACAACACCGAGACCCAAGAGAGGCAGGGTTTTTTTTTTACCAAAAGCAGTACAAAAAATTCTATTTAAGCAGCTTCCTCTGGTTGGAGACCTGAACCATGCAGAGAGGAAACGCTGTGTTTGCTAGAGATGCAGCAACTGTGTGGGACTCGGTACCAGGAAGGCTCGAAGATCTCCGTCAAAAATAGCAGCTCTGCTGTTGTTCAGTTACACCCTGATGTTTAGTCTCTTTTTTCTCCTCTTTTAACTCACCATGTGTCGACTGACTGCTTCTTTCGCAGTTCTGCTGAATGTGACGGTGGACAGACGCGGAGCTTCTCCTTGTGTCCCCAGAGGCGTGCTCCAGCAGTCCCCCGAGACGAACCGCACGTCACCGCAAACGGAGTCGTGCGTACCGCGCCTCAGTCGCCCGGGACAGGCCGGTTCCTCTTGCGACGGCCCTCAACGGGGCTCGAGCGGCGCCCTCGCTTTATGCAACGTCAGGAACGTCCCAGCGTGTTCCAGCTACGGCCGCAACGACTTTGCGGAGAGAACTGCGCTAATCCACGCTGGCACTGAGCACCAATTTCTCGTGTGCCCAACGTTATGGCATGTTTCCTTCTCCCCCCTCCCCCTGATCAGTGTGGTAAGAAAAATCTGTTTCACAGTCACAGTGGTATACACATTAGCTATTAATTAAACATATACAGATTCACAGATGCCTAAACATGCGGAGATTCAAATGCCTCAAGGAGGAGAAGAGAAAGAGGACAAAAGATATTTTGCCGCAAAATAGTGAACTGTACACAGTAGGAGAGAAGCTACTGGTTAAATGATACTAGAAAAAATATTAACAATTGCTGTGGACTTTTAATATCTGCGATTTTCAGGCTGAGGAAGAAAGACCACCCTCGCAGAGCGAGCGGCGCGATGCTCGGAGCAGCGGTCCGGGAAGAAGGAAAGGCCGAGCCGGAGGCGCCGCGGCCCAAGCAGCGGGGTGCAGGAGCAGGAGGGTGCCAGGCTTCCTTACAAACCGCCCCTGGCGATGCCAAGGTGCTCGTTACTTCACGAGCAACGCGCGGGAGCAAACCCCCGCTCAGCACGGGGTTGCTGCTGGGGAAGCAGCACGGTGCCGGGACGCCCCGACTCCGGATGCCCCGGTGCCTCGCCAGCCCCCCGGATCTCCTCGGCCCCGTGCGGCGCTCCGGAGATCAGCCCCTCCGCAGGGCTCGTGCCAAGTGCAGCCCCAGCCCCACGCCGAATCCCTTCCACCGGCGCCGGCACCTCCGCTCGGCCGCCGCCGCGCTTCCGCCCCGGGACGGCGGCGATGCCGGGCTGCTGGCACCCGCCAGGCGGGTACCCGCGCAGCGCCGTCGCGAACACAGCCGGGATGCTCTCGCCAAAGCACGCGGCAGAGATTTCGCTGCTCGCTGCGAGTCTTCCCCTTAGGTACCATGACTTAGACCAAACACTGAACATCTCGAAAAACTCCTCCCTGGAAGTGCTGCTGTTTTTAATTCACCTTTTTAATTCCTCCGAATTTAAAAAAGCTTCTGAAATGTAAAGTAGCAGGCTCTGTAAAGCAATGACAGTGTGATGCCAAGGCACAGATGGGATCTCAGGACTACGGTACTTTAGAAAGTCCCATTTAGTTTGGGCTCTCCAAAAACACGGCTCAGAAATGAAGGCACTGACCTCTCTAAAAAAAAAATCAAGAACAAAAGATGGATTAGCTGTCTCCAAAGCCCAAGTGGAGGCACAGCATACATATTTTAGTTTTCAACCTCACAGACAGCAAATGGATTTCTTTATTCATTTTACCACTAGAAAATACAGCCGCGACCTTGACTACATGCATCGAGTTGAGAACTATCTATGTCTTGTTTCTGCTGGTATTTCACAGCATTGCAGAGGTGTGACATCAAATTAGCTATCCCTGTAAAAACATATCTCTTTTCAGTAAGCACATAATCCTACATTATGGGGCAAGCACTCCAAAACACTTAAGGGATGTACGTTAGACGCAACACCACCAGAACGCGCAGAGCAGTGTAAAATGCGCGTGCAAAGCCGAGCTCCGCCACCTGCGCGTGCACCAGCCCAGCGGCCGTGCGAAGGCCGCGCTCACGTCTATCGCGTGGCTTCGGCGGCAGTAGCGAGGACAACGCAGCCTGCCTGCTCGCAAGGACGCAAGGCTCGAAGCGTGCTCTGCCCAAGGACTGTGCCAGCGCTCAGCCGCCAGGGCCGCCTTCGAAGCAGCAAGGCCACCCAACGGTGCCGCATCTCGTGCCCGTACGGCGCCGCAGGCTGCCTGCTCGCTGCGAACCCCGTGTTGTGCATCAGCGCTAACGCTGGTTAGCTCTACAGCCTGCTCTGGGTGCAAAAGGATTTTGCTGTGCTCCTTTTCATGGCTCCACCTCAATTCTCCACTTCACTTGCTGCATGCCGATTTACCATTTAAGCTGCTTTTCAGACCTGTGTATGCATCTGTTTTAAAATACACATAAGCTTCCATAGTATTCTAGAAAAATGTTACCTTCCTCTCACTCCAGAGAAATCAATTCACCTTACTTAGATATTATTAAAAGGATTACTTCATATACTGTTTGCTGAATTAAATCACCAGACAGATAGAACTGAATATACAGTGCTGCTTATAAATTCATTCAAAAGGGTAATAAATATAGTGGGGCATAGCCTTTCTGCTATATAAGTAGGTAAATCATCCACACGGATTTTCAATACTGTTGACTATTTTTATAGGAATAATTCTGCTTTTCACAGGTTTACATAGCTACAAACTGATAAGGAGTTTGCAGTAGCGTATTTACAGGAAGAAACTACCAGACTTCAGCAGAAAACCCTCTCTGCCTTTTCAGCAGAACAAACGTGAGTGAGTCGTGTTAAGCGAGCTCTCCCAGTTCTCTTGCAGGGGCTCCTTTCTTCTCCAAGTCACAAGGGGGAAAGGGAAGAGGAGCAATAGCGTCTTCCTGAAGAGGGTACGGCAATGGGTGTAGGGTCCTGACCTCTAGGTCTTTTAATTGTGGTTGTTCTGAGAAGGTTCAAGATCAGTCTTATAGAATAATTAAAGCGCATCCCGGAAGAAGGATGCCCTTAGATGCAATGCAATGTGGACGCAGTATCCAACAGCAGTTTAGAAGAGGCACCAGCTCAGGAGAATGAAATGTATTTCAAGCAGGCATTAGGCACATCAACAAAAAAGTATGAAACCATATGGACTACTCATACAGCTGTTTTCACGTCACAGGCCAAAGAACATACTCAATCCTCTCCCTTGTTTACAATCAAGGTTGAAGACTCCTATTTCCAGGCAGCAGTACCGTTCTAAGCAGGTTCTTACAGCATCTTCATCACCGCATAGGCCGACCCCTTTACAGTCATTAAACAATATCACCAATCTTGTCATCTATTATATTTTGCACTGAAAAGAGGACAAGATGACCGAATATGTGTGGAACAGAGTGTTTTCATAGAGGTTTTGTTCAGTATTTTGGTTAGTTTTTCCCCCCAAGCCAACATGCATATGGGCCAGAAATAATCACAGAAAAAGACAAAAAGTTGTATCTAGCTTTAACAGTTCCTCTCCGTTCTAATGGGCTAAGGGAAACAGCGTTGGGAGATGCAACTCTTTCTCAGTCACCACCACGGCAGCTGCTTTATCCCGTTTCTTTAAGGCCTGGCATCCTTCCCACGTCCCCTTTCGTTCCTGGTCTAGGTTCTTCTCAGTGCTGTTTCATTGCCAGCTTTTGGCATCTAGCCCTTGGCACACGCTTAAGAGGAGGAAATTGAGCTGACACCAGCCTCGGCACATGCTGCAGCCTAATGCGGAATATGCTGTACGAGCACAGACCTGGGCCAGAGCAGAGGGAGCACTATTTCCTGAGAAAAATCACTCAGCAATGTCACTAGTTTCATAACTGGCAAACCTGAGCCAGGCCACATAAGAACAGCATGCAGAACACTGTAGCCATTCAACTGGAAATGTTTAAAACATTGTATGAAAACTATGCATCGACACTACAGCATTTTTGCTCTAAGATATTCTGTGCAAAGTTAGGTACCACTAATCCATAAATGACTTGTTATGCATGCGTGGTTCAGGTTTAACTTAAGTTAAATTTTCTATGTGAGGAATAGTTATTGATCCTTATTCCCCCAGCTGCCACTTCTCATCCAAAACAGCTCCAGTTCACAAAGTATCCAGGTTAAAAAAGAACCAGGTCAACAGAAATAGTGACTGATACCCATACGTTGCTACGAAGTGAAAGCAATAAGGAATCACTGAGCAAGGGAAGCTGCAAATTCAGGAAGACTAGTGACTTCCTAAAATGTGGCTTCCTAAAATGTGCCTTACCCCATAAACTAATTCACAGCGGATGGGAGCTCCGCTTGACAGATGGCGGCGCAATACAGTAGGCAGTTTTTCACTGCGCTCTTCACCAGGATGCAGGAAAGTTAGTCCCCTAAAGCTGCTGGTGTGCCTGGTACCAGAACTGACCAAACAAACAAAAGAAAAACTATTAAATAGGAGATCAGGTCAAGAGAAAGCATCTCTGACTTGATGGTAAGCTGTACAGTAGAAGTCCTGCAGCTTCCCAAATTGAAGCGATGTAAGCCTAGAAAAGAGTAAGAATTAAAATGAAACACTGAAGAGAAATATTAGGGGTGGCAATGCAGAATTGCCACACTCAAACCATATGAACTCTGCCTCCTCAAATTCTTCAGACTTTTGAGATTTAAACCCTCCAAAAGCATGTTCACTTACAAAGCTTGATCACTACTTTTAACGGGATTAAGTCATTTCCTCTTTTCTCCTACTTCCTATTACACTTTAATACCAAGAGTTTCTTTAGCAAAATTTTTATCTCTTCTCAGTAGCGGTGCCACTGCAAACCCTCAGAAGTGTAACCATCTGATCTGTAGCACAAAAATCAAGATGCCTTAAACTAACTTTTAAAAGAAGCAGATCCTTTTCTCTTTGTGGCATCAGTAACTATCTGGACATCAAGTTAAGAAATCCTTACAAGAACTATTTTTTATTTAATTTAATGACTGACAGAATTATTCATAAATTCTTTGATAAGTTCTTATTTTTCATATAGAAAAAGAATGGATCTCTTGCTGGAGAGCCACATAGTTGTCGGATGTACTTGAATTACAGAGGAACTTAGAACACAGGTATTTTTATGATACATGACTAGCATAATATGATCGCAAAGCTAGAAAGAGACAAGGCACTGCCTGTTGGTGTTAAAAAGATGATTACCACAAAGTGTGAAAAGTGCAACATAGATAAGCTCTTAGGAAGCATTTCTACTTGCTACCAGTAAATAGTGTTTTTTCCACTGAGCTTATCAAGTTAAAGCAATCATTACAAGAAAGTTTCTTACAGTGAACTGGTTCAGCATTTATTGTTAAAACATAGATCACTGTCACCATTTGCACCTCTTCCATCCAAAATCTCAAACTGCTTTACAAATATTAATTATCTCTAACAAGATCAGTAGATGGGCAGCGGTGACAACAAAATAGCAACAACCTGCCTAATAGGAAAGTAAATTATTCATGAGCTGTAAGGTCAATCCTTTCATATCAGCAGTCTGGGGAAAAGGAAAGACACAGTGATCACAAAGTGATGAATGCGGCCTTTTCATTAGCATTTGACCAATTCTGCCAAAAAAAACCAAAAAAAACCCGCATTCATTAGAAGTTTAACTAGCTACCAAGGCAAAAAGCAAAAGCTATAAAAACACATAGGCATAACTCTGTGGGGTGATTTTATACTGTCCCAAACAAAATCTTACAGATACGAATTTGGACAAATGACCTGTATCAGCAGTAAATTGAGTTCATTACCCCAAAAGGGTAACTGTGACTGTATGAAATGAGTGTGAAGATCCAGCAAGTTTCATAATTCCAAAATAACAAGTCTTTGATTCACAGGCAAACCTTCTCACAGACCGAGAGGAGCGAGACCAGTACCGACAGCTTCATCGTTCTGTAGCTGGAGACGAAACACCTAAGAAATTCCCTCAAGCAAGGAGCGAGGCACGTTGGTGGGGCCTTGCCAGAGGATTGATGCGGACAGTCCTGGAAACCAACAAACTAGGAATTACTGGGAAGACTGCAAATATTTCGTACAAGCCAGATTTGATGAAAAAAAGCGTGCTTCTCACAGCTACGTAGTCATGGATATAGAACAAACAAATTACTAAATTGGAGAAACACAGTGAGAAAATTCAAATCTGGAGTTAGTTCTAGAAACCGCTCCCTGTGGAGTTACACAACTTTCCCAGCTTCACTTTAAAATATCTTCATAGTTTAATGCCGAATAGCCAGGGCTCAAGTGAAAACCAGATTCCCTGCAGTTGATTTCACCAAGTAAATTCAACAGTATCTAATTCAGGAAGAATCTCCCCTTAACCTCTTTAAAAACGCAGTGCTGTAGAATTTGTTATGTAATCATACAGGTGTCTCCTTAAAAAGGACATTCACACAATAATTTACAGCACAATAATACAGGAATGGTTGTACGTAACCAGAACATGCAAAAAGTTTGATTCCAGCCTAAAAAAGCATGTAAATGTGTAAAGAATTCATTCAGATCAGTGTTACTTCATAAGCAATAGTTCAAACTGCAATGGTGACTGTAGGTTTGGAATGGAGTCTTAATTATTAATTTTGATTTTTCATCTTATTCACTTAATGATATCATCTTTTAAAAAATGATTAAGGATATGAAGATCTAGTAGTAAACATATGGGCTATCCAGGATTATTTCTTTTCCTAGAAGAAGGTATGTCTACCCACAGAAAAAGGAAGCCACATATAACTCTCTACAACTTACCCTGTGAAATGCACAAGTACCAAGCACCTAAGGAACTGTTGGATTTGGTAATGAACAAATAGTGGAAAATGCAGTATTTACACACTGCTGTTTCTCATCATGATGCTCTGTACACAGCACTTCCAAAGCAGAGGGAGACCAGGTTGCAAGCAGGCACCTTCCTGATACCAGTGCTAGAAACAAGATCGATAAAAAGGTTGCTCAGGCCGCAGGGGAGGGAGGAGAGTCAAGCGGCAAGGCACGTGCAAGGAGTCAAGCCACAGATCCAACTGCAATTGCCAGAATTTAGAATAAACACAACTGAGAGGGGACGGGAGGGGAAGAGAGTCGCAGATTTTCCTCCCGTGCTCCAAAAGCTTTCCAGCTGGGCCTTGCAGGCAGCTCCCATCTGGCAGGCAGATTGCGATCACACGCCGAGCGGGGCTGGATCCTCCCTCCCTGCTCCCGAGACGTGTTAAGGAGGTTCAACAGCGACTGTCCCCGGTGCAGTTTGCTCAGGTGCGCCGCCTTTCCAGTCTCCCATCGAGCACTCAAGAGGAGAAACCAAGAAGTCTGATCACATTCCTTGGGTTTTTAATTGTTTTAGGGCAGAATTTACATAGCGGAAGTTCAAAGCTGTTAATACAAAATACGATCAGAGAGCATAGTTCTTGTTTTTCTGTAGAAGCAATGGTTGAGAACAGGAATCCCATTATAATAGACATGTTCAAACTCAGAACAAATGCAGCCAGACTCCAACATCTTTTAAAGTTGTTTTTTTTTTTTGGGGGGGGGGGGTTAAAAAAGCAAGAAAGGTTTCACAACATTTTTGTATTTAAAATGGTATTTTCACTAGCAGCAAATGAAGAAGATATGTGATAAAAATACATAAAATAAACATTCCAAAGACAACAGATGGGCAGAATGGAAGCTCATGATGTTAGCAACAAAAAAAAACAAAACAAAAATCAAAATAGTGGCAAATTCCAACAGTCATTTAAGATGGGTTTTCCATCCACTTAATATGCGATCAGATTGGGAAATGTCAAAGAACATCAGAGAAGATAAAATTTCAGCAAAACGCAAAATAATTTATTTGGATAAAAAGAGCAGAAAGAAATATAAGAGTGGATGCTAAAAGTTTTAGAAGAGATATTAAATGCCATGCTTCATGGCTTAAATCAACCTAATTAGTAACAACGGTGACACTTCCTGGCCTGCCACTGAATCATCCAATTCTGATGCTGAAGAAGGAGCTGTAGTGACTTAGAGATTCAGAAATTTCATGTAAGACTAGATTGTTTCAGTGAGGAAGAATCGTCAAGGTATGGTCTGCACTCGAATAAGGTTAACATGGATATTTCAGTTAGGATGGAGAAAGGCAATAGGCATAGCTAACCCACCATGGATACAAATCATTTATATCAATACAAAAGGCCTTTGATATTATGTTCAGGGAACTGTTTTGTTTTGTTTTTTCATTTCTGTTCTAAAAATACACAATATTCTTCCCTGGGAGAACTTGGCAATTCAGCTCCACTGCCTTCGCTGTACCAGAAAACCCTTGGAAAGGCAGATAGATCCTTAATCTGTTGAAAAAAACTTTCAGTGCTACTGTTTTTCCAGTCTGGACTGAGGTGGAGTGGCTAAACACAAGGACTATAACTTGACCAGGGTTGGATGACACCTTATTTATCTCCTTGTGGTCCCAGCAACACTCCTGACACAACACCTTTAATGACCTAGGAAACCTCAATTCTGAACAGCCAAAATACCATATCCTTACTGGAACTGCAGAAAGCCACAAAAGATTTAGCAGCATAGTTGGTGGAAATATGGAGCTCTAAAGATATAAGCGTAGCAGAATTTCTTTTATTACAGCACAGAATTTGGGAACAATAAAATTTACAACGCAAACAAAAAGTTTCCATGGGCTTCATTTCCCCCTCCTCCTGCCACAGCTCTGATTAGGTGAGCTGATAATATTTTTTCTTCACTCTTTGCCCCATAAAAGGAATAAACAGATTTCAGCTTCAAAATGTACATACCATATGATAGCGCATTCATCAAAACAGCCAGAGGCTACAATTTGAACAGCATTAATTGGGACACAAGCAAAGCTCCATTTTTGATTCCCATTATTACTACTTCCTTTCAATTAAACAACTTTCTCAAAGTAGCAGAGAGAAAAGAGAAGATTTGCTTCTTTTAAAATGTCCATCAGTCCATGTTAATGGTCTGATTCTGCAGCTCTTCTCTTGTGTGTGGTCTCCTTGATCAAGTTGCATTATTTAAAACACATGAATACAGCCTATTTGGTTTTAAACGCTGACTGAAGCTGAAACGCATGAAAAACCCTCAGCCACAGGAAGGATCTGAAAAGTAGTTCTGACTCAGGCCTCTCAGTAGGAGACAACTTTTTATTATACAGATGTACTCCCACACGTGAAAATGAAAACCCACTAGCTGATAACGGCCAAATTATGTTTTGGCAGAAGCAGAAGCAGCGTGCTAAGAGAAAGAGTCCCACCTAAGCTATGTTTCCTGAAGCCTCTGAATCAGCGTGACGGGATCCTGAAGCATAATCTGCATTCCCACTGAAGCTGGCAAGCTAGTGAAGAAGACGACCACTATAACTCACCATATTTTGGGGGCTTGTATCCGGAGATGGGTGTAGAGGCACTTCACCCTACTAGGAAAACCTCTTTGGGTTTGGAACAATCTGAGTCTGTAGGCTTCGTAAAACGAGAGCCCTGCAGCATATGCTTTACAGCACTCTTTCATGGAGAGCAGGGTTTGCCTGGAGCGCCTTCCTTCCCTGTGAGGTGGAGCACTGGCTCTGCAATAGCTCCATTTGGCTCCATTTAGAAAAATGTGAAATGTACCACTGCCCCCAGCCCATGTGGACTGCGCACCAAGTCTTGCACTTTGGACCGAACCTCAGAGCGTGGCCGCCCAGAAGCGCTCACCAGCACAGCACATGCACCTCCACATCGGGAAGTGCCGTCACTCTGCATACGGTCACGCTCAGAAAGCTGGGGCTTTACTACGAGTCCAGCAGTATGTAAACCCATCATCAGCAGGAGACATAAAAGGTCTCTTAATGAAAGAATCGATAAATTCACATAGAGCGTTTAATAAATTTTGACTACTGCTGATAACACCGCAGCTAGCATAACTCCATTTACAGCAATGCACTAAGCCCAAATAGTCATTTTTCCCAGGTATGTAAACTGGCTGCGTGGGGAAGTTTTGGCCGACGATGGAAGGGTCTGACGACCAAACTAAACTAGGAGCTGCTTCCGTTAGCAGCCACCAGATGCTGTTTTGCCTTTCCCATTTGAAATTCCTCAGGAGACAAACTTCCATTGTTCATGAGGAGCATTTTACAAATACAGGCAAGTCCTGACAGTGACATGGCAGATCCATCGCAGTAACTTAGTGATCTCCTCTCTTCATAACAGTGGAGCCAGGGTATGCTTTATGATAATTTATGCAGAGAGACTTTCATTCTGCATCATCACATGAAGGGAAGACATCACAGCTGCTGTCCAGTGAAGGCAATTTCGGTAACAGATGGACTGAACACTGCAGAAACCTGCCTTAGGTTTTGAGAGATAGTACACGAATGACCCTGTTCACTCAAAGATCCTATCACAGGGTGTCCTATCGCAAGAAGCAAATGTGTTCGTGTATACCACTCCCTCTCCCTTCCCCAAGGAAAGTTAGCCCAGGTACAAAGAAAGAAAATCTGAATGATAGAAACAGGTTGACATTTTCCTTCCAAATCTGTTAAAATAAGTTTAGAGGTCATTAGTTTTCCTATTCCTTGTTATTTATCAAAACAGGGCAAAAACTTGAAAATGCTAACAATGCTGAAATAAGTGCCATGAGAAGAAATCACACGCATACCCTTATGGAACACAGGCCTCCACCATCTTCCCCCGGTTTTTAGACTGATATCAATCTTCCGTATGAGTTATGCATATCACAGTCTTCCCAGCAAACCTAATTGACAAATTCAGTTTGTATTTTGGGGGAAGCATCAGCTCTGTAGTTGATCTTGCTGACCGTGCAATGGGAAGGATAACTTAATGACAAGTTCTGGCTCTGGATAAATCTTCAAACTTTATAGTAGCACAAGAAGCTCTTTGACAAATCCACATTTTCTGGCTGTTCAAAGAGGTCTCAGTACCACGAAGATGTATCCCAAACTGGAACAGCAGAACTCCTGAGCTGCAGGACCCCTTTTCCCCACGCAGGCCACTGACAAGGCAAACAGACTGCAACCCATCAGACCAGTCCGGCTAATGTGCAGCTTACACCACAGGCTAACTACACTCTCTTCAGACATGTTACCAACACCGTTTGAGGTGAAAATCCCACTAAAAAAATTAGAACTGTAAACTACTTTCTCCATCTTTGTCTTCCTTTTTACTTATATACAAGTCTGTAGTAATCTTCTCTTTACTAAGTTATCTCAGAGCAAACATGAGTGCCAGTTAGTAAACAGATGCTTGTAGGTTAAAAGGTTATCTAAAAAAATACCAGCACTTAGCCCTCACTTCTGTGGTAAATCCATGGAAACTTGCTGTGCAGCAGTGAAGTACAGCAGAAGAGGCACAAAAAATAGTACCAGAAAGCACACAACAAAGACATTTGAAGAGGAAGTGGTAAAGCTATCACCCAAAGTCCTCTGAAAGCTGTACTTTCTTAAAACAGTTGCAGAACATAAGAGTCTGACACCCTCATATGCATTTTTCACTGAAATGTTTTCTATACTGCTTATAAGTTTTTTATATCAGATGAATAAACTTCTGATTTCATTTCTCAATGCATTTGTTTAAATACAAACCTGGATACCTGGCAAGTTTGCTATTATTCTGGAAGGAATCAAAGCAAAAACCAGTAAGCGCCAGTTAGTGTTGTTTGCTCAACTTGTTTCTAAAGGCATTTGTTAATGCAGACCACAACAGAGTAAATATTCAAGTTCCATTGGAGATGTATGTTAACAGTGATATTCGTGCTTAGAGAAACTTAAAAACAGGATTTAATTCTACTCTAGTTTGAGACAATCACTCAGGATACCCCAAAAGCAACAATCAGAGCAAAAAAAAAAAAAAGATCCAGAGGTCAGAAAATCATTGTGTTAGGTTTTCTTATGGAGTCTTTGTGCTGTCGTAACAAAGAGGTTTGTAATCACCGCACCTGGGTAAACTAATCTGCAGGTCCCAAGGTCTCCTTTCCAGGTGAACAGTCTCCCATCAAAGCAAAATACACATCTGCACCCTTGAGCAGTTCTGGCAGGAGTATCAGCATTGATAACACTGCCTCCAGGAGGCCTCCAAAGCCTCCTAGGTGCAAATGAGCATTGTTTTCTTCCCAATTTTAGAATGAGTGCTACAAAGAAGAGAGGCTAAGTGATCTGTCAAAGGGATTCCAGTAGCAGAGAAAGTGAAGGTTTACTGACTCTGAAATACACTGAAGAAGCAACACTTCTCCCACTGCATTCTCCCATCGCAGAAGGTTTGGTTCACTACAGAGAATGTCGCGTGTCCATAGAGGAGCAAAGGGTGCACAACCAAAACATCCCAGCAGCCTGAGCCCCATGTGCTATGTGTGAATGGGGTTCACATCAATATGTATACCAGTAATTTAGAGTGAAGCATATTTCAGAAAGAAGCTGCGAAACTAAGTACAAATGAAGCTGTCACTGCCCAAGCTGGGATCCTCCTTTACTCAAATACAAGGCCGCTCTGCTGGATCCAGTCTTTGGATACCTGTCATATTCGAGCCTCCTGGACGGGAGCAGTACTGAGATAGCATGCCTGGCTTGTGCTCCAGGAATATGCCTGAGACATGACCCTGGGTGGTATCCATTCCTCTGACGTGTATCAGTTGGACCACAAGGTCCCCCATGCCTTGGGCCTTCCTCCTTTTCAGTGCCCCACCAAGTGGCACGCTTCCTCCTCAACATTCCTTCCCCCTCCATGGGTACTCGTTTCCCATTTAACTCCTTGATGGTTCTGCAACAACTAAAGTAAGGAACACACAGGTCTCTTACTACAAGAACTAATCAAGGATCAGTAGATCCATAGTCCATAAGAAATCTAACATGAGTGTCTTTCTCCAGGTGAAAGACATTTTGAACCAAGGTACTAGCAAAAATATTTTGAAGAACAGCTCCATGACTGAACTCCCTCTTTTCTTTCTGGATCTGTGCTATGAACTAATACTGTAATTGCTCCTGAGACAGGCTGAGCACCTAACAGTAAGTGCTTAGCATTTAACAAAGGAGTATATTTGGTTTTCACAGGACAAAGTTTTTCAAACTAACGTAAGCCAGTTCAACTGATTTAAAAAATAGTGCCAGCTATAAGATATGAAATCCCAAAAAGTATGGAAAAGTTGATTAAGGAACAGTCACTCATTAGTTTTCCTACCACCCTAAGTAGGGAACATGAACGATGTCATCAGGCCCAAGTTTGTGTGTGTGTATATACATATATATGTATGCATACACACATACACACACACACTTTGAGTAATACCATGCTTTCATAGCACCAAAGAGCTGTTTGATGAGGCAGTGAAACATAGGTGGGAACAGAAGATTCACCTTTCAAAAAAAATCTCAGTGTTGTGGTTATCTGTCATCAAGTTATAAAACTCTGAATTCAGTTTAAAGGCAATTGGCAAGAAAAGCAATCAACAAGATAAAACTGAAAGAGCTCTATTTGATGTACAATAATCCCTTGCTACAAATACCTTGCACGGAGAGAAGCCAAAACAAAAAGAAAAGCGAGTGCTGACTACCATCAAAACAGGAGACACTGATATGATCTGCAAAGATCATAAAAAGCTTTTCTCTTCTGGTCCATCACAGTATCTAAAACAGCTTTCACCAGTTCTTCTCATTTTAAACTATTACAAAAAAATCAAACTTGATAAAATCCTTATTTTTTGCCAGTCAGTGATGAAAATCTTATCATAAAGAGGCTGCAGAAGGAATACAACTGCAAGGATTTGAAGTGATTCAGGCAAGGAAATTGGGAAAGTCACAGCTCCAGGGTTCTTTTCTCAGCCCTGTCCCTGATGTGTCGTATGACCTTCAGCAGGTCACCAGCCAGTCAAGTACTTGATCCAGACCTGGGAGCAGGTCTGATTCATCAGCAGGCAGATACTGGCCAGGCAGTTTCTACCGAGGGACCTAGAACAGTCCAAAGACTTTGGTTGTGACTGTTTGAGACATTTTAGCTATTAACCTCCCAAATTATGTTAAATGTAGACTAAATGTGGTATCTAAACAATACTGGACAGAAAAGCAGATAAATCCAGATCCCAAGTCCTGTTTTCCAATGGTTTAGCTCAACATTTTCCATCTGCAAAAGCAACTCAGTACCTCATGCCCTTTGGATAGTCAAAGTCACTACATATTTCCAAGCTATGATTAGTCTAATTGGAACTCATTCTGGAGGCTTGGTGAGAATCTCTGCTCAGACTTCTGATTGGGTCTCCAACCTAGGGTTTAATTTTACTGTGTGCGCTATACTGTTAGGAAATCAGTGCAGTCCTGGAAAATACAGATGAGAAGATGACAATGGAGGGAAGAAGAAGATCAATTTCTGTCTTATTACATCAATAAATCAATATTATAATGACAATAAAGGCAAATTTTGATTTAGCTGCTAGCTTGTTGCACAGGAAGCTATAAGTAAACCTTAGCTTTTGGTTTCCTTTCACACACTCTTTCAGTTCAGAAAAACAGACCTTAGTTCAACAAGAAGACCAGGGAAATCGCAACTTCATCCCAGCAGAGGATGGTTTGTGGGCTTTTTTGCTATTGTCCCCTCTTCTGTCTAGTAGTGAAGAAAATATCATTGTCCATTTTATCATAGATGCCTGGCATGCTTTACTCTCTGTTTATCAAGCCTCACTTAAGTTCTTGTTGAATGCATCATTCCTATTTTACAAACACAAGGGAAGCTAAGTAGCTACCCACTGAGTCACTGGCTGTCACTCTCAAGACCTAAGTTCTCTCATTCCTTCTGTGTCATGTGCAGGCAAACACTACACGGGCATGGGACTATTCTATCCCTCTTGGCACAGGGATACACAAAACATAAATCAAAGGAATTGTTCGTTGCTTGTCCTTTAAGAGGTCCAGTAGTCCTCTGCTCCAACTGTCTGCCAATTTGTTATTTCTGCTCTGTCCTGTCCTAATTAGTATTATCTCTGTCAGACTTTCTCACTGTGCAGAATGTCCCCTTCCGTATTTCCTTGCACACTCACAGTCAGCTCTATTTGTCTCACTGCGGGTATTATTAACACTATTGTTGTAGTTGTTGTTGTTGCAGAGAACTTCTCTGTTCCAGATAAATAGGTACATGAAAATTACTGATAGCAATGACTGAATGCACAGCAAGGCACTCTTTCATCAAGGAAAGGGTGGAAAGGAATGGCAGGTTAGAGGAACAGTACGGAACTAGAGTTCGGTAACATCCAGAAGGTCCTTACTCCAAAACAGGTCTAGCAGTTTTCCCAAGTACTAGAAATACTTGTGGATGTGAAACAATAATAGAGTTAAACCTCATGTTTAAACTTGTAATCTGATCAACTGCAGGAGCTGGAAGAAAGAAATCTCTCTGCCACGTGTCAAAGCAGAGACAAACATTCTGTTATATCAGATGTTCCTCTGTATAAAAGATATGACTTATCTGGACCGATAACCTGATCCAGTATCAAGAATTCTGTCTGGGTGGCGACTTTTCTGGCTAGAACATTCTCTTTTTTACATATCATTCCTCAAGTAGACAACTTGGACTCTGTCCAGCAAGATATGGGAGAGGATTTTGCTCTAAAGCTTTGGAAAGTAACAGACGTGCACTTATTTAACAGACGTATAAAATACTGGATCCTGGTTCAAATTATTGTAAAAAAAGGTGAGAATAATTAATCACTGGAGCAATGTAATGAGCACACAAAGGATTCTCTACTAGTTGACGGCTTTACATAAAGGTCATTTTTTCAAAGCTATACTATAGGCAAATAGAAGATACAAGCTGGATGCAAGAATTATCGAGTGAAGCTTCATGTAACAGACCTGACCAGAAATCACTATAATGGCCCTGTCCTTAAAACTGAAGTTCAAAGAATTTTACATTGTTTTTAACATAGTATACCAAACCCACACAGTTGTCAAATATATCAACATCTCATCTCAACAGTGAAGGAACTGTAATAATTTTTGATAAAAATATCCCATGCGGTTCTCATTTGCAGTGTCACTAAGGCTCCCAATAAAAATAAATGGCCAAGTGATCTATTTTATCAGAATACTAACTGGAAGAACTTAGTCTCTTACAACCGTGCCATGAATTCTCCTTCCAGCATCAGACAGATCAAGTCAAAACCTACTTTCCAGCTAGCTAGCAAGAGTCCCAATTAGGCAGTTTGACAAGGAGCACACTGTGCCAATTTCTGACATCAGTAACAGGCCAACGTAGGTGTTGTTTTGAAACAATGAAAAGCCCAGCTTACACCACTTATTTAATAGCTTCAAGCTGTTAAAACATAAATATTTTTAAAAAATCCTTCTGGAGCCAGGAAACAGCCCTTTCGAGACATCACATATGGCTTCATAAGAACAAATTTGAAGCCACAGGCAACCTACTCTTCATATTTCTGAAAATTAGTCCTCTGAGGCCAATGGTTAAAAGTCCTCGGAGAAGTATTTGGTAGCTCTGGAAATTAAACTCACCTTCCCCAAGTACTTCTAAATTCTAGACCTTGTTGAGCACTGCATCCATAAACCAACAAACAGAACAGCTTAGATCCTTCTTAAGGTGACAGGTTTATGGTGCATGTAAGCTGCATTACAGCAGGAAGAAAGGAAAGATTGCTGGGAACCAGAATACAACCAAGGTTTGACTTGCTTTTAGAAAGAGACATCTACGAACTCACACCTGAAACCACTGGTCAAACCCAACTTCATTTCTGAAATTGTTTCTGCAACTGATGTTACTTTGCTTTCCATTCCAAACAGAACAAGCATGATCCAATTAAATTCAGTCCTACTACCAGTAAGTATAATCTCCCCTAAATTAAGTAGCAGGTACCCTTCCTTGCGTCAAGGCTGAATTCATCTCAGTGGGCCTTTCACCTGCTGCCGGACCTCTAGGGATGAATAAGTGAAGTAATCGTTGTCTGATGGCTGTTTAGTACATTAGAGCAATTGCTGAGTCTTAACCAAACTCTAGACGAACGGCTCACTAAGCGCAGGGAAGCGCCACTCTTAGCTCTTCCAGTGTAAACCCCAGGGATCAGTTTCCGTAAGGACTGTAGCGCCTCCTGAGACCTCAAACCACCATAAGGGCACGTCGATGATCCAGCAGTGCCTCCCCACAGGACATACCTCTCCCGTGGAGAGGACTTCGGTCCTCATTTGTGTTTAACATAAGGCTCCGCAAGAGCACAAGCTCACTTAAATGCTCTAAGTGTTGTTCAAGTGAGGTGCCAATGATTCACTTTTGGTTTCAGATTGTACAGAAAGGCAGAATATGTAGCGATTGTAGATGCTTACAGGAGAGACCTACGGCTGCTCTGCTCTAAGTGCCAACCACAGGTGGCCCCTCACCTGTCTGCTGAGTTTCATTAAGCTGACCGGCATCTCCAGGTTACTCTGGGTTCAAATACATAGGAGCCGCGGGTAATAGTTCAAACACCTTTTTGCTAGTTCTCTCACTGGGTATTTATCTCTACCACAGCATTTGCATGACATATAGTTTCAGTGTATTTCTTCTCAAAACTCTTCTGAGGTATAGAAGTGCTATTTGAGCGATTTTAGAGGTGGAGCACTACAACAGAAAGGATATTTTCAAATATGCCTAAATGGCTTAAGATATTAGGCACCATTTACAGTGCATAATCACTCTGGAGGCCAAGGCTCTTCAAAAATCATTGGAATTTGGCCTTTAAGTAGCTTGCTTTTTTATGGTTTTTATGGTTATATAAGTTTGCAGTACTTTGCTACCTGGGGGATCCACAGCTCAGACACAGGCAAGCAGGCAGGTTCCTTCATAATTCAGGGGAATGATTAAATACTCAGGAAAGGAATTCTAGAAAGCCAGCTATCTGAACCTAAGCTAACCAGCAGGAAATGCAGAGAAGAGAGGTATGGTTCAAGCCCTAAAGCAATCAAAACCATACAAGACAACAATAATGGGATCTTGCTCCTTTATCACTGAATAACCTTTCAGGCTTAAGCTACGTGTCACTACAGCTTTTCAGCCTTCCCTCCTCTTTGCATTCTAACTGCTGAATAGAACTATGGTTTCTAAAAATCTACACCAATCTAGAATACCTTGGGAATCCATTTTTAATAACATTCAGCATTATATGAGTATTCATTCTGTTGGCATTTCTCTTAACAGCCGTGCACACAATGCAGTAATTTCCTGTCCATGTGCAAGTTCCTCATACAGGGCTTCACTGGTGGTCTGCTGTGCATTAGCTTTCATTAACAATAAACTGATATGATCTCTGACATGGAGATCTAAGACAGCTCACCAGAGGCAGAATGCTTTACGAATGTGGAAAGAGATGTAAAAAGAGCAAAAGACTACTATTTCTTAAGGGTTTTTTTCTGATTTTGATTGGTATAGTGAACCCAGGATTACCTTGAGATGAACATGGCCTCAAAGTTATCTAGTGAAACCAGCGGAGTAATCCTAGGAATTAATTCATTCTACTAGTTGTATATAGTAAAAAAAAATACTGCTAAATAAGCAGAATAGAGGAAGGTGGTCATTCTGACATAAATACGTGATTTTCTCCATGCCCACAACAAAATGTGTGAAATTGTTCTTTCGCTGTTCATGAATTTGGATCTAAAACGATTTTTAATAGCAACCAAGAGATAATCCTGCTCTGTCCTGCAGTGTGACATGCTGGTATAAGGACAGAGAGACAGATGGAAAATGTTACACGTTTGTGACTTCTCAGAAACAAAAAAGGTCTCACGCAGCACTGAGTCGGAGGAAACCAGCCACACACGACAGATCTGTACTGAATCCAGAGAGGATCCAGAACATGCACAGCTTCCACTGTAGCACTGGATAAATGCAACAGCATGGGGCTGTGGCAACAGTGCTGATTAACATGCTTTTTCTGCAGGATACAAAATACTCTTTTGCAATTATCTGGTAATTCCCAGAAAGACAAGAGTGCTAGCAGTGTTTTAAGAGCTCTGATCCTAACTCAAGTCAGTACTTCTAATCTGTTTATGTTTTCCTTTCTCACTATCTAATTTACATTGTTATTACAGTTTCTTTTCAATGCTTCTGCCAAAGAATCATTTCTATAATGACTGAAATGTTGTTTTTCATTCAAGGAAATTTCAGTTAATCAACTCAGTTTGCTCTGAAACTTTATTCATAAAGTCTCCACAAACCACCTCAATTAAACGAGTGAAGATGTTAGGTCCTTTAATATGGCAGGTAGGTGTAATATGTCCAGAACTAAGAACGGTTATTTTTTCTACCAGGCACTTCAGGCTGTCCTTGAAGAGCCCTCAGGCAGCAGCCTGTAATCCCCGACAGCTTCTAACAGCTTCTAAGAATATAGCGTGAATCCAACGAGCTGAGCTCAGAGAACACAAAAACGGAGCAACGCCCGGTTTGCTCTGCCGGACGGTACCGCACGCTGCTGCTGGGACGTGAAGCCCACTGAGATTTGTGAATGAGAGGCGTAAGAGCAGCGCCAAGTGCTAGTGATTACTGCAGACAGATTTCTTCATCCGTTGCTGAATTACTAACACCTCTGTAGTGAAACACAGCAGCTCTATATGGGACTTTGCTGTGAAGCCTAATGCCAAGGATTTGGTAATCGTGGTGTTTTCAGTCCGAAGTAAAAGGTGAGATGTTCTGAAGCAAAATCCAGACACTGAGAAAGACCAGCTATCTCACTTTTAAAATTTTCTTTAACATGGATTGCTTTGGATGACACGGACATGGACACGGACATCAAATCTTCCTGTTCTCCACCTTTCCATGATGACCTTGAATATTTAAGGTTTGCAGCACTCCTTTATGCTTACTTTAAAAGCTGGGCTGCTTCAAGGAGCCGGGCTGCTTGTGTTTTCCTCCTTACGAAGGCCAGGCTCCTCCTTAGGCATCTCTTAGGCGGCACAAGCTTTGCAGCCGTTTGCTGATGGTGTGATTTGGAAGCCTGAGTCCATACAGCAGAGCAACTAGATAGAGAGGAAGGTGTTGGACTCAGATCACAGCAACTGTCCGGTCAGGACTGCAATTCATTGCAAAAGACTGCAACTACTGTAAAACCTCCAAATACTGCAGTATTACTATGGTAAACCACAGCATTTGGGATTATTATAGAAGGATATGGATTTATCTTTGTATAGAGGTTAAGGCTGAGAGTTAGCTGATTGCCAGTGCCCAGCGAGTGAAGAGGAAAGAAGATTCACCCATTACTGATACCCACGCAAAACAGGACTGAGGAACACCCTCTTCTCTCCCTCCAGTTCCCAGGCCACTGAAGATCCTCCTCACCAAGCTGCCTCGGAGTAGCCTCATGTCAAAGAACGGGCCTTAATGCTTGGCAGCTAAAAACAAAGAAATATATTCCCTTGCTCAAAGAATGTTAACCCTAGCAACACCAAGCACTAGATGGGATTTATACAACACACCACAGTCACTGTGAGACAAACCGTACTTGCTCACACCAAATTAATTCTTCAGCCCTGAAATGAACTAAATATAAGCAGTTTCTCCAGGCAAGGCAGGTGCAGACATAACTTTGCAATTCATTACTGGAAATTCAGTGCCCTCTCTAAATTTGTTTATGCCCTACCAAATTAACTAAACCAATCCAAGAAGTTAATTTCAATTACTATGGTCCAAATTAAGTAAGATCTTTTAATAACTTTCATTGCTTTCATCAACTATTAGTGGTGTAAAGTTCTGTGTGTGCTTTAAGTACCTTGCTGCTTTAGGCTCTACCAGCAGAGTTTTCTGATAACAAACTTTACAGATGATAAACCTCAGTTGCTCTGTGCAGAGGTGTACACAACATGGTACTGAACAGCCTGATCACTCTGATATTTTAAGCACATCTTCTATATTCTGTAATATGAGCTTCTCATTCTATTATCACCTTATCAATCATTTGAGTTTCCGGAGAACACAGCTGGGCAGCACCTTCCATACAAGCTACCCATCCGGAAGTCGCTAACTGTGGCTTATTTGTTTGCATGCAAAATCTACCAGAGAACAGGAAAGACAGGATGGTCCCACTGTTAAAAAAAACCACCTCTAGTTATAAGGGGCTGCGATACAATTTCTCAGTTTAAGGTGTTAAGTATTTGTCTTGGCTTATCAGCTACTAGCTTCAGTTCACACCTTTTTTTCTGATTAAGGTGTAGAGCTCACCAGTGTTACCATAAATGAGTAGGACTAGAAAACAGACAAATTATCCCCCATCTAGTAACTGTTAAGTTGCAAAATCACTCTTTTTCTGATCTCTTGGTTTCAAAATAACACTACTTTATACTGATTCTGTACTTCAGTTAGAGATTCCCAAACATTACACAAAATATATTCTCTTTCTCTCCCACAGATGGAAACACTCGAGAAATATTAAGTAACTCAGGGAAGAATCCAGCTGTTCAGAGGCTTAAGAGCTCTGTCTGCCAGCCCACCGCTCGGACTGCTAGGCTAACCTGAAGAGAAAGCAGAGCTAGGAGGTTTCAGTAACCCGGCTGCTCTCTTCGCCTGCCGTACTGCCCAATAATCTCCTTCCCACGGGCTGCCCTTGGCTCCGGCGTGCCGCGAGGCTGCCGTTAAGTCTCGGGCTGCTCCAAGGGTGCGCTGAGCCGTGCCAGCCCCCTCAGCAACGGCGCCGAGAGGAGCCTTCTCCTGCAAGCTGCGTGACTGACAGCCGTTTGCAAACACGCCGCCACTTGAATCAAACAGTCACAATCCTCACCAAAAACACACTACTTCGGTCCAACGCTTTTTGCTAATATTTGGCTTATTACAGTGCATCTTGTCACGACGTAGTGCATCCCTCTCACAATGTCCTAGAGCCAACGAAGGATTTTTGCTTGCTTTTTACTTTTGAAATTCAAGACTATTTATCAAAGTACTCCAGAGACTTTCCTCTGATCACTGCAAAACAGAGAAATGGTTGTACAAGACCAGTCAAAAATTAGCTGTTTAAAGTTCTTTGTTTTTTAATTTGTTTGCTTGCTTGGAAAAATTATACATTTTTGAAAGATTTGTCATCCCAGTTGCCTTAAGGTATGAAGTTAAACAACCTGTTCAGGTATCTAACAGTCCCCCTTAAAAAAAAACTCAAAACCCAAAAAACTAAACACACAGAATTTTCTCATGTGGAAAGCTAATAAATTTTTTTTAATCCCCAATCCATTATATAGAGATCCAAATCATGCTCCTTTTTTTAAAAAAAAATTGCAAATTATGCTTGTGACTCTTCCAAAGTCACACAGCAAGTCAGTGCATTGAAAAACTAAGAATATAGCTGCTGTGTGCATCCACATGCTCATCTTTCCTTCCTGCATCAACAATACAAATCAGTCCCCGATTTAGAATAATGTGGGAAATTTCTACCTGCTATCTTATCGGTAAGATATTAGAAATTATTATTAATTAGTGGAGGTTGTTATTTTTTTGGATGGATGGGACCCCAAATGTTCAAGTTGGTGAATTATTTTAGGAGAGCATATAAACTCTACTAATCACTTAAACCTCCATACTAACCCAAACTAATCACTTAAGCCTCCATAGACTAAGGCAGATACTTCATTTTTTACTTTTACAGAAGCCTAAACAGAAGAAAAAAAGACTAAATAATTTGTCCAGAGTTCCAGTGAATCAGTGACAGAAACAGAGGCAGGATTGATGCCTCCTGGCTCCCTGTCCTCTCGTTTCAATCCATACCCCCATGTGTTAGACAGACACACTTGCAGTCAATGTAGGTGGTCATCTGGATGCCAAACTGAAAATGTTTTTTTCTGTGATTAGCCCTTTCTTGCAACACAGAAAATGTCTCTGTCATGCAGGGCATGTCAGTCTGTCAGCCACCCTGGTGCACTGGAAGTTCCAGTTAATTTCACTGGAACTCACCAAATTGAGACGATTCTGAGACAGATGAAGACGTAAATTCAAATCCAGATTATCCTTTGTTTATATTTCTACTATAGTGCTTAATCAGAGGATAAATTACTGCTTTTAATAAGTTAAGTTTATTGTAAATGTTCTTCAGTTATGTGCCAATATTATGAGACAAATAATTTACTCCAGGATAATATTAAGATACTTTCTCTATCTGCCTGATTGCTATTTCCATCCTTCTGTTGATTTACCCCGAAGGGCAAGAGTGAAGAAAAACACAGTAACGTCTAGGATACAGTCTGCTATGTGAAGTGTGTCTTCCACATGGACAGATCCAACTCACTTGGCATAAAAAACCTTCCAGACGAGTGGACACTAATGTTCTTCTCAGAAACGTACTAGATCAGCCATGAAATCAGTGTTGTCAACCACCCAGGAACAGCTATGGTCTGTGTCAAACAAGTCTAACAGATCACGGAGGGAATCTTCTTATTTTAACTGAACGCTTCTCGTTGCTCTGTGAGCAGATTCAGTCTCTTGGCTGTGGGGAAAGGGATTCAAAATGGACAGGAACATACAGCTTTGGTTTTGTCTTGAAAACAGTTTGTTTCAGTTTGTTCTTCGCTCCTACCAAAACATATGTCCAGTATTGTCTATATGGAAAAAATACATGCACTGTTTGGATAAATGAGAATATGTATGCTAGAATTACTCTGATAATGTATGCCAACTCCCATGAAATAGTAGGCCAAGAGTTCCATTTTCAGCCTACACTTCTAATAGTATGCCCCAGATTAAATATTTATACAGCACCAGCTACCAACATATCTATGGTCGACTTCTACTGAATGGTAAAACTCTCATTGACATCAGAGAGAGAGAAAGAGAGAGGAGATGCTACACATTTGAAAAACAGGCTTTTTATCTCATAGTCACTCAAGGAGGCTTTGAAATATACGAGAGTTTTGCACAACTAAGGCTTGATCAAAGAATGAGAATTAAAATACTAAGATTCTATGGAAACTGCTCTGAGTTTTGCCAGGGTCAGTTCTCTTCTGTCCCATAAAGTGCTGAGCAAATGCCACACCGTGATGCATCACCATATTCCCCTTGAAAGGAACTGCAAAATTCTCATGGGAGTTCAACAAATGCAGCAACTTCAGCAGCAACGAAGGGCACTCAGGTTCACACAGCAGAGTCTCTACCCTTCAGGCCAGATAGGACTGTCCTTTAATTCACTGTGGGACACTTCTCAACAAAAGATTTTAATAAAAACATTAGTGTAGCTATATGTATTACTCTTGCTCATGTGCTTTCCATACAGTAGGGTTTGTCCAGAGTCCTTGGGCTAAAATTTCTCCTTACGCTCACTGTCATACATTGTGCTATGCAGTGTTGGTCTAAATTGTTTTGCCTCCCTCATTCGTAAAGGTAAAATCTCCACTGACTTATGTGGAAAGATGCATCAGCTCTGCATTCATAGAGCACTTCAGGAGTTTTTAGGATGAAAGATGCAAACTGAAGTGTGGTATTGTTCTAAGAAATAGTCTTGCATGAGTATTCTGAAAACAAACAGGTCTCTTCAGCTACTGTAGAACCTGGCCATTTGTAGCAAATAATTCTGAGTGGTGTTTGGACAGATTTCAAAAGTTGAAGCAATGCAGGCTGATTACCGGTTCTAACCTTTCCATCTGAGACCAACTGGGAAAGGTCGGAGCCGCTGCTGACAGGCCAGACATATGGAATTAATTTAAGTATCTGGCAAACACCTTCACAAAGCACGATGAAAATTTTGCTATTTAAGGTAGCTCAGCAAGTTGAGTTTGGCATCCCACTTGAATCACAAAGCCCTCCCTTGCTGTAGGCTTTGGGGCAGCACAGAGCTGAGCACGGTTCACATAACTGATGCGAGCAGCAAGACACCTACTCCAGCACCTGGCCCACCTGGAGCTCCCTGCTGCTGCAGCTCGATCGCCACCAGGAGCTGTGCTAGCTGGTTTAGCGCTGCACGCAGTATGTCTGCACTGCACCGCAGTCCTAGCAGCGACTGCGATACACACGTAATGCTCGGTATTTAGTGTACTACAGGCAATCCATACTGGCTTTGTCTAACTTAGAAAATAGCGCAGTAAAGATGCAGCGTCGTGGGCCACTTCAAAAGTTGCCAGGGAGATAATGCACGGGGATACGGAGTTTGCACAACCACCATTACACCCCATATTGCTGTATCATCACCGCACTGAAAACTAAACCACCCGGATTTAGCTAGCGGGGTGTTGCCTGACAGTGCCGTGGTCACCTTCCAGCTAGCACGGGATGGACTGAATCTCACCAGGTGCCGTCTATAGTTTAGGAGACGCAGATGTGTCTGTGTGGTTCTGCCTGCTACAGCTTGTTTTTAAATTCTCATCAAATAAGCCATTTTACAGAAACTTTCTCCAGTATGTTTACGACCTGAATTCCAAGGTTTCAATTCTCTTGTTTTCAGACTTGAATCACAAGTTAAAAATAAACCGATGGAATAAAACCCATCCGTCCCCTCTCTTTGACACACTCTCACACACATACTTCTTATGTAAAAGGGAAATGATACTTCAGAAGGCTTAACGGCACGAGGGGTGCTTCGGGCGTCCTGCTCATTATTAAAATGTCACAGCAGATTCGGAACGTACGTAGGAAAACGAAAACAAACAGCGCCGTTGCCAGTGCGCTCTACAACTGCTCAAGAACGAGCTGCAGGGACAAGTTTTGTTTACATTTATAAATCCAATGCTGGCGAAAGGTAAAGACCAAAGGACTGGAAGAAGAGAGGAGGAAAAACGACGCCTCTTTTGTTTCATGCAGTGCTTTGTCGTACTGATGGGGTCACGGTCACTGAAAGATATTTAGGGTGGCGTCTATCTCTTTAAATACATTTCTCCTGAAAGAACGTTTAGCAGCTAAGCCTTCTTGGATTTAAAAATCTCATCTAGTGCTGGAAACATTCCAAAGGCAATAACCAAAAGACCAAGGAAATTCACTAATTTTCATAATAAGGAAAAAAGAAGAAAATGGCCAGCCATAGTTTTGGCAAATGAATCCTTGCACCAACCACAATTCATGTGCCATGTATATATGCCTAGCTGGCAAACCCTGAAGACTGTAAAGCCCAAAATCCGTTCAATCAAACTCCCATAACAAGAGTTTATTTTTGGACAGTGCACTCCATCTAAGGATCAACAGAATACTTAACAAACACGTAAAAAAACCCAGAATACCTAGGAGACAGGTATGAGTTAGCCACTGTATGCACGGGAATCGATGCAGCCAAGGTTTGCGTCTCACTGTTTCCCAGAGGCGCCCAGGCTCCGTTTTGTTGGATGTTCCTCACCTACCCAGGCACAAGGTTACACACCACGACCAGGGTTGCACATCAGATCAGAGGAAGATCTGATAATCAAAACTTGGAATCCTATATACTACTTCTGATGCAGAGAGAACTGCATCAGAAGCTTCATGCAAAAAATTAAATAAAATATAAATGATCAATTTTATATAGAAAAAGTAGAAACGTGAATAGATTCACTACCTTCCTGGATTTTTTTTTCTTTCCCCTGGATTTTTATCTGTTACAACTATTTACCTATTAACTATCTGTTATGACAAAAATCTACCTTTTTATTTTCTCATAGCTAAGTATAAAAAATGAATGCTGTTCTTCCAGTAGAGATACTTCTTGGTCAATATCTATAGATATACATGCAAACTATTTAATTAACCAATGCTAGGTAGAAATAAAAGCAATAACAAATAAATAGGAGGACTGGAGGCCAAGGAAACCAGGCTCCTCTTTGACATGTGCACCTATCATAGTATATATCTATCTATCATAGTATATATCTATATATCATAGTATATAAATTTTAGGACAATTCATTATCCCAAAACAATGTATGAAATAAATGCATACTGCATTACTGTAACCTCCTGTGGCTGAACTCTCAGTTAGGTCAGGAAAGGCAAAGCATTTTGGTGTCTGGTCCCAATTTATTTTTTAAAGCACTATAGCTTGTTGTAATTGGTGCTAGCTGAAGCTTGCATGACAGGATAAATTATTTGCGTGGTCAAAATCTGTTAATAACAAGTCTGACCCCATTATGTAGTGTCCTGAAGATGTATGGTGACTTAAAATTTCTGGTTGAGATTTAACCCACTGAGAAACTGCACTGAAGTACATTAAATATGTTACAATTGCTGCAAAATTTAGGGCTAGCCAAAATTAAGATTGCCTGCGCACTCATAATTTAATCTGATATGCAAAATATTGCAAACTGAATTACCTGACCATACTATTTTTCCACAGGACACCAATTTATTCAGTACACTCAATGGCCAATGGAGTGTTTGTAGGCTTATAGGCACATTCAGCCCTTTGTTTTCTTCACTGCTAAATGCATGACCTTTTGTCTTATTTACGGCTCCCCATTCAAACTCTGCTCTGAAGAGAAAATCGTAATTTTCCCTGTGAGCGTTGCTGCAGTATGTGTCATTATAGCGTCTGAATGCTTCAGGACATTAAATAATTTATTCTGCCATATTATTTATGGAACTGTGAGGACAGACATATTGTTGCAGTCGTTTTCAGAGTCGCTGCACAACTGCACCTCTTGTAACAAAAGACAAATTATAGGACACATCTATTTTCGCTTTATCAGTTTGAAATCAGATGTAAATTAAGCTCCTCAAAAGTCACCTGCTAAGGTTCTGGTTACACTTTTCTTGCATCTTCATGGACACTCTACACCCAAGAAATCATAGTTCTTACCCTCAAACCTCCTCCTAACGGTACCTATTAATTCAGAAACAGGAAGCACTAGAGAGGCAGTGGATGCTGATCAAATGTACGACTACTTTGTGCTGCTTTTATCCTCCAAACTTTTGCCCTGAACAGCCTTAAATTATATCTGCTTATTCCTTGTACTTCTCAGTGCAATGGAAACTGCCTGGAGTTCTCTGCTGCTTTTTCTCTCTGGATCTCATTTTGACTTGCTTCATTTCCACCCCCACCCCCACCCCCCCCGTGTTTGTTTCACATAAAATAAGTTGTTTTCTACGGCCTGTTGCCCCTCCTTTGGTCTGAAATGAGGATATACCGTCAGAGGCCTTAGGACTTTGCTCACAAGGCAAACAGGCGTATACGAAACTCTCATGCATATCGTTTATGATGAAAGAAGGGAACGCAGCACTTCCGAGGGGGGAGAGGCTGTGGCTACTCGATGTTTCAGAGACTATTTGAAATCCCGTGGGTTTATGAGAAGCCAGGCCAGGCCAAGCAGGGCTGTACGGGGTCGTGCCGGGCTGCAGCCCGCGGCGCCGCACTGCGCTCCCCGCCAAGGCACCCCGCCGAAACAACGGGGGCTTTCTGCTCCCGCGTCTTTCTCCAGACGGTCCGGAAGCTCCTTGCGCAGAAGGCTCCTCAGTGAACAGATGAAACTACAGGCTCCGCTCAACCACGCGAAACGGCCGTAATTCCATTCACACAAACCGCGTGAACTGCTGCGTGTTGTCTGAAGTGTTTTAGCAGACATAATCAAGGGACACAAGGGCTGTCAGGTGCCTTGTGAAGAGGCGGGCACGGCCGCAAAGGCCTGCGGAGCACTGCCGGATCGAGAGCGCCTCGCCCAGGCCCGCTGCTCGCATGCCGGCCCCGCGGCGCCTTACTGCTGCGCACGCAGGGGCCGCGGCGAGGGGAGGGGCGGGGCGACGCACGCCACGCCCCCGAGCGGCCCGGCCACGCCCCCGAGCGGCCCG